>NC_133418.1:52902500-53238571 GCF_049350105.2 Macaca mulatta
GTGCTAATAAATATACAGGCCTTTAATGACTATGATTAAATAATGCCATCTTAGCTTTGGTGCAGTTGTGCAGTCCATACCATAACATGCACAACCCTATGGTGTAGCTTTGCCTCCTGCCTGACTCAATCCCTTTTCCTCCAGCTTCTGCCTGCACCTAGAGTGGGAGTAGACTGTCACTGACCTGTTTTCTTGCTTGGTTGGCAAAGCTCATCAATGTTCGCCTGTTCTTTACTTCCAAACTTAATTTCTAGAGTCATGCTTTGGATTTCCCTGCATAAGGCAAGCTTGTCACAAGGTTTGCCCTAAAATTCCTTGCTACGATGGCCAGAAATGAGCGGATGACTCCCACCTCTCAAGGCAACGTGGAAATCCCCTGTCATTTCCTAAATCTCTCCCACATGTCCTAGAACCTGCTTGTGTGTAGGGAATGAGCCTCTTGTTTGTCACAGCTGTCCTGTGTGTAATCAGGCACCCTAATGTGAGAGACAAACTCATGGGCATAGTTTGCACAGGACCCTGGGCTCATGTCAGGAAGCCTACTGACCAGGGATGGGAATGCAGCCACTCAAGCTCCCCGTGAACCAGCGTGAAGCCACCTCCCCCAGGACTGCCCTGGTGCCCCTGTCTCCACCTTCCTACTTCGTGTATCCCCTGAGGGCAGCCACTGTCTTTACTGTCTTTTTCTTTTCCTGAATTAGTAACACGAATCACAGGAATTTGAGGGCACCTTTATTCTCATGAGCTGTAAGCTTTTCTAGTCCCTGGATAGGTCTACAGTCCCATAATTCTTATCATAGAATTAATTAATCAATTTTCTCTCAAGGAATAATGAGATTAACACATTTTAACAGATTTCTATTGTAAAGAGGTCAGTGGCCCTAGAATTTGTGTGCACCTTTCCATAAAGATGAATTTTACAAATTGCGACAAATGAAATGTATAAGAATGACAACGTTCTTGTGCAAATTATTCTGCCCTGAATTGCACCAGTTTGGTAAATGTTGTTATTGCAGAACATAGAAAGAGACTTACCCATTATTCTCAAATGAGGTCATAGAGTTATGACTGACATTCATCGTGGCCAATAATTCTAGCCACCCAAGATGTTATAAAAGAAGTCTGAGTATCTCTCCCCTTGAAGGAAATGACCAGTTGTGAGCAAAACCTTCAGGGTCCATCTGGTCCCACAAAAAAACTAGGGGGTTGGGTAGACCTGCCTAGACCTTACTTGAAAGAAAGGAAGGAAGGCAGGGAGAAAGGAGGAAAGGAAGGAGGGAAGAAAGGAGGCAAGTTTGTCAGCAGGTGGCTATGCTAATATCTAAGTATTATCTAAATTTTGGGATATCCGATGACTCATTTTTAGGCTCCTTCATGACCTGAAATTTCCCTTTACTGCTATCTTAAAACACTGTTTCTCAACTGGGAGGGATTTAGTAATGTCTGAAGACATTTTTGCCTGTCACGACCTGGGGAGGTAGATGCTGCTGGCATCTAGTGAGTAGAGCCTAGGGATGCTGTTCAATGTTCTGCAATGCACAGGAAAGCCCCAGGAATTATCCAGCCCCAAATGTCAGTAGTGCTGAGGTTGAGAGATTCGGTTTTAAAAGAACCAGAATTAAGCCTAACTCAGAGAATGGGGGTCACCTCTGATAAACACAAGCACCCCAAACATGTTGGAAGACTTCCCTGAACTTTCTTGGGCAGCCACTTGGTCCAGGTGGGTCTCATTTTGCTTTCTCTCTCCCTCAGCACCTGACTGTGGGTCTTACAACAAAATCTCTGTTGTCCCAGCATCTGTGTGGAGGCCTTTTCTCCTTCTTGTTGGTTGTGGTCAGAAACCTTAAGGGCATTTCGGCACCTCCCCACATCCCCACGTACCCATTCGAGGGTTGGCAGACCTGTGCCTTTCCAGATGGAAAGGCGTTTGTGGCTTGGAGGCCATTTGTGCTCCTGCTGTCTGTTCTGGCTGACCGATGAAGCTTTCTCTCAGTCTGGGCTCTCTGCCTCAGAAGCAAGCACCCCTAAGTTTAAATCACCGTGCAGAGTCTTCCCCTTTGCCCCTCCCGTTGCCCAATCCTGACATATGGCCCTAGGGTCTGCAGGGGCCTTTGTCTGTGAGGCATAGGAGACACAGTGCCTGGGGCTCACAAGACTTCTAAGGGCCCACTAAAGTGTTTTAGTTGTAGCTACTATTAAAATCAGTAGAAAAATACAGATAAAGGAACATATAATAATTGAATTATATTAGCCTTTTACCAACACAGTTGTAAAATGTAATTATAAATACATACTTTTTTTATGGAGGAAGAAGCTCACAAAGGCAATGGTGCCTGGGGTCCACGAAAGTCACAATGGGGCCCTGGATTCCTGGAAGCACACAGCCCCAGGGTCAGGCAGGCAGGCAGGCAGGTGAATCAGGGTTGTGGAAGCCGAAAGAAATCTGGCAGGGATCTCCCTTCCCCTTCCAGGAAAGATTTTAACTTTTTAAGAAATCATTTATCTATCAAGGCCTGCTGTTTTCACCAGGGAATCTCTTAGACTTACTTTAGTGAGTTGACATAACCCTGTATGACCTTGTTTTTCTGTCTGAGACATCCAGTATTGGATAGAGCCGCCCCCACAGGTTGTAAATCAGGCTCAGAGAGCTTCCCAGGCTTCCCTCCAACTGTGAGGTGGATCCGAGGGCCTTCGGCAGCTCAGGCGGGGCAGTCTCTCCTTCAGGAACCAACTGTCCCCGAGTTTGGCTTTTGCAGTGAGAATGCACTCCTCGGATGTTTGAGGATGATTATTTAATTTGTGCCACATCTGGGTACTGCCCTTAGATTTAAAAAATGTGGGCAAGCCTCCAAAGTGTACCCAGGGTATGAGCCATCTTCGCCAGACGGCCTCCCTTCTCTTTCCACACCAACTTGAAGCCAACTTGGGAAAAAGGAAAGGAAACAGTGCATATAGCAAAGAAGAGCTATAATCAACATGAAACAGCCTCAAAAGGAAGGGTACCCAACATGAATGAATGGTGACTGTCTAGCATATCCATCTATGACATGCCAGTTACAAAAGACACACTCATACTAACGTGGCACAGAGGACAGGAGCCAAAGGATGAGTAAAAGAATGTCAAACAAATGAGGAAAAAGAGAGCAGAAGTCACAGTAACATCCAACGAAACAATATGATTCGACAAAGGATCACTTGATAAATGCTAAAGGATACATCTGCTTCAGTGCTCACCAACATTTATGCACCTATTAACCTACTGCTGGACTTTATAGGGAAAAATCTGCTAAAATGCAAGGAGAACTCGACAGGAGCATGGCATTATGGGAGATTTAGCAAGCCCATCTCACCATTTGATGAACAAACTACACAAGCAAGAGTATACAGCATCTGGATAATAAAGCAGGAATAACATGCTTACAAGCCCCACATCCTACAAACAGAATACACCTCTTTTTCAAGTATTTATAATATATTAAAAATGATCGGCCCAGTGCAGTGGCTCACTCCTATAGTGGCAGCACTTTGGGAGGCCAAAATGGGCGATTGCTTGAGCCCATAAGTTGGAGACCAGCCTGGGCAACATGGCAAAACCTCATCTCTACAAAAAATTAGCTGGGTGTGGTGGCATGCGCCTGTAGTCCTAGATACCTGGGAGGCTGAGGCTGGCAGATCAAGGTTGCAATGAACTGGGATAACACCACTGCACTCCAGCCTGGGTGACAGAGCAAGACCCTATCTCAAGAAAGAAGAAAGGAAGGGATGGGAGGAGGGAGGGAGGGAGGGAGGGAGGGAAGGAGGGAGGGAGGGAGGGAAGGGGAAAATGGCAGCTCAGAGTACACTTTGGAAACTATCATATATTAAATGAATTTAGAGTGAGGATTAAGAACAGGTTTGATGTACTCTTTCGTCTACCATAGTCCTCCGCTGGGGCCCTAGTTTTCTCCAAGTAATACTGGGAGACGGTAGGTAGTTTCTAAGGGACGCTTCCATCTCAGCCCTTCTGAGACTCTAGGAAACAAAAAGGGAGACAACACAGTTCTCAGTTTGCCTCTATTCTAGCTGGAAGGTA
Organism: Macaca mulatta; assembly: GCF_049350105.2. Taxonomy (NCBI): domain Eukaryota; kingdom Metazoa; phylum Chordata; class Mammalia; order Primates; family Cercopithecidae; genus Macaca; species Macaca mulatta. The sequence goes on from NC_133418.1 coordinate 52,906,573, forward strand.
AGTTTTGCAACCTGGAAGCCCTCAGTGACTAGTCAACCTGGAGGGGAACGTGAATCAGCATGGGCTGGGGTGTGAAACATTCATCTGATCCTATCAGACAGACACGTATTGGGCACCACTGGTATGTGTCAGCACTGGACATGAAACAAGTGGGCATCAGGGCTATAGAGGGCATGTGACCGGCTGTCCGCAGAGAGCGCTTAGCAGGGAGCGGGCACACTGCCCCAGTATCTTTATAAAACAAGATACACTATGGTAAGAGCCATACTGGAGCCTCAGAGGGTTGGAAGAAACAGGGTCAAGAGCTTTTGAGGACTAGGCTGGTACAAAGAGGGGAAGGCACTCCTGCTGCACGGGTGACATGGACAAAGACTTGAGGACTGAGCCGAGTGCAACACTGACTGGGCAGGGCCCTGAGCAGGGCTGAAGCTCACTGTGCTCTCAGTGCTGGAAGGGCAGATCTTGGCTTTTCTTGCTTCTGGGAAGAGCCACTGTCTCACTAGCAAATGGGTCTCAGCTTACCTCCTCAAAGACTTTTGCAAAGAATGGGATGTCTCCAACATCCCCACATTCTCCTCTTCTTTCCAGCATCCTCACCACCCTTCCCAATCCACAGTGCTTTAGGGACTCAGAAGTGGGCCACCCCCTGCCCTTCATGTCTTCTTGGCTCCTTTTGAGGAACTGAGACAGGCCCCTGTCTTCCCCATCAGATAGCCATGTCCCAAGGGCAGGACCTGTGTCTCTGCTGTCTGGGGACCCTGAAGGGGTATGTGATCTGTGTTCTCCCACGCTCTTTGGCATGGTTTCACCCACAGCTCCCTGGCATTTTGGAGGAAAGGACTCAGCATTGCAGCTCACAGACCAGGAAGGCTGGAACATTAGCTTCATGGAATGTTAGGGATCCTCTAGCCCAGCATTTCCCAGCCACCAGTCCACAGGAAGGCATAGGGCCAGGGTGCATTCTCACTGGTCTGCACAATTTTTCCTCCCCCACATTTCCTACCTCCTAAACCTAAAAACTGAAACACATCCAAGTGACTCCCAGCCTCCGCGGACAGATGCAGGGAGTCTGGCTGGGACTCCTGAGAGGCTGGGGTGATGGTATGGCATTGTTGTCTCAGTGTTGAATCCAAATCCTGTCCCCTTCTTCCAACATGCTAAGGAGCCTGCAGAATCCCATCTGCCCTCCTCCCCTGCCTACAAACCCCAGGACAAGTCAAGGTTTGCCTCCTCTGCAGGGTTTTCGTAAACTTTTTCCTCTGACTGATGCAGTCTTTCTGCTTGTTTGCCTGGCAAACTCCTATTCAACAGGCATCGTCTGTCCTGGGAATCTTTTCTTGACCAGTGTCCCTTCTCTGAGGCTCAGCTGGTGACCCTGGTCTATGAACCCATGGAACGCTACCCTCCTGTCTTACTGCACACACATTCACACATATACACCTTCACACACTCAACCTCTGTGATTGTGCAGGTCTATTTTCATTCTCCACCCCACCTTTCAGACTGTGAACTCCTTGAGGAAGGCAACCTAGGCTCCTCCATCACTGTTCTTGGGGCCTGGCATGGAATCTAGCATCTGGTAGGTGCCCAGTAAATATTCATTGAACATATGAGGGGGTGGATAGATGGACAGATGGATGGTTGGATGTGTGGATGGTAGATGGATGAATGCGTGGGTGAATGGGTGGATGGAATGGTTGAAAGAGGGTCTGGGCTTTACTATTTATACTCCAACATGAGGGTGGCAACAAGTGTTTCTGGCTAAGACCCACAAGGAAGTATATGCACTCCTTTTTCTCTACCTCGTGCTGGGTGAAAAGTGTATCCCGTAATCAAAGTGGAAAGATTTAAGGATCATGTCCTTGTTACCCCATCCCCTTTCTCTCCTTCAGTGGCCAAGGGGACAATTCTCGATTCACTCCCTAGTCTCTTGTGTTCTAGAAGAAGCTGTGGCTCTTTCGATGACTGTAGCCTCAATGCCCAAAACAGAGTATGTGTCTATCTGTATGTGTACAAATGGCAGGGTGCATGGGACATGAAGAGGAATGTCAGGCTACACTCTCCTCCCAAGCTGGCTTCAGGCTGCCATCAGGTCAACCCTTCATCATCCCTCCCTGCCATCCAGTCCACCTGGTCAGTCATTTTGTCTGCTGCAGACTTATCCCCTGAGGATGTACGGCCACTGTTAGAGGCTTGGGTGGATCACAAACATGAACAAATACTCACACATATTCACACATTTATACACATCCACACTTACTCATGCACACACACTCACACACATGCACTCACATGCTCACATGCAAATGCACACACTCGTGCACTTTTACACGTGTACCCTGTATCTAATCAATTGGGAGTCAAATGGGGATCAAGGCACAGGGTCAGAATCCCAATAATTTCACCATGCATTATTCCCTGCTGTAGGTGAGTCAGTAACAGGGCCGAATGTCCACCTCTTACTTGAGTTGAGGCAGAGTCACTGGAAAATCATGTGGCCTTTTTAGCGCAGTGACCCAGCCCCAGCTTAAGGGATCAGGGGACATCAGCGTCTCACCAGCAGTTCCCTCATCTTCTTCCTGGGTCTCCACAGCAATGGCAGAAATTGCTCTAGTGGAGGACATAGTGAGATTAACAAGCATCAAGTTTTTGTGTTTTTTGATAGCTTTATTAAGGTATAATTTACATGCCAACACTCATAATGTCAATGTCATCAATGATTCTTAGCAAATTCACAGAGTTGTGCAATCCTCACCACAATCCGGTTTTTGAGCATTTCCAGCACCCCATCCAGTTCCTCTGGTTGAGAAAGTTGCCGTCCCTCCCTGGTTTACTGAGCATGTTCTTCATAAATTGGAAGATCTTTTGGGAGAGGAAGGAGGTTCTTAGTCATTGCTCCATTAGCATGGGTTAATTTAATCCACTGCTTTTGTAAGTTTCTTTAATTCATTAAGCAACTATGTAGTACTCTTTCTACCATTGGTAGGGCTGGTGAGAAGCTGCTGCTCCCTGGGCCCCTCAGCCAGTGACCAGGTCACTGCACTGAAAAGGCCACATCATTCTACAGGGGCCCTGAACTCAGGGAAGAGGTAGACATCCTGCTGCCTTCCCACAGGCTACACTAGGGAATGCCACACTTGGGAACAAGATACGCATTAGGAGCCCATTCGCAGTGAGCCAAAGTTTTATAGAGAGAATATAGTAGTTATACAACAACCACAAAACGTATCAGAAAGCATAGATGGGGTTAACAGAGGTACAAAGAGACAGGATGCTGGAAAATTTAGAGGAAGTAGAGCCCTTTTCAGGGGACAGAAGGGACAGTGGAGTGACAAAGGCCCTGAGGCAGGGCTTAGGGAGTGGGGAAGGGGCCAGGAAGATTGCTGGGGGATGTCAAGCCCGTTGGGACATTGTGGGGAGGGCACTATCCTGGAGCTCCTCCTGTGAGCTCCATTCTGGGGAACCTGCCGGGCCAGATATTTCGGCGGGGGGTGGTCAGAGGCCCCTAGGTAGTCTGGCTGGCCCTTATAAATAGCAATTTTCACTCAAGAGGAGGCAAGGCAGAAGGCTCACCCAAACCCAGGCCAAGGCAGGATCTGCCTCCAGATGCTGTCACAGGGGAGGCATGGGCAGAGTTCCCTTGGAGTATGACCTGAGAAGACCACTGCCATGGCCACGGAGGCACCCTGGCCAAGCCAGCCAATCCTCACCTCCTTCTTCCTTTGCTTCTCTCTCTCTCTTCCAGGACTTAGTTCCATCTCACTTTATTTTTTTCCTCTATCCCTTGCCCCCACCCCTGCTCTCATTTCCTCTTTCCACGGTGCAAGGGAATTTCGGCTGGAACAGCCCACAGTGTGTGGTGGGCCTGGGGGGGCATCCAGAGGTCGCCGGAGCTGGGAGGGCCCCAGGCAGGGGCTGAGCAATGTGTCACTGCCAGGGCTTGGCAGGGGCTGTGGCCCTGGGGGGTTGGGAGCAAGGGAGCGCCTGGAAGGTAGGAGGTGGAGGGCAGAGCTGGGAGGCCTGGAGCTGCCAGAGGAGACCTGAGGTGGGGGTGGGGAGGACACTGGAGCTTAGAAGAGACCTTCTCATTGGCCACTTCCTGTCCCAGCTCCCAGAGTCTTTGGTAGGGTCTCCTGGCTCTGATTTGGGAGGTACCACCCCAGCCAAGAATTCCTCTTTCTTTCTTTTTTCACTAAATTAAATAATAAAGGGACTGTGTCTATCTCTATTTCCATGTAGCCAAGTCTGAGCCTCGGCTGATTCTGGAAGCCAACCAGGTACGTGGAAAGAGGAAAAAGCCACAGCCAAGGAAAATGAAGCGATGCCTTGAAGGCCAGATGGAGGCCGTGGGCAGGGATCTGCAGGAGGCCCTGGACTGAGGGGCCGAGGAAGGGAGTGCTGTCTGGCCTCAGACAAACAGGGGAGAGCAAGTCGGGGGTGGGTCCCCCACAGTGGGCTGCTGGAGGGTGGTCAGCCCAGGTTGGAGTCAGAACGCGGGCATGGGTGTCCCATCAGAGTGGAGCTCCCTAAGGCTCCTTGAAGGTCCCACAGAGAGCAGAGAGGTCTCCAGGCTTGGTGAAGGGTAGGAGGGAGATGTGGTGGGCTGGCCTGGTTGGAGGAGGAGGTCATTCAGCACTTGAACCCATTCCCCAGCCTGGTACCCTCGGCTCTGCACCTTCCAGCCCCGAGCTCACATTGGCCCACAGCCCCACTCCTCTTTTCTACCTCCCTGACTCCCATGTCCCCATGCCTGGCCGAGCCTCCCACTGAGGACCATTAGGGCTGAACCCCAAGAAGGGAAATAGGGCGGTAGGGAGGAAGGAGCAGTGACCCTGTCCATGAACTATTCCTGAGAAGACACACACCCACTGCTTTGCTGCCAGTAGCTGTTACTCTCTTCCTCCCCTCTCTCCATGCCCACTGCTTCTGGCTTGGGTGGGAGCCCTGACAAAGGAAGCCCCCTAACCAATATGCTGTGTGTGCTCCAGGCTCCTCAGACCCTCTCTCACATCCCAGCCAGAGTCATGACTCTACCTTCAAATACCACCCCTGCCTCGCAGCATGACCCACTGATGTTCCCCTCAGCTCTCAGGATAGAGTCCAAGTTACCAAGCATGGCCCCAAAGGTTCTGCCAGGTCCCTGATCAGCCCCCCTACCTCTCCAACACTGCATCCCATACCCCCACCTTGCCAGTGCTCTCATACCCACTCTGCCCCACTAATTTCCCCAGCATTCTGCACTCTCCCTGTCCCCACACCGCCTGCCCCCTCTGCCAGGATAGTACCCACTGACATGCACCTGGTTAATGCCTCTCATCCCAGCACCAAGGACAGCGCCTGGCACAGAGCAGATGCCCACAAACAAGGATACACTGGTGAGTCTTTCAGACTCTGCCCTCGCTCCCTTCCCTCAGGCCAGGATCGGCTTGTCATTCAATATTGCTCACGTTGTATTGAAATAAGCTGGCCATTTATGCAGGTGATAGGATTTTGGCATCCTCATTGATGTATTTTTCCCTCCCAGTATTTATTTTCAGCCCACAGCTTTCTCCCATCTAAGCTGGACTGTGAAGCATCAATGCCTCAGGGAAGGGCTGTTTCAATAGAAAGTTTCAATAGAAAGCAATAGACCTCTTAGAGTTCACAGCCTACCCTGAGGGGATGGAGGAAGTGATAGGATGCCCCAGCTTAAGATAAAGGGAGAGAAAGGAAGATGGGAGGAGAGGAGTGGAGGCTGGACAGGAAGACACTGCGCCTGGAGGAGCTGTGTATCCAGAGGTAGAACAGGCATCCTGAAAGGCGTGGTCCCTCCTCAGTCTGCTCCATTCATTACCTGCACCAGGCAGCCCGCGGGAGCCCGTAGGTGTAACTCCAAACTCCCTGATCTCCACTTGAGTGGGCCCCCTTGGAGGTCCTCCCTGATATCTGAACAGTATCTGCTGCAGATATCATTCCTCACCCAACTCACCCAAGGTGGACCTCCACCATCACTGGGATATCACAGGCATGCAGGACTCTGAAGGGGAAGTGGGACACAGGAGGCTATGGAAACAAAAGTTCCCCGCACCCATTTCACACCTGATGGAACAGAGCCTGCTCAAGGCATTCCTTCCTGCGGGACAGCAGCAAAGACAGCACATCCATTTTCCTCATCGCTTTCATACTAGGCCAGGAGCCTTGGGCTGGCTGCATCCCCAGCTCTTAGCATGCTCCCTGGCACATTAGAGGTTCTCAATATATCTGAGGCAGGTGTCCTCTCCCTCTCCCTTACTAACAGAACCTCACAGCTGATCAGGGAAGCCATGAGATTCCTTAAAGATATACAGCTTTCTAGAATCCCTTGCAGCTAGGATGGCATTAAGACAGTGTTCTGGATAATAAAATACAAGTGGGACTATAAGATAAAATATCTAGTGGTTGGAGCTCCTGGGCAAGCTTGTCAAAGGGGTTAACTCAACTAACATGTTCCTTTTCCCCTTTCCCCTTCGTCATTTGCCTTTCATCCATATTAGTGCCTGGAACATGGACATGAGGTTCAAGATTCATGAGGTACAGAAACCAGCTTGCAATAATGATAACAAATTTCCTACCCTAAGGATAGCAAAGCAGAATGGTAGAGAAAATATGGGTCTCTAATAGCATTGTGGAGGCCAAACTGTGCCATCCTTGGATTACTTATCTTTGCACTTCTTGGTAGTTAGTGTATCATTTAGCAATTACCTCAACAGTGCTGCATGACAAATCATCCGCAAAGTCAATGGTTTAAAATAACAATGACTTATTCCCACTGCCCACTGTTTTATCTGAGGATCAGCTGGTATTGGCCTTAAGCTGCAGGCTGAGTCTGCCCCATGTGTCTCTCATCCTCCTAGGACTAGCACTTACCCAGAGCATGCTTTTTCCATAATGAGAGTAGAATCCTGAGAGGGCAAGCTTAACAGTCCTAGCACATTTCAAGTCCTTGCTTGCATTGCATCTGCTGGCATCTCTTTTGCTAAAGCAAGTCATACAGATGAGCCCACAGAGTTGTGGGTTAGCAAAGTATACTTCACCTCTAATAGCAGGAACCAAACATTCACATGGCAAAGACCACAGATGTAGAGAGGAATGAAGAATTGTGGCCAGAAATTTGGAAATGAAGGCTGAATGAATAAATGCTGACTGACCACTATGTACTAGGAACCATTTTAGGTGCTTTGTGCTTATTAGTTATCTCATTTAACCTTTGAACAACTGATGTGAAGCAGGTTTTATTATATTTACTTTGCAGATAAAAGAAAGCGATGGCTTAAAGAGGTTAAATATTTCATCTCTTGTTAAAGGTAGGGCTGGAACTCAACCCTGGTTCTGGCCACTCCGAGGCCTATTTCCATCTATTATATCATGTACTCTAACTTTTTCCCAGGGTCTTCTGGGAAAAAGCAGGTGTCTGAGTTTGGAATCTACACTGCATGGAATACTAGCTTAGTATCTTGTCTCTGAATATCTAGACTGCAGGCCAAGTAGGTTATAAGTTATGGGTGGGAGGTGGGTAAAAAAAGGCTCTGAGATTCCAGACCACATCATCTATAAGCAACAGAAACAGCCTGGCCAGTTTAAGCAGAGAAAGGTTATTCAATGTCCGCCAAAATTGCACAAAACAGTGGAAAGATAGGCTCAAAACCAGATGAGAGTAGTGGAAGGCTGAAAAGCCAGAGCACAGCCCAAAGCATGTCACAGAAGGGGCTCTGAGATGCACCAACTCTGAACACTGGACACAACAGCTGGCAGGCACTACTGCTGCTGCTGCTGCTGCTGCTCTCCCTTGAAACTGAAGGCTACTGATGCTGAAGCTACCACCAGAATCATTCTTCCCTGTCCTGGGTTTGGTTGAGAATCCAGGCCAGGGAGTCTCCAGCCCTGATCAGACGCCCCCACCCCAGTTGCATGGGAAGTTGGCATCCAGTTTCAGCATCTGTAGCAGGAGTGGGAGTGGGAGGTGGCTGAGCCTGTGCCTTTCCACAGCCTCTCAACAGGCTCAGCCAGCAATCAGCTGCTACTGTGGTCAGCAAGTGTATGAGGGAAAGGGAGGCCTACCCTCTGGATTCCAGGCCTGTGCATACCCCTCCTGGGATGTGGGCAGCGGTGAGGCAATGGCATACAGAGTTGGAGCCTGAGCATCCTGCCCTCTGGGTCCTCACCCGGCCCAGGGGCACTTTTATGATGGTATATCTCTTCTCAAGAGCTCCCAGGCTGGTGAGAGAAAAATCTCACGCATAGAATACTTCTGGAGATGATCAGAACGAGGGCAAGAAATGCATCTCAGCCTTTAAGTGCTATTAAGAATCAAGGAAGAGATTGGGGATGTCAGGGAGGGCTTGGCTGAGCTGGGCCTTGGAAGAAGATGGTGTTTCAGGATGGAGGGATGAGGGAGGGCATTTTGCTGTGAGTAGAGTGGTGGGCAAGAGAAATTTCTGTCCCTTTTCGCCTCTCCTACTGAGATATGCCAGTGACTGGCCAGCTTTCTCCAGGGATGGGGGTGAGGAATGACAGAGGGGGCCTGGGTTCAGACCCCAGCCCAACTAACCATGAGGTTTGCAGCTAACGGCTTCTTAAGTGTTGGGAAGAGCACAGGCTTTCAATCTTGTTCCTGCCTTTTCTGATTTTGAGAACTGCTTCATATATCTTTGAGCCTCAGTATCCCCATCTTTAAAGTAAGCATAATAGCAGTGCCTCCCCCATGGGCCTGCTAGGAGTGTTACAAGGAGGTGAGGGATATAAAGGGCTTAGGACATGGTCAGGCACATAAAAGCACATCTTATATTCAGTGTGGCTGCTGCTGCTGGCAACGACACAGCGAGGTCAGAAAAGTGCCTAGCATGCAGGCAGGGTCCATAGTAGGCACCAGTGCATGTTTCTTTCCCCATTCCCTGATTCCAGTGCTGTCCCTCCCACCCGGGTGCACAGTGTCCTCAGCACTGCCCCTACCCAGGAATCCCTCAGCTCTCTGATCTTGGAGCATGTAATGAAGGGTCTGTGGGAGGACAGGGAGTGCAGGAAGTGTGGGCACCCTCAGCCTTACCTCCTCTTGTGTCCTGCAAAGTGTGATAGGGGCTCAGGCCAGGAGGTGCTCCCTACACCCTCCTGGGTCTGACTGGGAGCTCTCTGAGGTGAGCCTTGCTGTGTTACCTGGATGGGCACAGGGCTGGGGGTGGAGGATGGCCTCCAGGACAGTGGAGGGCACAGACTACAGCCTTACCCAGAATGGGCCTCCATCCCCCACTCACCTTCTCTCCACTCCACACACCCCCAAGGTAGAATCGGGGCAGGGAGCTCCATGGCAGGACATAGAGGCTTAGAGGAGCTTCAGGTGCCCTTGACCTCAAAACACCGGGGCTGGGTCAGCTGGACTGCCCTGAGCTTTGGGGGGAGGGGGGCGGTGTCCCTGTTCTGACGCCCACAGGAAGGCACAGCTCACACCCCGAGTTCCTGGGGTCAGGATCTGGATACTTTGCTCCCTTCAGCCCCTCAGGTCCAGGCTCCGGGCTACCCTTTCTTCTCTCCCGACCAATCTACTGAGCAGCCCTGGGCCAGCCCCAGCTGCCGCTCCCCTCCCCGCCTCCCATCCCCAGCACAGAAGCCCTGTCAAGGATCACTGCAAAGCACCACGTGGAGATCTAATCTGGGGCGGGGGCGCCGAGCTGAGGCGGGGTGGAAGGGGTCGACGAGAGGAGGAAATTAATGATTAAATAATGGGTTCCAAATGTAGCGGCTCCGAGTGAAATCCCCAGCCGCAAGCCGGCAGGCTGCACGCTCTCGGCCCGGCTCCAGGAGCCCCAAGGAGGCCCAAGTAGGCGGCGGAGATGCTGGTGGCGGCGGGCAGGCGGCTCCCCTCAGGCCCGGTCAAACAGTCCTGGCCAGGACGCGGGGTCACCGGGTTGCCTGTGGGGCCCTGGTGATTCCTGATGACAGGTGGGAGCCCTGCCACTTGGAGCGTGGCTGCCGCAGAGCAGGGACCCACCGGGGGAACACGGCAGCAGAGGCTGAGTGGGCAGTGAGGAAGTCTGGGCTGGCAGGGCTGCAGACACTCTTGGCCTCCATGCCTGGCACCCACTCCCCAATTCATTCCACCACTTCATCGTCCTGGCTACCCTGAGCCTCAGCTCTTCCTAGAGCAAGTCCCCAGAAAGAATCCGAGGAGAGGGGAGACCTGCCAAGACCACCAGTCCTAGCCTGAACCTCCCCGCATGAACATATACCCCTTCCTGTGTCGAACTGTGACGCTTGCCCGATATGTGGGTGAGACAGTCCCCTACGGTGAAACTTCGGTCTTATCTAGAGCAGATTCCTCCCATTGTGCCTCAGTTTCCCTCTGAACACTGAGGGCTGCGATTCCTCTGTAGCACTCCCTGGAAGCTAGGATTGTTTTGTATGCATTTTTCTCTCTGACCAGTAGGGAAGGTGTGTGAGCCAGGCCCCTGGACTCTACGTAGGTTTCTACTAGAGAGTTCTGCCCTGGGCTCTTGACATACCTCCTGTGTGTGAGGGGAGGGCCCAGGTCTGGGAAGCTGGGGACAAGTATCTTGGCCCCATCGCTTCTTTTCTTCTCCTCTGGAACCCTGCTTGGAGCCTGAAATTTTCCACACTGAGCCTTTGGCTGCAGACGCTGGAACTTTTGCAATTTCCTGACTTGAAAACTGCTCCCCCACCCCTACACCCTCCACCACGTTCCCGTAGGTCTTGTGGGGGTGGTCACCTCAGCAGGGGCCCAGAGCCCAGGCTGTAGGGAGAGCACGCATCTAGGCCTTTGGCTGTGATGTTGAAAGGTGCACTCTTCGGCTGGAAGCTCCCATGTCGCTGTCTGTCTTTGTCTGCCTGTCTCACCCCAGGCCTCCCAGGAGAATGACTCACTTAAAGGCCCAGGAGAGTGGGGATCAGCGGGGCAAGAGGGAAATCCATATCCAGGTAAATTGAATGGAATGATGGGAGTAGAATTTCTGTGTGTAAGTCCAACCATACAGAACAGGTTCTACCCTGGAGTTGGGGCAGTGTTCCCCTCCGAGACCAGGTGGGGAATGCTGTGAAATGTTTGGGCCTGGGAAGGTGACACACAGCCCCGAAGAGCATTGGGTTTAGATCCTGGGACCAGACTAGACTTAGAACAGATTGGAAACCAAGGCGCCCAACCCTGCTCCTGGCCATTTCTATATTGCTGAAGCTGCCACAGTGGCCCCTGGTTGCTTCAAAATGCTGCGTCTGGTCAGGGGACAGCTGCCAAGCAGGAGCCTGCAGGTAGAAGCCGAGAGGGAGCAGTTCTCATACGATTTGTGCAACAGTGCAGGGCCATGTCATTTTCCACTCCTGCAGCTCTCCAGAGCTATTCTGTTGCATATCATCTGGGGGCTGGTAGCCCAGACCTGGTCCAAGCCTGCCATGGGCCTTGTGTCACATCCTGCTGAGCTCTAGGGCACCAATCCTGGGTCACTTTTATGGACTTCCATTCTCTACCACTCTGGACAGGCAGGCCAAATAAACACCAGGCCCAATAAGCCTAGGGCCTTCCGCTCCCTGGGTCCCCCACACCGCCTCATCCAAAATCCACACACCATCAGGGATTGCGCGTGCAGAAGAATTTTAATAAAAACAAGCAATTCAGAAGGGCTGGCAGGGCAGGCAGGCTGGCCTTGTAGACTGGTGCTATTCCTGGCCTGGGAGGCCAGGAGGCTCTCCTAGGAACAAGCACTCCCAAGACAAATACGGAGCAACAAGCCGGCTTTGTCTTCTACCTTTGAAGACAGAGTGTCCAGGCTGGGACTTGGCCACACAGGATGAGAGGGGAGGGTCTCGGAGGGAGGGACTAAAGGGGAGTCAGGGTTGACAGCAGTGCGTATTTGGGGCTCTGTCCTTTTTGAAGAGGGTGGCCATTTAGGTCAGTGTATGGAAGTAAGGGGACAAAATTGTCATTAGCTTTGCCACCTGTCCGGTGTCAAGTTGTCACCTCACTCAACACCATTCCCCTGCTCGCCCACAGTTCAGTCAGGTGCCTGCAGTCCCCAACATGAAAATCAGTCACTAAGGGCCCCCAGCCATGGCACAGATGGAGTAAAAACCAAAATCAAAAACAAAACTGAGAACTTTTAATCCCTTGGTGCTGTGGAAATGGATTTTTTCCAAAAGGAATTTAATTAAAGACAGAAAAAGACCAACATAAACCAAGAAATCACACACACATGTGAAAAGTGCTGTGACGGCCCCGCAGTCCTGGCCTAAGAAGAGAAGTCTGGGCACAGGGTTCCAGGGCCCCCAGAAGCCAGGCCTGTGGAAAGTGACCTTGTCTGCAGCAGTTTCAGAAGGCCCTGGGGGGGTCTCAGTCCTCCACAAGGTGCGAGCCAGGCAGTCTCACTGCCCCAGTCAGGGAAGCTCAGCTCTCGGCAGCTGCCCAGTGACCATCCAGACTCAGTGGTCAGGATCCCAGCTTTCCGCCTCGAGACACGACCTCGCACTGCTCATGTGCAGGAGGGGAGGGTTGATGCTCCCTGGTACTGAACAAAGCTCACATAACAATATCTGCCCATTTTAGAGACATAGCTGACCCTTCTCTCTGATGGCTTTTTCTTTTTTTTCTTTTCTTTTAAGCAAAAATAGGTCTGTTTTTGTGATTTTTAAAATTTGACAAAATTTTCTTAGTCCAAATCGATCCAGCAAATTGTGGTCAGCAACTTCGTCCCCCATATGCAGCCACATCAGGGCTCTGGACGCGGTCAGCCTGTTCCTAACAGTTCCTCAGGCCCCTTCGCTCTCCTTTCTGACCTGACTCCTGTCTTTTCAGATGTTGACAGTGTGACTCATTTCTTTCCAAAGCCCTCACTTTGTCCCTTAATGTGTGGCTCAGCTCAGGCTGGTGGCTTCTCCTTGTCACCAGGATGTAAGATTCCCACGGCTACAGTGCTGCTGCCCCCTGGGGAGACACCTGCCCCAGTTCAGCCTGACTCTGGGCCCTTGCATCAGGGCACAGCCCCTCCCAGACAGCCCCCTTCTAGGCTCACAGGGCCTAAAAGGGGGTTAAATGAATGAATGAGTGAACAGTGAACTCGTTTGCAGTCTGCACACATAAAGGCCTTTCCCAAATGCCTAGGCAGAGCCACTCATTCCGTATTAACCCCTTTCTCGTAACCCTTATTATGCACTTCTCATATCAATGTCCAATACTGGTTCTCTCCAGGCCTTCCTTGTGTTCCCTTCCTAACATTTAGAACCATGTCTGGCACATAGTAGATGCTCAGTAAATGTCCATGGAATTAGCGACTGAGATTGATATGATTTAAATATCTGTCCCCTCCAAACTTCCTGTTGAAATGTGATTCCTAGGTGGGGCCTGCGGGGAGGTGATTGGATCATGGGCAGATCCCTCATGATTGGCTTAGTATCATTGCCTTGGTAATAGGTGAGTTCTTGCTCAATTAATTCTCATGAAATCTAGTTGTTTAGAAGGGTCTGGGACCACCCCCTTTCTCTCTCTCTTGCTCCCACTCTCACCATGGGATATGCTGGCTTCCCTTCACCTTCCGTCATGACTGGAAGTTTCCTGAGGCCTCACTAGAAGCAGTGGCTGGCACCATGCTTCCTATACAGCTTGCAGAACCATGAGCCAATTAAACCTCTTTTCTTTATAAGTTACTCAGCCTCAGGTATTCCTTTATAGCAACATAAGAAAATACCGACACAGAAACACAACTTGGAGTTTTCTCAACCTGGGCTGTGATTCTCTTTCCTCCTTCTGTGTCTGCACCTCTCACATCTCAGTTTAAGCTTTTTCTTTCCTTTCTTCATCAAAATCATTCAAGATTTCCCTGGAAGCCTCTCTCTCTCTCTCTTTGCCCCCCCTCCCACTCTCTCTCTCTCTCTCTCTCTCTCTCTCTCTCTCTCTCTCTGTGTTTCTTTTTTGAGACAGAGTCTTGCTCTTTCACCCAGGCTGTGCAGTGGCACAACCATGGCTTGGTTCACTGCAGCCTCAACATTCCAGGTCCAAGTGATCCTCCTGTCTCAGCCTCCTGAGTAGCTGGGAACAGGTGTGCACCACCACACCCAGCTAATTTTTTTTTATTTTTTGTTAAGACAAGGTCTCACTATGTTGCCCAGGCTGATCTTGAATTCCTGGGCTCAAGCAATCTTCCTGCTTCAGCCTTACCATATCTGTCTTAAGATTCTGGAGTTGTAAGGGCCTCTGCCCTCTATTAGGCTTTGCCTTCTCAAAGGCAGTGGCCTTCCATTTTAATCTCCATCTCCTCTGTCGCAGCACAGTGCCCGGCACTCACAACTGTCCTATGAATAAATGGAGAAGAACCAACAGAATGCATGAACTAATGAGTGACTATTTTTCTCCGAGTTTTTGGAAATCTCACTGGCTATCTAATGGTCACTATTCATCAGAATTCCTCCCACTTTCACTTTTCTTGTTAATTTGTTCTTGCAGATCCGAATTAACTCCAAAGAAAAATTATTAACACTGGGTGTTATAGACTTCTGGAAGATAACCCTTCTATCTTTTATCCACTTTCCATCTCTCCCTCACAGAAGCCACATAGCAGTCAGCTTAGTATCAGTCAGCATAAGTAAAGTGATGATATGGTACCAAATAGCCCTCAGTATCAATGACTTAACATAGCAGGTCTGGGTGACTCTCCTGGTAGGCTCTTCTGTGTGATGTCTTAACATGGCCCCTCCACATCAGTAGGTGCCCACACAGCTGCTGCAACAAGACAGAGGTGGAGAGCTGAGCATGGCCAGGCAAGTTTTATTAACCAGAGGTGCACACAACACTTCTGCTCACATATCTTCAGTCAAAGCAAGCCACATGGCCGCTCTTAATTCCTAAGGAATGGGGAAGTGCCACCTCCCATGTACCTAGAAGGTGGGGAGAACAGGTATTGGGCAACAGTGAGTGGTCCCTGCCACACTGGAATTGGGGTCAAACTCAGCCTGCAGAGGTTCCAGCTGTGGCTGAGAAGAGGAGATGAGAAACAGAACAATGGAAAGAACTCCACCCTGGATCTGAACCAGGACTTGGACTTCTCAGTCACAGTAATTACCATACCAGTCACTTCCTATGATTTTTGCCAGGAGCTCTGCCGGGAGCCCTGAGTAATCACAGCTTCACAGTTACCATCAGGGCAAGCTTTTTCAAACTTCCCTCAGGCAGCGGATTTCAGCTCAGGTCCCTGGGACTGGGGTCTGAGCATCTTCCCCTGAGGGGCCTGTCATTCAAACCTTGTCCCTGTCGAAGGGACACTCCAGGGAAGAGTGACTGGAAGGAGGTGGTTTGCTGAGTTGAGTCTGCTGCCACAGCTTCACCCCTGCTGCAGCCCTTCCCAGCCCCTGTCTCTTCCCTCTCCTATAACCCCACGCGTGCAATTCCCACATCTCATGAAGCCTCTTCCCCTTTGGCTTTCTTGGCCAAACCCTTGGTCTGAGTTCCTCAGGTGCAATCTAATGGCAGGGCCAGAGCGCCTATTTGATCTCTAGTTTAAGAAACAATAAGAAAAAGAAAGGGGAAGAGGAGAGGGAGAAGGAGACTATTAAGCTCTCCAATTAGGGCAAGACTGGCTACAATTCTTGATATGGCATTTGCCAGGGCCCCTTAAGGGTTAGCTGCCTGGCTCTTTGATCCAGCAGTCCCTTGATTCTATCCTCATCAGCCCTGCCCCCTTGCTCAAGCCTCTCTGCTACCTCTAATATTCCTCTCAAAATACCCAATGGCTCCTCCCAGCCACTCCTCAGGCACTAAGACCCCCACTCACACCAACAGACTTACTACGAGTCTGTCATCCTAATGCCTCAGACAAAACAGGGAGGCTGAGATCTCATGCCTCTAGCCAGCTGCCTGCACTTTTTCACCCTCAGTCCTGCCAATGCTGTGGAACATGGCAAAGCTCCTCTACCATCCATGAATCCATGATTCTTTTACTTTTACTGGGATGCAGACAATGGAAGTCTCACCTTTTGGCTCTGAATACCATATGCCCTGACTCTCAAATTTGCCCTCATGCTCAGAACATTCTTCTGCACTCCAGACTGTCTTCAGGATGTTCTACTTGGAAACACCACAGCTACTTCTGTCTTAGCATGTCAAAAACTGAGCTCTCCAGCTTGCCCCTATATCTCTTCCTCCCCCAGACTCCTCATTCTTTTCACAGGCCTCTCTGCATCATGGCAGAAACCTGCAAGTGACTCTTGGTTCCCCTCCCTCACCTGCCATATCCATCCACTACCAGAACCTATGGATTGTACCTCCCAGATGTGTCCAGGATTCACTCACCTCACTTCTCTCCATCTCTACCACCACTACCCTAGTCTAAGCCTCCATCATCCCTTGCCTATGCTGCAAACCTACCCTGTCCTCCGCTGAGCAGACAGGGTCTTCTTCTTAAGGTATTGACTGGGTTATGCTACCACCTTGCTTAGAATCCTGCAGTAGGTTTTCAGCTGCTTTGTGATAAAGTTCAAACTCCTGACCATGGTTCTCAAGGCTGTGTATGGTCTGGCCCCACCTGCCCCCTCTAGTCTCACTCCTGCCTTGTCAGCCACTTGTCATGTTTTTGAACAAGACAAGCTTTCTCCTATCTCTAGGTCTTTGTCCCTGTTATTCTCTTATCTGGAAGGCTTTTTCCTCCATTTTTCCCCTGGTTGATGTCTTCTCATCTCAGGTCTTAGATGAAATATCCCCTCCTCAGAAGGCCCTTCCCAATCCTCATTCTAAATGAGTTCTCTTGCTATTCCTTCACCTGGCACCTGGCTTCCTTCATACCACTCCTGAAATATGAAATGATGAATCTGTAGGTAGGTTGTTTGATGTGTGGTTTTCCCAGCAGATTGCAAGCTCCAGCAGAAAGGGACCATGTCCGGCTAGGACCTGACTCTGTTTCCAGTGCCTTGGACAGTACTTGGTACATAGTCAGTGCTCAATAAATGTTTGGTGAGTAAATAAATGAATCATTGCCTTACAGATGAAAAAACAAAGGATTGGATTGGCCAGGTGACCTGCACAGTGTATGAATGACCAGAGTAAGACTACAACTCAGCTCTCCTGAGAGTCCCCTGTCTTCCCTCCTGCCCAGCACTACCACGATATTGTTTATGCCACCATTGCGATTACAATGAACAAGACACTGGCTTCCAAGGATGGTGGCACATTGGGGAAGAGAACACAGGTAGAGGCCATTCTACAAAGCCACCACATCTTCTCACTGCTCCAGCCTCCCAAACCTCCCCGCTGTACCCCACACACTCATCATGGCCAACTGGCCTGTGTAGAAGGGCTCCCCACTTGGCATGCCACTCTTTCCTTCTCTTCTCACTCGTTCCTATCATTCTGGGTCCCATGGAAGGTTCACCTACTCCAGAAAGCCTTTTTCAACCGTTGAGACAAGCCCCATAACACCCTTTCCTGGTGCTCTCTAGCTCTTTCATTGATGTAGAGTTCTCCTTCCTCTAAAGACTATGAGCTTCCATGGATGGAGGCCACCCCTTTGTACCTCCTGGAATAATTCATGCTCTGTTCCAGGCACTATCTGAATGTCAGAGATACTAAAGGGAACAATACAACATCTTTACTCTCGTGGAAATTAGATTTTAGTGGGGACAGACAATCCATAAGTGAATAAGTCAATGCATAATATAATTTCCTCTGGGGGTGATAAAGGGACACAGTGGTGTTGAGGAGGGCCTGATTTAGACCCAGAGTTACTGGGAGGAGATTGGCATCATAGCAGAGACCTCAAGGGATGGGAAGGAACCAGAGCTTCCTGGCTGAAGGACATGGAAGGAGAGACCAGCCTTTGCCAAGAGAAAAGGCTTCTGCCTCTGACCCCAGGGATGCAGGGGTGGAGGAAGGGTCTGTGGGGAGGTCCCTAGGGCATGGAAGAAGACACTAGTAGGTAAGGATGTCGCCTTCCTGTGGGTAAGGATGGCTTCTTCCCTTGTTTCTGTCACAAGTGGCCTAACAGTGCAGAGTTTCAGAGCAGGTGGTCAACATTGCCTTGTTCATTGATTTTTCATGAGGTCCTTTTTTGATTCCTAGCCTAAATCCAGGCAGCTCCTACCCAGTTTAAATCTCTGGGTTTAATGGGCAGACTTTCAGGGATCATTCTTCCTAAGCCAAAGAACTTCCTTTCTTCCATGCTGCTCCCACCTGCCTCTCTCTAGCATGGCTTATCATTATAGAGCTTGAATCTTCCTCAGAAGTCCCATTTCCTCCCTGGGCGGGCCAAGAAAGAGCCTTAGGTCCCTGTCTCAGAAGCAGGTAGGAAGTCATCCCAGACAGATGCTGGCCCCCAGTCTGGCCTTTTGGGGCATCCTGGCCTTGTCCCATCTCCTTGGTAAATGCTGTTGCCTCCCAATCCTCCAGGGCCAGGGCTGCTGGCTGAGGCACATGTGGGTGAGTATGGTGTATTCACTGGAAGGAGTGTGCTGTTCATACAATTCCAGCCTGCAGGAGGGTGGAGGTCAGCACGAGGGCCTGAAACACTCTCTCCACTCAGAACAATTCCCAGCCCCACTGGCTTCCAGGCCTGTCCTGGAGGGACAGAGAGGAAAGGACTAGAGTGAGTCAAGAATGACTCAGAGGTGAAGACAGGGGTGATGCAAAGCAGACATTTGTGAACTGCCTGATCTAGGGATCAGGGTGTTGAGGAGGCCTGGCCTTCCCCTCTGGTTCCTGGGTGGGTCTTAGGCCCTTGGGCAGGGCACTGGCTCCCCAAGAATGAGTGCTGATGGGGAGGCAAGGGCCCAGAGCCCAGGGTTCGTGGTGCTACTGGCCTGAAGAAACCTTGCAAGTAAAGTGGGGCCTTCCCGGGACAGAAGGTAAAGTTGACATGCTCAGGTTGGGATAGTATTCTTCAAGGTTCTAGTTCATTGCTTACTTTTTAAAAGGTAAAACCCTTCTTCTCACTTTCGACTTTCAGCCTCATCTGCCTCAGCTTAGCTTTCTGGAACCATTTTTCTGCCACTGTCCATCAGGTCTCCCCATGCTGGGCCCCCACCACTAAGGACTCCACTTCCCCCCACCTCTGTCTTCTGGGTGTTCTCTTGGTCATATGGCTTCAATAGCACAAGCACATGCATGCATACACACACATGCACGTACACACATGCACACACATGCATACATGCACACACACACGCACACATACACACATGCACACACGCACACATACACACACACAAACACATGCACGCAACACACAGTCTGCACTGAGTGGCCTTCTGACATACAGCACACACCATGAGCAGACCCTAACTTACATCTGTAGGCTCCAGGGCCTTTTCATTGAACCACCGTTCCCTCATCCTCCTTGATGGGCAGGACTCCACCAAGGCTGGAAACAGAAGGCTGAACAGCATCAAAAAACAAAGCTGAATGTCAGCATACTCGGATGGCCACAGGCCACATGCATCCTGGCTAGAGCCTTTCAGAGCTGGCCCTGAGACAAGAATGTAAGTGAAGTCATCTATTTAAGAGGTGTTTCCAGGAGTGGGGACCTGAGACAAGGAATGGAGGGCCGTCAGTGGGTGCCCTAACAAGACAGTTACCACTGTAGACAACTACAGTTTAGAATCAGACCAGAGATTCTCCAGGGGCCAACATAAAACCCCTGCTCAGTCATTTTACCCAAGAATGAGGAGCTGGGTATGTATTGGTTGAAGCTGTTTGTAGGGAGTGTTAACATACCCATACTTCTAGCTTGCTGCATGGAGCACAAAGCTACTAGTGTCCAGAGAAATCCCCTGGAAAAGAAATGTGGGGGCTAGTACTTGGAAATTGAGCCAGAATGCACTAAAATGGAAAGGGCAAGAGGATATGGACATAGACAGCATCTGTTAAAATTTACCAAGGGATTTGTTTAAAGGAGGCAGAGATAAGGGATGGCTTCATACAGAAGTTAAATTTGAGATAGACCTCGTAGGTTGGGCAAGGTTTTGAAAACCAGAAGTAAGAGTAGGGTAAAGCAAAGAGAGGCATTCAAGGAGAGAGAAACAGCAAGATCAAGGCCATGGAATGAGACCACAGGAACACTGGGATCTTAGAATCAACTGTGGGTTGAGAAATTTTGTTAGGTGTTGTATAATCCGTGGGAAATATGAGGAGACCAGAGCTCTATGCATGGGTAGGAAGTAGAGTACTGAATGTGAAGCGACCCAGGCAGGTTTCAGGAGAAAGATGATGAGTAGGGGTGTGGGTACATTGAATTTGAGGTCCCTGTGAGTCATCCATGTAGAGACGTTTGGTAGGTGATTGTACACAGGGGTCTGAAGTTAGAGTGGGAGGACTGAGCTGGAAATGGAAATTCAAGAGTCACCTGCTTAGAGGTGGAGATCAAAGCTAGGGGACTGGTGAGCCTACCAGCAGGAAAAGAAGCAAAAGAAGAGAAGAGACTAGGGGAAGATGAGGGAAGTGGGAAAATGTCTTCACTTTAGATATGAAAAGGAGGAACAGATGGAAAGCAAAGATGTAGATGAAGAATGGACAGAACTCAGGAAGCCAACAGAGGAAGTTTCTAACAAAGGAGTCAAGGAACAAGAGGAAATCTTGCCAAAGCCAAGGTGGATAGGGGCCATAGACATAGCAGTTAGACGGTCTGCTGAAGACCAGAGCAGAGGTGATCTTGGAGTACAACGAGAAGGGATCCTGATAATAAAGGGGCCTAAATAGGTGTCATGGTTTGCTAATCCTTCAAAAGCCTTTCTTCTGTCATTAAGGTTTATTAGCTGAGGGGAAGCACAGGTGATGGAAGGCATTTTTTTTTTAAAGGTAGAAGGAGGTTGGATTTTTAAAAATTCTCTCTCTCTATGTATAAAATAAGTAATAATGGAAACATTTATATAAACATTTATATATGTGTATTTTAATATATATTTAAAATATATATATTTCATATATAGATCTGTTTTATATTATTATATATGTGTGTGTTTTATATTATATATATATATATATATGAAATTAGAGAACTCCTAGACTATGGTATCTATCAAACTTAGGATTAAAGCCTGTCACTGCTAGTAACTAGCTGTGTGATCTCGGAAAAAAAATCACTTAACCTCTCTGAAGCTTTGTTTCCTCACCTGTAAAAGTGAGAAGAATAATACCACCTTTAGGGTTGCACTGCGGATTAATGGGATGATGCTTACACAGTGTTCCGCAGAACGCCTAAGTTATCATTTAAAAACATCAAGTTTCTCTCTATTTGTCTATTTTTCTATGATGTAAAAGAAGTTGGTTGAGCCCCCATTAATGTAAGCAGTTATGTTTTAAATGGTCTCATAATATACAAGGGTTTCTCAAACTCAGAAATCAAGAAGCTTGAGTCTCAATGCCCATGTGGAAACAAGAGACCAGACATGGGCCCATGAAATGTATTCCCCACCAAAAATATCAATGGTCCGTGGAATTTATTTCCCTTCATAATTCCAGAATCATGGGATATGCTCTAAGTGCAAAAATGAAATCGAATAATATTCAATTACCTACTTTCTCTGTCTATGATTTAGATGTAGGAAAAAAAAAATCCTCTAAAATTTTTTAACCATTTGTCTGCCCTCTTGGAAGCTTAGGCTTTATGTTGATGCTGCTTATAGGATCCTCAGGAAAAGCAGTTTTATCCTAGTGATATCCCTAAAATGTGTGGCAGAAGCAAACCAAAATCTTTGAATAATAAATGCTCAATCCAGATAGCACTAGATTTCCATAAAGACCCTCTGAAGATGAAACTCGGAGGAAAAAAAAAAATCTGTAATTACTAAGACTTAGTAAACACAACTAGTAGTTGGATTAAACACCTAAGAATTCGGATAATAGAACTATCAGATAAATACTGTAAAATAAATATGTTTTAAATATTGAAGACAAAAGAAAATATTAAATATATGAAAAAACAAAAATGCCTTCTAAAAAGACCAGGTGAATCTTTAAATGAGCCAAGTAGAACTTCTAGAGCAGAAAAATAGACTCACCAAAATTAAAAACTCAGTGGGTGGGCATATTAAACACAGCCACAGATATAATTAGTCAACTGGAAGACCGTTTTGAGAATATTCCCCAAAGTGCAGGACAGAAAGAAAAAAAGATGGAACTATAAATAAGAGTTTAGTAAATGTTTCAGGAAGAAAGAGAAAGTACCAAATATAAATTTCTGAATGGAAAGAATAAAGAATGAGGAAGAGGCAATATTTAAAGAGATAACAGTTAAGAACTGTCCATGTTCTTGATGAAAATCATGACTTCTCATATTCAAGAAATAAGAATTCCTAACAGGAGAAATAAAAAGAAATCCACACCTAGACACTTCATAGTCTATTAAGTGTCAAGAAATTGCAGAACCCAAAGGATAATAAAAGCAGCCAGTAGAAAAAGACAGATTACTCACAAAGGAAAAATATTTGAAAGTACAGACTTTTCAACAGCAACAACAGAGGTCAGATGACAACTGGACCATCTTCAAAGTACTGAGAGAAAGCAACTGCCAACTAAAATTCCACACCCAGATAAAGTATAATTCAAAAGTGAGAATGAAATAATGAGATTTTCATAAGAACAGCAGGCGCATACTTGTAGGCCCTCACTGAAAAACCTACTAATGGATGCTTTTCAGGAAAAAAGACCTTGAACCCAGAAATTAGTAGTGGGATGTGAGAAACTACAGTGAACAAAAAAGTTGGTAAACATATAGATAAATCTAAAGAAGTATTGATTCTATAAAACAAGAATTATCATGATTATTAATTTGGGGGCATTACGCACGTGGGAATGAAATACAATACTTTAAATACAATAAATCCTTTAGCATGCAAAAGTTAGAAGATGCTTGGTCCTTGTACTGTTTAGAAAGAGTATAGATATATTGAATAACTTTGGATTTTGTTAAGTAGCAATGGAGAAAAGGTAAGCTCCCATAGAAACATAAACAAATATGTGTTTTTCAAATAAGAGTGATAAAATGGAATATTAAGCCCTCCAATAATTCAAAAGAATAGAGAAACAGAAAAAAAAAACTAGAGAAATTGGAGCAAATAGAAAATCCAAAGTAATATAATAAAAGGAACCCAAATGAATTAATAATCACAGTAAGTATAAATTAATTAAACTTTCCAGTCTAAAGGGAAAGATTTTCATCACTTTATATTGGTTACTTGAGAATACAGCTAAGTGCTTTTAGAAGATATACTGTAAACAGAAGAACACAGGAAAGTTAAAGGCAAAAAGATAAAAAGTATATATACTTGGCAAATATTTACCAAAAGAAAACTGGTATAGCTATATTTTTTCCACTTTGACCTGGATATACAACCTTTATTAGTATAAAGTTTTTTCTTAACAATCACCTCATATTTGTGATTCAAATCAGTTATAGATAATTTGAGGCCATATTTCTTTATCATACGAACTATTGTTGAGCCATGTTTTCACCATGCAGTACTTACAAATTTGACTTTTTAATTTTTATTGAGATACATTTTACATACAGTTAATTGCACACTACAGCCTAAGTTTTGATACATATACACACACTGGTGAAAACCACACCTCAGTCATGGTAGAGAATATTCCCATCACTTTTATGCCACTTTCCAGGGGGTCCTCCCCTCCTCCACCCCCAAAGCAAGCCACTGTTGTGCTTTCTATCATGTTAGTATTATCTGTTCTTGAACTTTCTATAAATGGAATTATATAGTATGTACTCTTTACACCTGACTTCTTTGATTTAAAATGATGTGTTTGAGAGTCATCCATGCTGCTGCATGTATCCGTCGTGGTTCATTCCTTTGTATTGCTGAGTAGTATTCCACTGTATGATTAGACCACAATTTTAAAAATCTACTTATCTGTTGATAAACATTTGGGTTGCTTTTACTTTGGGGTAATTATGAATAAGCTTCTGCAAATTATGACCAATCACGAACAAGTCTTTTTGTGGATCTGTGTTTTTATTTCTCTTGGGTAAATACCTGGAAGTGGTGTTGCTGGTTATACATTAGGTACGTGTTTAACTTTATGCAAAACTGCCAAACTGTTCTTCAAAATAGTCATCTGTCAGTATCCATGGGAGATTTGTTCCAGGATCTCCCTACAAAAATCCATGGATACTCAAGTTCCTTATATGAAATGGTATAGTATTTGTATATAACCCATGCACAGCCTCCCATGTATTTTAAATCATCTGTAGATAACTTAGAATGCCTAATCCAATGTAAATACTATGCAAACAGTTGTTATATGATATTGGTTTTTTATTTGAATTATTTTTATTGTTGTATTATTTGTTACTGGGTATTTTTAATAATTTTTTTATCCATGGTTGGTTGAATCCATGGATGTGGAACCCACAGATACAGAGTGCTGACTGTATTGATATCAGTATAAGTAGAATTGTTGTTACTGTATTTTTTTTTTATTATTGATTTGTATCTTTATTCTGGATGTGAGTCAGATAGATAGAGTCCTTCTAGTTTGTATCTTGCTTTTCAATTTTTCTAATAATATCTTTCGATAAGCAAATATTTTTAATTTTGATGAGCAAAAGTTGTGTTTATAATTTTTTAAATTTTATGGTTAGTACATTTTTTGTCCAACCTAGGAAATCTTTTCCCCAAAGTCATAAAAATATTATCTCATGATTTCTTCTTGAAGCTTTATAGTTTTAGCTTTTACATTCTGATCTAATCCATGTCTAATAAATTTTTGTGTTAGGAGTCAGCGTTGAACTTTGTTTTCCATATGGCTATCCAGTCGTTCCAGCACTATTTGTTGAAAAGACTTTCCTTTTCCCATTGAATTACTTTGGTACTCTTGTGGAAGCTGCAATGCAACAAACAAAAAGTTATATTTTCCAGCTTCCCTTTGCGGCCAGATGTGTCCAAGTAATCAAATAAGCTCTAGCCAGTAAGACATAAGTAGAAGTATTGTAGGAAACTTCCAGGAAAACCCTTTTAAGGGGCAGAGACATTTCTTTATCTTTGCTTCCTTTTCCTTCCTGATTCTTAAAAGAGGGTGAAATGATTGGAGCTTCAGCATCGATCTTGGAATATGAGGTGTCCCTGAGAATGGAAGCCAGGGCAGTGAAGCAGAAAGATCCAAAGAGTGTGGATTTCTTATGACTTCATGCACTGCTCTACTAACTGTGGGCTGCCTACATTTAGGCTTCTCTCATGGGCGAAGATAAATAGTTTTTTCTTTAAGGCACTGAAGTTGGATCTCCAGTAGGCACTGCCAAATCAAACCTTAACTAGTGTAATTGTTTAATGATATTTCTTCACCAATAAACTATAAGACCCAATGAGGAAGAGACTGTTTCTGGCTTGTCCCCTCCTATATTCTGTAACTTGGTGCAGTGCTTATACAAATTAGATTTATGAAAAGAAAATAAAGAAGGGAAGGAAGGTAGGAGAAAAGGAAGGAAGAAATCAGGGGGAAATGTAGGCTGTCTGTAGATTCTTAACTGTATGATTGATCATAATACAAGAGTGTTTGTTAATGAACCAGTGTCAACCTGAAGAAGGATTTTAGTGTTCAGACTATACTGGTTCCTGCCTTCCTCAACATTTTCACCAATGGTTTGCATGAGAATAATGGCTGGATGCAAATCAATTTGACAGATGCTGTAACTATTAACAGAAATAATTAGTACATTAGACTATACAATCAGGAGTCAAAAATATCTTAACTGGTTGGTAGGCAGAATAATGGCCCTCTCAAAATTGTCCACGTCCTAATCGCTGGAATCTAAGAATATGTTACCTTTCATGGTAAAACGGACTTTGCAAGTATGATTATGTTAAGCATCTTGAGAAGGGAAAATGATCCTGTATTATCTGGATGGGCCCAATGTAATCACAAGAATCCTTTGATACTGCTGTGGCTGGTCAATGGAAAAAAAGAAAAGAAAAAGAAAGAAAGAATCTTTTGAATAGTTAGAGAAGGAGATGTGAGGCTGGAAGCAGAGTAGGAGAGAGGTTTGAAGATATTGTGCTGCTGACTTTAAAGATGGAGGAAAGGGCCTTCAGCCAACAGGTGCTGGCAACCTCTAGAAACTAAAAAAGACAAGGAAATTGATTGTCTCTTAGAGCTTCCAGAGGAACGCAGCCCTGCCTAGGCCTAGATTTTAGCCCAGTGAAATCATGTTTGACTTCTGATCTGCAGGGCTACATGATAGTACATATGTGTTGTGTGTTTTAATTTTTCACAGCAGCTGTAGGAAACTAATACTCTGGTTGAGATGATAAGGTGCATCTAACAAAACTAAGTGTTTTAAAATGTAGGTTTAGTACAAAATCCTATATTAAAGTCCTAGAAAATAACCAAATACAAATTGCCGGGACATAGAAGACTATTTCAGTTTGTAAAGGGCCTAAGAATTTTGATTGACTATAAGCTCAGTGGAAAACAAACAGAGACAAAAATACACGCAGTCTTGGAATGAAAAAATGCACCATGTCATCATTTAGGAAGGGTCCCAAGGGTACCATGCTGTCTCTGATGCATGGTGCTGAGTCGTGGCTTCAACTCTTAAACAGGATATTGACAAATAGAAGGGGCAGTGAGATGGGAAGGAATCTGCAATCCATGTTTCAAACAGAAGAAATGGGGTATGAAAATTTCATCAAAAGAAGAAAATCTAAGAATACTTGCCATTTTGTTAAAAAAACATAACTTATGCTTTGTGCTCCCTAGGGTAGAACTCAAACCCAGAAGTACAAAGAGATCTATTTCAGTTCCACATGAAGAACAAATCTTTAACCCCTGAGGTGACCCTGAGATGGGATTATTTCTTTGGGGGCAGGCATTCTGGGGTCCCTGCCCCTCAATGTATCTGAACATAACTTGGAAGTATATTTTAAGGTCCCTCTGGTGCTCAGAGAATGTGTCCCCTGAATGAGAAATGTGTTAGGTATGGGGTTGTGGAAAGGAGGGGAATTACTTTACTTTCTCATCCAACCATCTCACCTCCACTCAAGCCACAATTACAAGAAGAAACCTGGACAGTTAGAATTCTGGCTTCGTCTTGGAAAGTCCCAAATTTTGCTGATACAGGAAGAGGGGCTTGAGTTCTTGTCAGGCAATTCACGCCTGCTCTCACCTAAAGTCTCTCTACCCCATCACCAAAGAAAAAAAGCAAACTAAAATAAAAACATGTTATTACATCAATAGGGCTTCTCATAATCAGTCAAGTCTTAAAATTGAGGAAATATAGTATTTTCTGTTTTGTGTCAGTTCTCAAAAAAAAAAAAAAATAGAGTGCCAAAATTAGCTGTGGTATTCTATTCATCACAGAGCCTCACTCCTGCTGATCATGGAGATAAGGAACCCCCTCCCCAACTCCTCCCTTCCTGGGGCACTCTGCACCCAATCCCCCAGGAACCCCAGCTTTGTGGGGGAAGCATGGGGAACTCCTTTCCCAAAGGGAGACATGGCTCTTGACTTTAGGGAGGGCTCAGGACTCTGACTCTTAACATCTGCATGGGGAGAGGTCAGATGAGGGACACAGATTGATGAAAGAGTAGACAGCCCATTCATGGTAGACAGCCCAAGGGAGTAAACAGCCCAAGAACCTCCTTCAGGTTCCAGGGAACAAGGGACCCTTGGGTGCAAAGGAGCTCGGTTGGGGGGTGCTAAGAATGCATCCTTCCTGGAACGAACTTGAAGCCACAGATTAGTAGTTTCAGTCCTGCACATGGCACCCCCAACTATTGCCAACTTTAAGGGAATTTCCATCTCCCCTTTGCCCCTCAGTTCACCCTCCAACCCTGCCCAATCCCCAGGATGGGTGGGAAGGGAACTGTGGAAATTCCCTTTTTAGGAACATGGGGTAACAGAGAGCAGGATAAAGGGATACTGAGAATGAAAAAAGATCCTTCGACCCCCATCCGCCCACTTTCATCCTCAGCCAGGGCACCCTCCAAAAGGAAGAGGGACTCACCAGACTCATCTGCAGGTGCTGAATTTTCCCAAGGCCTCTAGCCCACCCTCCTCCATTCTCCCAGGCAGCCCATCCCACTGGGGAGTCAGCAGGCCCAGCCGACAGCCGGGTTGTGCAATCACAAGCCCAGATGTGGCTGGGACTCTGGCTTGCGGCAGCTGCCTCTGTCATCACCCAGGGCCTATGGCCTTCATTTCACCCTTGAGCTGTGCTCTAGCAACATTCCTGTCCCCATCCCAGACAGGTCCCACCCAGCCACCATCCTCCTCCAGCAGCTCCAGAAAACGGCGGCTGAGAATCAACGGCCTAGCTCGGCCACAATATGTCATGCAACCAGTGTGGGAGGCCTTACCCTACCGAGGCCTTACTAGATATGAGCTCAAGTTTTAGCCCAAGTTCTCCAGTGAATTTTCTCCTCATTCCTGAGGTCTTTGAGTTTAGTGATGCATTTATTGCTCCCCACAGGAAATGGAAAAGATATAAAATCACTTTTATTGCCCTTGGGTATTCTAAACAGGGCAAGGTCACATCCCGTTGTGCAGCTACCATGACCACTGTTTTCATAAAACCTTAGGTGTGGCCAATGTCAGGCAATGCCATTGATTGTTTGGCCTCAGAGTTGGCAGCTGGTCAGACTTACAGTAGGCCTACTCACTCCTCCAGATAGGAGAGCCTGGCTCAGCAGATGCACTGTAATTATTTGTTAAATGGAAAAATAAAATGAAGATTCACAGAGATGGAGAGAATTGTCCAACGCCACACTGAAAATCAGCGGCAGCAATGGGATCAAAGCCCAGGTGTTAAGTCTTGCGATCGGATTCTTTTTCTCCACACCATACTCTCTGACTTCATAATGATAATGGTGGTAATAATGGTGATAGTACTGGTGGTTGATGATAATGGTAGCTGTCATGATGGTGATAGTGGTGGTGATGATGACGATGATGATGGAAATACTGATGATAATATTGGCGGTGATGGTAGTGGAAATGGCAATGGTAATGGTGATAATAATGGTGATGATGGTATAATGGCGGTGGTGATGATGGTGATGATCCTGCTGGTGGTGGTAGTGTTGATGGCAATAATATTGGTCATGGTAGTGGTGATGATGTGGTTAGGTGATAGTGGTGATTATGGGAGGAATGGTGATGATACGGTGATGATGATGGTAATGACGATGGTTAAGGTGGTTATAGTATGATGATGGTGGTAATGATGGCGACACAGCCTTGATGTGATAATGAAGATAAATTACCTTCTCTGAGGGAATTCTCTTTAGGAATACATAGTTCATTCCAATACTTTTTTATTTAATTCTTCAACCTTGGAATGATTTGGAGTTTGAGTCCTCATTCAAATCTTCATTCAGCAGCAGAAACTAATTGTTGTGTGGCTGCCATGAGAATGTCCTGTTGGAACTCCTGCTGTGACGAGCAGATGGACAGGCGGCCCCTGCTGCTGCTTTTCTAGATCCACCATATCACTTGTGTCAAGGCCCTGCTTCCCAAGGACTACTCAGTCCAGTGACCAAGCACAGCGAGGTGACTGGTTCAGGCACTCCCCATCAGACTCCACATCATGGATGAAATTTTCTTAGAATTGCACTGCAGTCTCAGACTCTTCCTCCCCAGCCCTTCTTTCTTCCTTCTCTCCTCCATAGGGGTCCAACATGCAGTGCCATCTGAAGGCTGTCCTCGGCCTTCTCTAGCTCCTTCTCTTTTATTCCTCACAGCCATTTCCCCCAACAAATCTCTTCCATGTCTGCTCATGTCTTGTTCTATGTTTTTCAGCAGAATCATATTAATAAGCCTGGGTGACCAAACTGAGTAATACCACTCTGGTGAAAATAAAAATAATGGCTAAAATATTTTAGCAATGAGAAGGATTTTCTTCTGTGACTTAAAAGCTGTATCTGAGGACAGTTCCAGGCAGGAATGTTTGTAAACTTTGAGAAGAAAAGTTGAGTTTGCCTTTGGCTAATTAAATCCTTGCTAGGGATCTGACATACGGTGGAGAGAAGGGAGGAAGGAAGGGGATCCACAGGACAGAGATCCCGAAATGGGAATAAGCTAGATATGTTCCAGGGATGGTGAGCAACTCAGAACGACAAGAATGGAAGAGAGGAGGAGGGGAAGAGAATAAGCTAAAGCTGGGCAGAAGTGGGGAACCAGGTAAGGATCTTGCAGCCAGAGCAAAGATTTGAGATGAGACAAGAGAAGAGGTAACAGAAGACTTGTGAAGGGGTGGCAGTGGCATTGCAGAGGGGCAGGGTAAGAAGGGGCTTCAGGGAAGGAACCACTTGGGGGCTGTGGGGGTCATCCTGCCAAGCAACAAGGAGAGCTGGGATTGAAATGGTAGATGTGGCGGAAATGGAAAAGTGGTGCTGAGAAAGGATGGACCCATTTTTCTGCCTCATTGGACATGGGAGGTAAAGAAGAGGAGCCATGTCTCAGGGGCTCAGCCTGGGAGGAGACTGGAGTCATCTCTGACAGAAACAAGATGGCTGAAAGGAGTTACATTCTGGAGGGAAGATTATGAATTGCTTTGGGCCATGATTCTCCAGTAGTCATGTCCACTGAGGACTTGAAAACACGAACCTAGAGCACAGAAAAGAAGCTTTAGACTGGGTTGTAGCAAGGGAGCAAATGAACTCTCCTCTAGGAGCCATTGGGTGCATTATAGATGCCTAAATGGAGAAAGCAGAGTCTTGGGAAATAACCTGCCCCTGCCGTGCTGGCAGAGAGGAAGGAAATGGTGATGGAGAGAGAGGGAGATGGGAGGTAAGAAGACAGGAAGGGCAGAATCCCCAGTAACCAAGGTTTAGGCAGACATTGGCAATCCTGAGGGCTGGATCCCATAACCCATGTCCTTCCACAGCCTTCCAGCCTGAGGGGTGCCCATATTGGCCCTGAAGGAAATGGGGACAGGCATCTGGGGCTTCCCATGGATCTCAAAGAAACTCTTCTCTAGGGTTATGCCGGGACAGGAGGGTGACATTCTGGCAGAGCTCAGGACTGTGGAGCCTCCCACAGGACAGCCACCTACAGCCTGCTCGTGTGGTCCAGTGGACACGTCGCTCTCCTGGGGTCAGCGCTGGGGCGGCAGCAGCCTCTGTGTGAGGTGGTGGTGCTGGCATCTGCTTCCCTGGAACAGGGACTAGGAAAACAGATGACCTCAGGCTGAAAGCTCTTAGAATCATTGCTCAGAAGAGGGCGGAAAAGACAGGCTAAAAATACATGCAGACCCAGATTCTCTACCTCTCCAGAAAAATTCCAAGAGAGTGTCCTACAAATGCATCTGATGCAGGCCCCTGAAATCAGCTGTTCCCTCACCAGCCTATCCATCACTCTCTCCTCGGGGCTTTCACACCTCTCTTCCATGCAGGCCTAGCTCCTCTCCATCCCCAGAGCAGGCCGGGCGCCTTCCTACCTCCCAACGTTTGTCTGCATTCTCTCCTCCCCGATGCATTCTCTCTTCTCCTCATGGTTTATCCCCAGCTTGTTCAGGACACATACTCATCTCACAGATCACCTCTAACCTCTTCTGGGGAGACTCCCAGGCTTCTAAGTTCCTCTAGACTAAGAACCTGAATGGCACAATGTGACACTGGATGGTCTATCTTTCCCTCAATTTCTGAAGGTTAGATTGATCTTCTTATAAAAGAATCTTCTCAATGGCAGCGGGGGGAGGAGTGTGAGGAATCTCTGTTTTGTTTTGTTTTGTTTTTTTCCTTTTTTAAAGAGATGGAGTCTCACTATATTGCCTAGGTTGGACTTGAACCCCTGGCCTCAGGGGATCTTCCTACCTTAGCCTCCTGAGTAGCTAAGACCACTACACCCATTTTTTTGTTGTTGTTGTTGTTTTGTTTTGTCCTTTTATTCTATCTCTAAAAGCAAGCAGCCTAATATTGGGCACATAGTAGATGCTTAATACATGTTTCTTCTGATCAATTGAATAAATTGGATGGCTTAGTTCATCTGAATATGCTCAAATTCTCAAAGATAGGGAAGAAAGAGTGGGGAGGGGCTCAGAGAGAGTATGTAGAATGATGGGGGTGGCCAGGAGCCCTCACCCCAATGAGTGGGTGTGTGTGTGTGTGTGTGTGCACATGCACCTGCCCTTGAATACGACATGCATGGAAGAAACTGTGCTAAGCCAAAGGAAAGAGTTAGAATGTCTGGAATTCTTGAGCAACTTCTAGGGTTCTCAAGATGGCCCTGAATACCCTGAAGAGCTGGTGCCCCCATCTTTTGCACTACAACTGCCTGGGCTTTGCCCTGTGCCTCCTCTCTTTGGCTGAACCTCTGGGGACCCTGGTGAGATCCCACATCAGAAGCTGGATTTCAATTGCTGCTGTTGTAACTAACTGTGATTTGTATTCTTTAGTGGCAGGAATGAGGACACATGGAGTCAAGGGTGTGTCTCATGACTGACCATTCCTTTTTAACTGTACCTTTGCTCTTCCCCCACGGCCCTCTCCTTCTCACTGCCTCCGTCCAGCTGTCTCACTCCAAATGTGGGAGCCTCTGAACTACAGAAGCCCTGGGCCCAAGCATACAACCTGACCCCTAGTAGGCTCCTAAAAGTTGTAGGTCGATAGAAGGAAGGAAGGGAGAGATGGAGGGAGGGTGGGAGAAGAAAATTAGCTTTTAGATCTAAAACTTCTGGCAGAAAAATGGAAATGAGGAATAAATATGTAGACTTTCTGTAGCACAATTTAGTGTGTGATTATAACACACAAACAGTACAGTGGATCACAAAGACATTAGTCTATCTCAGTTTTAACAAAGTAACTACACATTATGGTCAAAATAGTAAACATTAAACCTTTCAATATTCTGGAGAAGAGCCAGGATTCTTACCTCCACAGCTCAGCTTGACTCACAAAGGGAGGGAAGTCCCCCTAGCTTCTCTCCAACCTTGGGCACGGCAGGCGGAATGATCATGAAACTTCTCCTCATCTTCCTCCTATCCGGTCCTTGAGAGCCGCATTGCTCTGGTCAGAGCTGGATGCTCCCTTGGCCAGGCTTTCTGAGAGTGGGCTCACTCAGATACCACCTTCCTTTCCCTCTCACTTCCTGGGACTCAGACTTCCCAGGCAGGCACGACCACTCTCCTGCCCACTCTCGCTTCCTGTGCTGTGTCACACCTCCCAGACACAAAAGCAGCCATGTCTTTCTCTGTTTGCCTGTGGCTAGGTGGATGGGACATTTCCAGCCTATAGCTAGGTGGAGACATGGATGTTAGGGACTTGGGGACAGGAAGCCCCCCTTGGGCTTCCAGGAAAGGGCCTCCTGGACCAGCCCAGCTTATCAGAGAAGTCCTGCTTCATCAGAGATTAAGCTACTACTGTTTTTCACTTTTGGATTTTATCCTTATGCTATGACTCCCTTGGCAGGAAACCTGAAGGGAAGGGAGGTGAGCAGCAGGATTCAGGCCCCAAACCTCCCTAGAGTCCCTAACAAGAAGTCAGGGCAGCAGCAATTCAGTGAAGATGCTGAATATGCCGTTCTCAAGGTCACACTCCCCACACATCCTGTCCATTCTGTGAAATTCTGCCCACAAGGCAGTGGAATAAGGAAAGGCTAAGAGATAGGAGACCTACAATTCCATCCCATCTCTGCTCCTAAAGAAATCCTTCCTCCTCTGTGGCCTCAGTTTCCTCGATGTAGAATGAAACTCCTCACTTGAAGCAACTTTATGGCCAGAATTTAGTTTGATACTTACAACCTTGTGTGCAGGAGAGAGGCTGACATGATCCCAGGCGTTGGGATTTAAGGGTAGAGTGGTGGAGTTAGGAGAGGAAACTCACATGTGTGAACCAACTGGCGAAAAATGCAAGACAGAGTTTGATTGAATGCCTGAGTTAGTGGATCAGACCAGCGCTGCCTGGCTTGTGGGCTGGAGCTCTTGCAAGAGATCTGTACATCCATATGCCCTACAAGCATCAACCGAAGGCTGAATACATAATACAACTTGCACATATATGTGGGACTATTTTTCAAATCGTCAATGCTGCTGTCACGAATAAAATGCAGATTCATTTAAAAGCGGTCCTGAATGCAGACTGTCTTTGGGTTGCTATGCATTTTCTCAAACAGCAGACCTTATAAAGACAATTGTTGTTTACAGGGACATAAAACAATATCTGGCCTTTTATTTAAAATACTCAAGGGAAAAAAGGCAGGGGGTGGATGAAACTGGAAGGAGAGAATGTTAATAATTATTGAAGCTAGATGATGAGTATTTGGGGGATTATTATACTGTTGTCTCAACTTTTCTGTGTTTGACATTTTCCATAATAAAATGATTCTTTAAAAGTATAAATGCTCTTATGTGGTCATTCATGAAATCTTTTGACATTAAAAAAGGGATTCTTCGTGGAAAGCGCCTCACAACACACTGTTGAGTGAAAAGACACAGTTATAAAGCCATATGTAAGTATGAGTCTAATTTGCTTTCTTTAAAACAGTAAGGGTGTGTGCGTGTGTGTGTAGGAAAAAGCCTTCATTTCAGACCCTCACTAAGATGTGAATGGTGTGATGTGAATGGGGGTTAACCCTAAGTAGAGGAAATGAGGCAGGTTATATTTTCTTTATTTTGTTTATCTGTATTTCCAATGAACACACTTTCCTTTTGTGATCAGCCTGAAATATTTGTTAAGATTTATAGTAGGTATTCTTAATTCAAAAAGGCTGGGAGTTGCTCCTTCTGGGAGATGGGCGTGGGTGCCAGACCTTGGGAAACTGTCATGGTGGACAGCCTCACCCTGGGTCTCAAGAATGGGTAGGATTTAGAAATCCCCAGGCGGGTGGGAAGGCGTGCTGGGCAATACAAAAACAAGGACATGTTGTCTTGAGAGAGTGACCTTCCCAGGGCAGGGGTGAGCCCAAGGGCCAGGGGCTGTGGAGGGTGTAGAGCAGGGATGGAGGGGCTGGGTGGGGCAAGGTCTTGAAGGGCCAAGGGGTTCTGGGAAAAGAGGAGCCTGAATTTCTGGCTAAAAATTGCCCTGGGTATGTGTGTGAGTGTGCACGCGCGTATTAGCTGTGGCACTCAGAGCAAGGAATAATTGGAAAAACATGGCCAATGCTGAGCCACACGCATTTGGGGACATGTGGCTCCAGTTCTAGGATTGTTTGTCATTCCTTATTTCAGGGAAGCAGGAAGACAAAAGATGAAGCATTGAGCTAAACGAAGATTCAGATGACACCAAGGAGTCAATGTGAGGCCAAGACCATCAGCTATCAAAAGCCACCTTTTGGGGCCTCCACCCATCCCATGACCAATCATACTGCAAGGTTGTCCATATGTCCTGCCAGCTGCCGCCAGGACCAGTGCCTTAGCAACAGGAGCTTTTGCACGCTGGGAGAGGGAACTCTGGCACCTTCCCAAGGGTTTGCCGGAAGGGAGCTGGAGGGGCAGCAGGATGGAGAGGAAGAAGGCGCATTACAGGCAAACTGGAGACAATCCGGGAAACTCCCAGAAACCCCAGCAAAGACTACAGACAGAGCCTGGGGATCCACAGAGGCCTACATGACCTCAAGGCCCAGAGTCACTGGCTTCCAGAAGGCGGGGAAGTTGATGACACGCATCTCTGTACCTCTGTGTCCTTACTGGTAACTAAAGCAGAGGCCTGGGGGCCTGGTGGGGAAAGGGGCCCAGATCAGACTTCTAGGGGATCCAGAGAAGGCAGAAGACCTTAGAGCACTCAGAGCCTAGGCTGGGCAGGTAGTCTCTTGCTGGGAAGACCTGCAAAGGGATGGCCATTTGCACTCCCTTTGAGCAAGATGGTGGAAGGTGGACTTGCAAACTGCCAGCATGGGGCTTCCCTGAGTTCTCTTCACTCATTGCTACCTAGAAGACCTTGACTTCACCTAGTGTGTAGAGTCTTGAGGTTTTAAAACTGAATGCAACAAACCTTGCTCTGGCCTTTGCCAGAACACTACACATGGTACTTGACTGTGGAAAGACAACAAACGCAAGATTCCCTTCCCAGTTCTGCATCCCTAACTCCTTTCGTCTGGCTTATCTCCTCCTAGGAGGCCTGGGTGGCAGCCTTCACCAGGAATGTAAGAGCTTCCTCTTTGCTCTTCCAGCCAAGTCCCTTTCCCCCTTCACTTAGCTAAAATGAGGTTGGACTTTCTCAAAATGTTTACTAGGAAACTAAGAAATAAACAAAACAAAACCAAAAGCAAGTGATGGAGGTTGGTGAACTATTATAGGATTGCAGAATCTAACAGCAATCTTCAATCAAAGAACCCAACTCAAATCTCTCAGGATTTTTTTTAGAAGTGCTTCTTATTTCTCCTTGTTATTTTATTGTACTAGTCCTCGTTCTCATTATGTTTTACTAATCCTTTTGAGCACATGTCATGTGCCAAGCATTTTGCAACATGATCATTTATCATTTTATCAGGCTCAGCATTGTGTATATATATCATTTTATCATGCTCAGAAGGGTTAAATAATTCATCCACAGCTGTTCCCCTGGAAAGTGGCAGGGCTGGATGTTGAAACCAGGCTCTCTGACCTTAAGACCTATGTATTGATCACCCTCCACCCTGCCTCTCTTTGACTATGTGTCCACACCCCTCCTTGTAACTGAAGGCATCTAATGTGAAGTGCACTTCCAGGGACACATGTGAACCTTTGGACCCATTTGTGGTCCAGGTAAAATTCATGCAGAAGCTCCTGACACTGGTTATGAACAGTTTGCAACTTCAAGAAAACAAATAAATGGGATTGTCTTACATTTCCTTTACCTTTTCTTCTTATGGACTACAGGTGCACAAAGTTACAGTATCTGTTTCATGGTTCATCATCATTAGTTCACATGTGGATTTCCTTTATTTCTTATTTATGTATTTGTTTATTTTTAAGAAAATAAACACCCACAGACCACCACCCATCGCAAGAAACAGAACATTACAGATAATTTACAACTACCTATGTTCCTCCCCAATCCTGTTGCCTGGCCCCATCTCCTTATCATTGTTTTTGCTTTTTTAAAAAACTCATTTTAACTTATATATGTATTTTTAAATATAATTTTCTTTAGTTTTATTTGTTTTCAAACTTGTGGGATTAGAGCTGAGGGTCAGAACCTTCTGAAGTTTCTTTTTTTCATTCTAAATTATGTTTCATCCAAAATTTATGGATTCATCCATGTAAGTAGTACATGGATGCATACCTTTTTTCTTTTCCTTGTTCTTATCACTACAAATAGACATAGAAGTTTAACAAGATTTTTCAGCACCTTTGAATCTGAAATATCTTGCAGTAGCTCTAGAATTTATCTCTTTTCTTAAAAGACACTTCAAAAAGCATCTTCAGTGTGGGTCTTTTGCAGCTGGTCATCTGAGCCCATGTATAACTAAGAATATTTTTAT
Organism: Macaca mulatta; assembly: GCF_049350105.2. NCBI lineage: Eukaryota > Metazoa > Chordata > Mammalia > Primates > Cercopithecidae > Macaca > Macaca mulatta. The sequence continues at coordinate 52,943,912 of NC_133418.1, forward strand.
TATGTCTTTCAGATGACAAGTTGGGTGTATATAAAAGTCTTAATTCAAAGGTTTTCCTTCAATATTTAAAAAATATTAATCCACTGTCTTTTTACCTCTGCTGCAGCTATTCAGAAGTCTGATGTCAATACAGCTCTTGGGACTTTGTAGTTGTTCAATCCTTTCTCTAAAGAAGCCTTTAAAATGTTCTCTTCTTTAATATTATTATATTTCACTGTAGTGTATTCAGGAGTGAGATTTTCCTTCTTTCCCCTGTTTGCACTTTATTGCACTTTATTGATCCATTTAATCTCATATTATTTTTTAATTCTGGCAAATATTTCTCTATTATTTTATCAAATACTTCCTATATATTTTTATCTTCTTAATTCTTATACTTTTATCTTCTTCTGGGACTCTTATTATCAGGATTTTAACACATGCATACTCTATCTTCTTTAACTTTTCTTGTTTATATTCTATTTCTTTATCCTTTCCTACCACCTTCTGGAAAGCTTCCTCAATCTGATTTCCCAATTCATCAATTTGTTCTCCAGCTGTATTCATACTATTATTTATTTCTGTACCATGTTCTTTATTTCAACTATTTTATTTCTCTTATCTAATAATTCTACCTGGTACTTTTAAAATTTTTTTAATTGTCATTTCATATTATTACATATATGGTGCTCCATTTCTGTAAATGTGTTTAGCTTATTTTCAATTTTCAGTCCAGTTTTCTAATATCCTACTTCAGAAGGAATGTGTTTTTACTCTTGAGGTGGTGGCATTCCTTCAGGGTTATTTGGGCACATATTCTCCAAGGGTCTCAGTTTCTCTCTTAAAATACATAGTAGGGAAGGGAAGGCCACATTCTAGTCATGGGGCCAAGACATTTAGCCACTTGTTTACCATCATACTACAAAGCAACTCCTCAGGCCAAAGGTTGGTGGAAAGAACAATCTCTCTGGATAGAAACCACTAGCCTAGGTTGGAGAGAGGAAGAAGATAGAATATGCAGCTGAGCTTGTCCCAACTTGTCTCCCCCAACTACCTCCTCCAGAGGAGTAGATGCATTGCCCAGACAATACCCCTAAAGATACCTGCTCAAACTCCATGGCCACTGTCTTCAAAATCTGCAGTAAGAGGTAAACAATGCTTATCCTACTATAATGTAGGGAAAAGGCAAGATCAGATCTTAAACCACTTTTCTGCTATTTAACTTCTCATTGTCACTATCAATCACTTTTCATTCAGGTTTTTTCATACCAGTTCAAAGTACCTTTCAGTTTCCGTGGATATTTCTAACTTTTTTTTCTTTGCTGGTGTGTGGGTATGTGTGTGTGTGTGTGTGTGTGTGTGTGTGTGTGTGTGTGTGTGTGGTGCTGGTGATGGTTGTGGTTTTGTTTCCTGGATTCTGCATTCCCCTTTATAGGTTCCCCTTTATAGATGCTGATTCTTGGAGAGGGAGTTGTTATGCTGCGAGTATTTGCACCTAGGCAGAAACCAGATACCCTCATCTTTACCAATTCTATGTTTATGTTCCTACAATTCTTTCATCTGGACATTCCCAGGAAACAGATTATCTCTGTTTCCTTTTTGATTTTTAAATAACATTCTACAATCCACCTGAAAAACTAAAACTTACTTAATGCAGAATGGTCTAAAAGCACACAAACACACAAAGCAAAAGCCATCTACAATTTTACTACCTTGAGATTTCTCCTATGAATTCAATGTGAATAGATCCTGTCAGAACCTTCAAGAGGGTTGTAATTGTGTACACGCCAGCCAGGTGTCTCAGATTCCTATTTCCTCACACCCACTACTAATAATGTATGTATTATTGATTTATTAAAAGTTTGCCAAGCTGATGGTGGAAAAATGTGTAATTTCTTATTGCTATAACTTGTAGTTCCAGGTTTGAAGAATAGTTGGGCACTGTTCCATATGTGTACTGGATGTTTGCCCTTCTTTGAAATGCTCATTCTTACCCTTTGCCCAGTTTGCTTTGAGTTGTTTGATTTTTTTTCTTATTGATTTGTAGGGCTTCTTTATATATTACAAATATTGACCTTTGCTATATATGTTTCATATATTTTCTTCTCTATGGAAAAATGATTTTTATTTAATTGTGTTAATGTTGTCTTTGAAAATAAAGATGTTTAAATTTTTCATGTGGTTGAATCTTTCAATATTTTTCCTTTAAGACTTCTGAGTTTTGTGTGCTGCCTAGCAAGGTTTTTCCCACTCCATAATTAGAAAGAAAAAAAAAGTCAAAGGATAAAATAAATATTTCTCCAGAGCAGATAAGCAAATGGCCAATACTTACCTGAAAAGCTGCTCAATATCATTATCCATTAGGGAAATGTAAATCAAAACCACACGGAGGCCGGGCGCGGTGGCTCAAGCCTGTAATCCCAGCACTTTGGGAGGCCGAGGCGGGCGGATCACAAGGTCAGGAGATCGAGACCACAGTGAAACCCCGTCTCTACTAAAAATACAAAAAATTATCCGGGCGCGGTGGCGGGCGCCTGTAGTCCCAGCTACTCAGGAGGCTGAGGCAGGAGAATGGCGTGAACCCAGGAGGCGGAGCTTGCAGTGAGCCGAGATCGCGCCACTGCACTCCAGCCTGGGCAACAGCGTGAGACTCCGTCTCAAAAAAAAAAAAAAAAAAAAAACCACACGGAAATACCTCTACACACCCATAAAGATGATTATAATCAAAAGGTCAGATAACAGTGTCTTCAATGAATGGTGCTGGCAAAACTGGATATCCTTACGCAGATGAATGAAACTAGAACCATGTCTCTCACCACTTGCAAAAATCAACTCAAAATAGATTAAAGACTTAAATGTGAGACCTGTAACTGAAGCTACTAGAAGAAAACATAAGAAAAGTGCTGCATGATATTGGTCTGGGCAAGGATTTTTTAAACTAAGATTTCAAAAGCACAGGCAACAAAAGCAAAAATAGACAAATGGAATTACATCAAACTAAAAAGCTGCATAGCAAAAGAAACTATCAACAGAGTGAAGAGACAATCTATAAAATGGGAAAAATATTTACAAACTATGCATCTCACAAGGAGTTAATATCCACAATATGTAAGAAACTCAAAGAACGCAATAGCAAAAAACAAATAATCTGATTTTAAAATGGGCAAGCGATTTGAATAGACATTTCTCAAAAGAAGATATATGAATGGCTAAAAAGTATATGGAAAAATACTCAACATTACTAATCACCAAAGAAATGCAAATCAAAACCACCATGAGATACCACCTCATCCCAGTCGGAATGGCTTTTATCAAAAAGACAGAATGATAGATGTTGGCAAGGATGTGGTTAAAGGGAAACCCTTGTACACTATCTGTGGAAATGTAAGTTAGTACAGTCATTATGGATAACAGTCCTCAAAAAATTAAAAATGGAACTATGATTTGTTCCAGCAATCCCACTACTCGGTATATATTCAAGGGAAATGAAATAAGTATGCTAAAGAGATATCTGCACTCCTGTGCTCATTGCAGCACTATTCACAATAGCCAAGACATGGAATCAACCTAAGTGTCCATCAGTGGATGAATGGATAAAGAAAACATGATGTGCATATACAATGGAATACTATTCAGTCATAAAAAAATGAAATCCAGTCATTTGGGACCACATGGATGGACCATGTTCAGTGAAATAGGCTAAGCACAGAAGGCCAAATACTGCATGATCTCCCTCATATGTGAAATCTTCAAAAGCTGATCTTATAGAAGAAGAGAGTAGAATAGTGGTTACCAGAGGCTGGGGAGAGAGTAGTGGAGAGAAGATAATGGGGAGAGGTTGGTCAACAGGGTTAAAGTTCTAGTTAGATAGGAGAAATAAGTTCTGGTATTCTATTGCACAGCAGGGTGATTATAGTGAAGAGTAATGTACTGTATACTTCAAAATAGCTAGAAGAGAGGATTTTGAATGTTCTCACCACAAAGAAATGATAAATGTTTGAGATGCTAGATATACTAATTACACTGATTTGATCACTACACAATGTATGTATCAAAATATCACACTGTACCACATAAATATGTACAACTCTTATGTGTTAATTAGAAACAAAATAAAACTTGTAAAAAATAAAAATAAATTTTATTTGTAAAAATAGGTTATATAATAACAAGCAGAGAAATTGGAATCTTTATACACTGCTGCAAAACAGTACAGCCACTTTGGGAATAGTCTAGCAATTTCATAAAAGATTAAACATAGAGTTACCATAGGACCCAGCAATTCCACTCCTACATAAATCTCCAAGAGAAATAACACCAAATCTTCACACAAATGTACACAAATGTTGTACACAAATGTTTGTAACAGCAATATTCTTAATAACCAAAAAAATGGACACAGCCCCCAAATTCCTTACACTAATGAATAAATAAAATGTGGTATATCCATACAATGAAACACAATTTGGCAATAAACAGGAGTACTTAGATATGCTACAACATGGATGAACCTAGAGAACATTACAATAAATGAAAGAAGCCAGTCACAAAAATACCACATATATGTTTTCATTTGCATGAAATGTCCAGAATAGGCAAATCTATGAGCAGGAAAGTAGACTAATGATTGCCTTGGGCTAGAGAAGTAATGTGGGGGGAAAATGATTTTTCAGGGGAGTGATGGAAATATTCTGAAACCAACTGTGGTAGTAGTGGTTGTATAACTGTGAATACACTAAAAGCCATTGAATAGTATACTTTAAAAGTGTGACTTGGATGGTATGTGAATTATATCTCAATAAAGCTATTTTTAAACGGTTATATTTTATTCTAATTTTATACGATCTGCTCTATAAATCTTTAAACTACATGGAATTAATATTTTGTGTGGATGTGAGAAAAGAATTTTATTTTTTAAAAGGATAGTTATTAGTCCCAACTCCATTTTTTTGCATGAACTATTCATTTGGCACTGCCTTGAAATGAAATTTTTATTACATACTGATACAGTTTGGCTACATCTTCACCCAAATCTCATCTTGAATTGTAGTTCTCATAATCCCCACGTGTTGTGGGAGGGACCTGGTAGGAGGTAATTGAATCATGGGGATGGTTACCGCCATGCTGTTCTCTTGATAATGAGTGAATTCTCAGGAGATCTGATGATTTTATAAAGGGCTTTTTCTCCTTTTGCTTGACCCTTCTCCTTCTTGCCGCCATGTGAAGAACGGCATCTTTGCTTCCCTTTCTGCTATGATTGTAAGTTTCCCGAGGCCTCCCCAGCCGTGCTGAACTGCGATTCAATTGAGCATCTTTCCTTTATAAATTACCCGGTCTCAGGTACGTCTTTATTAGTAGCATGAGAATGGACTAACATATATACTAAATTTTCAAAAATATACATGAATCTGTTGCTAGACACCATTCTCTATTTCCTTGTCTATTTGTGCTTGCATCAATATTGCATAGTTTTGGTTAGTGTAGCTTTATAGAATATTTTGGTATCTGGCTGGACTCTTCTCAAACAAAATAGCCTATGCCATTTTCTTTCATTTACTCTTTCAAATGAACTTTACAATCAATATGCTAAACCACATAATTTCAAAAAAGAAAAGAAAATTGGGACTTGATTGAATTCTATTGAATTTACTGGTTGAATTAGGGGAGTATTACCATCTTTGCAATAATGAATCTGTCTTTCCATTGAAACAAATGTTTCATCATTCAGTGACATCTACGGTTTCTTTGGAGATGTTGAATATTTATTGAGAAGTTTATGACTTTTGTACTATTGCTAATGAGAAATAATTTAGTTTTATTTTCTAATGATTATTGACAACATATAGAAAAGCTACGTTTATCTTAAATCTAGCTAACTTAGGATATACTCATATTAATTACAATAGCTTTTCCATTTATTCTTTTGTATTTTTAGTAGCTGTATTAACTAGGAATTTTTAATTTTAATTTTTTTTTAAAAAGGCAAATCTGCCTTAAACAAAAAGCAAATGTATTTGCTCTCAGAAAGAAAAATCCACAGGAAAGACTGATATTAGGAAAACATAGCTTTTCTCCATATCTCTCCTTGGCCTTTGGATCCGTAAGATTCATTCTCAGGCTACATGCACTTGGTCATGGCCATCACCAAATGACCTAAGGGCATGGAGTGTTTTAATTGGCTAGGCCTGGGTCACAGGCTTGACTTTTTTGCTGAAAGAGGAGTTCCATCCAGATTACATGGAGCAAGACTGTATGAAGTAATGGATCCTCAAGTGAAATTGGTGAGGAAGAAGCAACAGATGCTGGAGAGTCAATAGATATTCAATAGACAATGAAATGAAATTATGAAAATAGTGGTGTTGCTGCCTCTTCACTTCCCATATTTGTGCTACTCATTTTTTTCTTATTGCATTGTTTAGGATGTTCAAAACTAAGCTGAAAAACTGCAGCAATAGTATTCCCTGACTTTATTGGTATTTTACCATTTTGGATAAAGTTATCTGGATAAAGTTTAATACTCTTTACTAAGAAAAAAATATCATTTTAGGGCAAGCTGATTGAAAATTGTTAATTAAAAGTAAATGTTGAATGAATGATTATGCATTTGATGTCTTATTTGTGTAATATATTACATGAATAAATTTCTTAACATTGGATTATTTCTGCATTTCTGATCATTGCTTTTATAACGTGGGGGCGAGGTAACAGACTTTTTTTTTTTTAATAAAAGCAACAAGCAATTTGTGACATTTTTCCACTATGGGTGAGCTCCCGGTTAAAGGAGAGAAATGCGGTAGCATCTAAGGAGGGCATTTGTGAGCCAAGTTTGAGGATATGGCAGCCGGCTCTGTTTTCAGACCCAGACTTTAGGTCTGTGCCCTTCCAGGACATGAGCCACAGATGGTAACCATGTTAGAAGCAGGCACCCTGGATAGCCCAATCCACCAACTGCTCCTTCCATATGACCTCTATTAGAATGGTCTTGGAGGTAACAGACAGGATTAAAGTCTGATGGATGGGGAGAGTCACTCAGAAGACAGATGAGGACACTGGGACAGCCAACCCGTGACTTGCCCACAGTCACACAGGTTTTGAGCCCAGGCAGTCTGCCTGCAAAGCCTGAGTTCTTAGCCTCACTGCCATATTGCCTTGAGGGCTGATCTATAATGCTCAGAACAAAGACCATAAATATGTTGAAAATGAAAGTTCAGGAAAAGAGGAACCAGTTTCCTTCCCCACGCCTACGTCTGACATTACCTGGGTCTGAAGCTTCTTCTGGTCCACAGAAACCTTTTCACCAGGATCGGCTACTTAGTCCCCTGATGTCTAAAAGGGTTCTCAGAGACAGAGGTCTCCTATTCTTACACTACACACATTTTTTTCTAGAGATGGAGAGACCTTAGGAAAATAAAAATTTTATGGAAATCCTAGTCAGGCATTGACTGGGAAAGATTGGCCTCCTCACAATGTTCATGCAACTACCAGCTCTGTGTTCACAAACACTAGAATTGACATAAAAATGAATCAGAGTTGCTGGAAAATCCACAGGACTTTAGTAATCCCTGAAAAGTCGGACTTATCTGACACATGCTGAAGAGAGAGTGGGAAAATGTAGGACAAACATCGGTAACAACGAAAGCCAATGTTGGAAGCCCTTGGGTTAGCCGTCTCTTCCTACCAGAGAACAGTGTTGATTTTGTAGGACTGCACAAAAGGAAAGCAACTCTTTTTCATATAAATAAGTATGCATCTTTTTGATGCATACTTCTTTAGTCCCTTCTGTGTGCAAGGCAGCCCACCAGCTGCTTGGTATATAGTGATGAACACATGCCTGCTTTGACAGACTTTAGAGTCTAGTGAAAGAGACAGTCAACCAGAAAACAAATGTTAAATTCTGTTATGAAGGAAAGTAAAGAAAGAATGTGCTGTGGGAGAGAAGGAGAGAGGATACACACATGGAAGTGTCAAGGGTGAGAAGAAGCCATCTCAACGAAGAGGGAGAAAAGCCACTACATAGGCAAATTCTTGGCAGCAGGAGAAGGTTTGGCTTCTCTGAGGAACTGGAAGACTCAACCACGTACAGGAGCATCCTATGCAGGGGGCTACTTCTGTGAGAGGATGTTGAAGATGTATCAGGACCAAATTATGCAGGCCCTTTTTTGACCTTGTTAAGGAGGATGGATTTTATTCCAAGTACAATGAAAACCCATAGAAAATGTTTTAGGCAGGTGAATAAAAACCTAATTTTAAAAAATTGCTCAAACCGCTAGGTGTAAAATAGATCGAAGATGGAAGCTTAGGAAATAGGGACACTAGTTAAAGGCAAATCCCCAGTTGAAAAATTATAGAAGATTGGACAACATTGTGTCAGCGGAGATGGAGAGAAGTAAATGATCTAGAGATGTATTTTGGAGGGAGAATCAGCAAAATCTGCTAATGATGTAGACATTGTGGGAAATAAGAAAGAGGGGAGAATCCACAATTACTCCCAGGCTTCTGAATGGTGTGACTTGTTGGGTGGTGATGCTATCTTGAGATGGAAAAGCTTGAGGGTGTGATGAGTCTTGAAGGGATAAATCAGGAGTCCTACTTTAAGCACGCAGAAATTAAATATCTACCTTTCGAACTCCCTCTTCTCTAGGGCAACACACTAGGCCTCACCCATGGGGGACCCTAGTCTGGTGGGGGTGGCATCAACCACCAAGGACTCTAGAGCACAGAAGAATCCTGAAAAACCCTATCTCCTACTCTTTGGCCAAGCACCGCAATAGCTGTTCTCCAACTGCCCCACAGTGCCCCAAGCACTGCTCCCCCATTGTTCCATCTGGATGGAAGGATTGGTTTGACCCTGGGAGTAGCTCTTGGCCTCCTCTTGAGAACTGGCTCCCAGAAACCTCCTCCCGCTGCGTCAATCCTTTTCCTCTAAATGCTTCCCAGCTTTCCAGATGGTCTCCAGATACCCCCGCACCCTCCCCTTGGGTACAATCATCATTCCCAGGGTCAGTTCAGCCCCTTGGATCCCTCAAACTTGGGAGAGTCATGAGTCCATCTGTCATCACCCACCCCCTGGGGACTGAGGAGGGCAGAGAGCCAGGCCAGTGGGCAGAGCACATCTGCATCTTCTTGCTCAAGCCCAACTCTTTTGGTTAACCTATGGGAGAACCCAGCTGGGAAGTCTATAAAAAAAAACACAAGAATTGTTAGTGTGAGTCTTCTACCCACACACGCCCCCTCCCCATTATCAAGCACATCTTGCCCATCATTCCAGACTTATCTCAAATGCCCCCTTCTTTGGGAAGCCTTCTTAATTCCCAGGCAGATCCAGTCACTCTCTCTCCTCTACTTCCTTGACCCAACCACAGTGACAGCTCTGACCATGCTGTCCTGATCATGTAACGGCCTGGTTACTTGTCTCTCTTTCCCATTAGATTGTGCTGTCTAATATAACTTCGCCTAGCCACAGGAGAATGTTATGTTTAAAGTTAAATTATTTACAATTCAATAACATTAAAAATTCAATTATTCAACTGCCCTAGCCACATTTTAGATACTCAGTAGCTACATGTAGCTAGAGGCTTCCACATTAGACAATACAGATTGAGAACATTTTCTTCATCACAGAAAGTTTTATTGAACACAACTGCATTAGACTAACGACTACCTGAAGACCAAACTGGCTCTTATTCATCTTTGTACTCCTGGCCCTCAGCATGGTGCCTAGAAAATAGAATATGCTAAATATGTTGATTGAATGAGTAGAAGAAAGACTAAGTTCTGAATACTACATGTCAAGAGGAATACAGACAGCTCCATGAAGCATGTTGAAAAGTCAGGGACCAGGAGAAAATATGATGTCAGGGAAAGGCAGAGAAGACAACTCCGTTTGGACAGGATGGTCTTTACCTGACCTGAGACACTAGAAAGCTGATGCTGGTGCCCTCCAACGGCACCATTCTGTTGGTGCACAGCCACACAGGGCTTTTCATTCCTACCAGCCTCTCTTCCATGACACCTCTTTTCACCTCTCTACCAATCTATGCCTCTCATTGTCTTTGAAGACCCCTCAGAAGGCTCTCCTGGTCAACTTCAGCTGGTTCCGCTCTCCATGGTCTACCCATCACCCCCCAGCATAGTTCTGAGGAGCTCCATCTGGCTGCTGTGATCGCTGTTCGCTCTGTGTTCCTGTGCATACATCTCATGTCCATGAGTCCTCTCTTTTCTTTAGGCTGAGCAGTGGATCTGCAAGGGTGAGATTCCCTGAGACCTAGCTCACTGAAGAAGAAAACATATTTTTCTGATCAGAACAAGTAGAAGTTCCCCAAAGGCTAGTGTCTGTTTTCTCAAAAGGCAAAAGGCTTACAAGGGAAGGGCCATAGGTCTAACCCTGTGGAATCAAACCAGCCAAAGTTTTGTCCACCATGGCAGACACAAAGCAGACATTTGAAAAAGCTTAAGATGACACTGCTTCTCCTCTGCAACCTCAAATGAATTTTATGCAATGGTTTTTCCTCAGGGAAAGTGGCTTGGGCCTGGGTGAAGTGAGGAGCAGAGGCCTGAACCCTGAGGTTTTGAAGAAGCGGAATGTCCAATCCTCCACTGCCTCCTTGTTGCTGTTTTCCTGTATCAGCTTCTGTGTGGGCACTTTGAGCCTCATCAGCTTCCCTTGCATTTTAAGAATCCGTGGCAGATGGACTGGATAGCCATGTAGCTCTTGTTTAGCTCCCTAAGTGTTCCTAAATAACCCTAGAGCTATCCCTGCATTCACTGCTTCATAGAGATGCCTCTGCCATCGAAAGGGCTCTTTGGAGTCCTACTCTGACCCTGGGCCACTTCTCTGTGGCCCCTGAGCTTGTCTGGAGTTTACACGCAAGGTTCCTGTCAGTAAAGTTCTGCTCTCCTCTTGGGGTCAGTTCAATTTCTTCCCTTACTAGAACCTAGGTCATACACCCAAGGCCCACGATGGTGGCCCCACCGATGGCAAGGTTGTGGAGGTGGATATGGTATGTACAATGTCCTCAGTCATTCACCCTGTTCATCCATGGACTTTCAACACTGGCCTCTTTTACCCAAGCACTGTCCCTTAAAGGCAACTGCAGCTGCTTTCTTTGTTCCTTAAAAGAGAGTCTGGTCTTCAGAAGCTCATCTTTGGAGCCTGGAGAGTGGACACCTGCTGTGCCCCAGGTGTCTATTATGCCTTCTTACTGATTCTGCCAGTGACAGGGCAGTCTTTCCTAATCATGATTCTGAAGGTTACAACAGAGTTAAGCTGTACAGGAGCACACATCGTCACTCAAAGGCGGCTTAATCTTGCACAGTGTGGTGTGAGAGGTGCTGGAAAAGCTTCCCGATCTTACAAGCTGTCTCAACATTTGCTCCTTACCTCCATTTCTCTGGGTTGAGGCATGCCTTACCCAACCCTTAGTTTTAAACAATAGTCTTCCCACCTCCCCTGGGAGCCCACTGGGTTGGGCACATAGAGAGGCCTTTGTGGGTACGAGGTGGCTCTGTACCTGCTCCACCAAAAGGCAATGGGAGCAGGTGGCCATCCTAAAGACTACCCCCTTTGCTCCTCTTCTCTCAGCTGACATGTCTGAAAGTGGAGGCTGTCTTTCCCATGTTCAGGGCAAAGGAGGAGAAGAGCTGGAAGTCATCAGGGTGTTGTTTTTGCCAGTGGAGCCCTTGAAGTGGAGACAGGAGAAAAACAAACAAACTCATGTCATTTCCCCAGGGCCCTGAAAGAGGTCCCTTTCACAGCCAGGAATGTGACAGGGAATGAAGTCAGCCAGGAGGCTGCCCGCAAAGGGAGGGGTACACGCAGCCCTGGAGCTGAGAGCCGGAGATGCGGAGCCAGGAGATGGGGCCAGAGCTGGGGGGGATCCGCTGGCACCCACTTCCCCAAGGAAGATCAATGAGCCATCAGAAAGAGCTGTACCCCAAGGCTCAGATGGCCCCTAGGCATGGAAAGACACACATAGCTACTTATAGTCTACTAAAGGAATCTAGCAGATGTTCCCTGGAGACCAGTTTTGTGGTATCCATGTAGCAATGAAGCAGATTAACCATGATTGGCAGGGAGATCATAGGAAGCAAAAGAAGGTCAGAAATAGAGACATGGAGAGCAAAGAGGGTCCCAGGGAAACAGAGTACCAGGGATGGGAAGCAGGCTCAAGCTGAGAAGCAGAGCTGGAGAGAGACCAAGGAGAAGAGGGTCAAGGTTGCACTGAGCAAGCTCAGCTCCAGAACACCAAGAGGCCTCTGACAGGCCAGCACAGGCACCATGCTGCTATTGCTTCAAGAGGCTGGACTCCATGGTACATCCCCCCATGTCAGGGCCAGGCAGCCCTGACCTCTGGCTTCATTCTCAGCTCAGCATGGCCCCCAGGAACCAGGAGAGAGGAGGTGAGGGGAAAATGGAGGATTTCCTTGCATATTCTCCTTCCTCATCCGAACTGCCTTTAGGGTTCCCTATATCACAGCCATGACCACATGACAGAGCTCTGGTCCTACCTGCTCCTTCTCGTTCCTCTGTCCCTTTGAGAGAGACTAAGGCATTCCTCACCCCCAGCCCCTGCTCTAGGTCCCAGCAGAATGAGGGAAGCTGCCCGGACTCTGCAGACCAGACATGTAGACCTAATTCTAACAGCAGCTCTCTTTGTAGTATTGAGCTCACCCTGAATGGTCAGGGACTCAGTGTGCCCATTTGTAGAAGAGGGAGACAAATCCTGACCTCTAACCCCACAGACATAGTGGGGACTAACATGAAACTACAGCTTCTCAGGCACCCAGGAAGCAAAAAAGGCAATTTGAAGTATTCCAGAAGAAAGGCCTCCCTTGGAGGATCTTCTGCTGAAAATGTTGAATCCTTCACCAGCCTAAGAGGATGGGAAGACTGAGCCCCCCCCACCAGATCAGCCAGCTCATGCTCTGGACAGAACCAAGACCCACTCTGCACACAGTCCCCGGCACACACACCCCTCTGTTCCTGACACTCAGGTGAGCCAGAGGGAGGAGGAGCCTGGGCAGTGTGGGGTCCATCCTCAGGCAGCCTGGACCCTGGGCCCACAGCCTGCCAAAGGGTTCTACCTTGTACCAGTATCCAACGAAACATGTTCCTGAGTCTGAAGCTCTGCTGTGAGATCCTCTTAGCATCGCTCTGAAGCCCAGGCCTGGACCTCACTCTTAATCTCCTCCCAGAGACCAAAGCTCCGCCCAGTTCCCAAATTAATGGCCAAAGCCCCCTCCCTGCTCCCAAACTCCCCACTGCCTCCCACCTACAACTATTCCAGACGAGCTGCACTCTCACTAGAAAGTGAGTCCCATGAAGGCCAGACCTTGGTGTCTCTTGTTCACAGATGTTCTCTTGTCCCAAGTCTCTCGAGCAGTGCTGGCACAATAGAGATGCTTGGTATTTATTGAATGAATAAATGAATGAATGAATGCGCAAAGGCCTGAACTCACTATAAAAGGATGGGAGAGAAAAAGGAGCCCAAGAATGGGTGGGAAACAGACAATGAAAGACACTATGGGGCAGACACCTGCAGTCCATCCTCTTCCCTCACCACACATTGCAGCTTCATTGGTCTCGCCAAAACGAACCAATCCATCATACACAGAACAGTCTCCTCCCACCTGCCCAGGTACCATAGCTCCCTAGTGCCAGGTTGAACTTTCTGGCCTCTGCCTCTCTTCCTGGGTGTCCTGTGTCCGCCACAGCCTTGGGAATGGTCCCTAATCCTGTGGGATACAGACTCCCCAGCCATGTGGACCTCAAAGGCTCCATCTGGTGGCTCCTTTTTTGCCATCCTGGGGTGTGGGTACTCAGGGCTCACCCTTATTCTGGCAGTGGTCAAGGGGAGGGGAGGCCTGGCTGGACCCAGCTCCCAAAGTCCTAATGAATGTTGTCAAGGGAGTAGGTTTCTCCAGCCTCCCTCATCTGTACGCCCCTGCTCCTCCATCCTGGATCCCTCTCCACTTCCTCAGCACCTCCTTCCACTTGCTGGTTTCCCAGGGGGTCCAGATTCAAGGCCACCTCCTGCCTGCCGCCACCCAGAACACAAGGAGGCAGATATCGCTCATTCTTGGACTCCAGACACCAGGGAAGGCCAGAACCTTTTGTTCCCCAACTGCGTTCCAGGCAAAACTCTGGAGGACTGACAAGGAGGCCACCAAGGTGGTCTGGGCTCCCAGGAATAGCCAGGCCCGCTCTCCCACCCCACTCTAATGTCTCACCACCTCTCAAGCCTCTGGCTTTCAGTTGCCTGCTGGAATCTTGGCCTGAATCTCCACAAACCCTCCTTTTACCTCCCCTCAAGGCCATTTCATTCTCTTCCTCACTGTCAGGGCCCAAGAACCGCCACATCCTCACCCAGGGGGGGCTCCTCCTGTCCTGTTGCTCCCTTTTCCTGTCCCTGAAAAGTAGCCTGCTGGTTTAGACCTTTCAGAAGAGTTCTTATGAAGCTGGAGCCCCAAAGCATAGCCCCCATTTGAAGGTATAATTTCTGTACTGTTCCCTTCACCCCAACACAGACAGGCCCATAAACCAGGCCCAAACTGAGACCATACTCTAATCAAAGACCAGCTATCCCTCAGGCTGTACCCTAAACCTGGCTTAGACCTCCCTGACCTGAACAATTATTGACCCCTAACTCCCATCTTCATTTGACCCCAGCTGTCCCCTCACAATGACCCCAAAAGCTCATCCAGCCAACTCTCAAGTGTGGGATGTGAGACACCTGAGAGACCAGATGTCTGAGGCCTCAGGGGACACCACTTAAAGTTCACCTTTGGTGGAAAGGGGCTGGCCTTCCAGAATTCACGGCCTCAGAAGCTCTTCTGCCATCAGGAAGGGCTCACTGTCCCTGAGTCCTTAAAGTCCTGCTCTCACCTTGGGCCCACTTCTTTGTGCCCCCTGGCTTGTGTGAAGCTCATGGCAATGCTCTGGGGTCCATCGAACTGCTTTCCCCACTAGAACCTAGGTCATTCTCATCAGCAGCCCCAAATAAGATGGCAGCTTCACCAATGCCAATATTACGGAGGGTGATGCAGTGTTTACGATGTCCTCATCCCCTATAATCAAACACTATCCCTTCCAGAGAGCTATAGTTGTGTCCTCTCCTAGACATCTCTGAGGACTCTGCTACTGTGCAGCTCTCCTGAGGTCTCCAGGGGTCTCTGAGCTCCCTCCCTTTACTCTCACCTGAATCTCCACCAGCACCCTGAATCTCTCCAAAATGTGGAAGTCACGTATTTCATACTTCTCTCATCCCATTCATGTGGGCTCCTGAAACTCCATGTGATAAGTCGTGGCCTGGCTGTCTGCATGTATTTGGGTCTCTGGTGAGATGTCTCCAACGTGGGGCCTCAAGGGGTTGAAAAGGGAGTCCCAAGCAGATGTGGACTCCAGAATTTCCTGCACAGTCCTGACATCCTCTGCTCCCACCCTCCCTGCTGCCCCTCTTGTCTATATGGTGACCATGGACTCTGGAGAGGAAGAGACCTGGAGCTCATCTGGAGGCACGAAGGGCACAGTGGGAGGAGCCTGATGCTCCTATGGTCAGGTTCAGAGGGGAAGGCCATCCCCCAGGTGGCCAGAGTCCCAAACGGCTGCCTTTCTACCACCTTGACTTTTTCCTTCCCTTTCCCCAACTTCTTAAAAACGTGCCTACTGTGAGTTTGTTTGAGGAATAATTTTTTTAAATGCAAGGCCCTCTGCAAAGGCTAGGCCTTGCCCTCATGCACAGTCTAGAGTTCCTGCACTTCCAACTGAGACCAGGACACTGTGGGCACATAGGTGTCTGGGAGAGATGGTGGGTAGAGGAGCAGGGACCCCTGGGAGCCCGTTGGGGATTGGGAGCATGGTGATTATCTCTGGCTGGCCAGAGGAGGTGCTCCAGAGAAGGAATGAGGGCAGGTCAAAGAAAAGGGCCTTTGGGGAAATTTTGCCCAGGGTTAGCTCTTGACTAAGGTTTCCTTCTCTTTCTTCTTTGCCCCTCCTCCTCTTTCTTTCCCTTCTCTATATTGACCTTGTATCACTATTCCTCTGATCTAATAGAACTTCATCAAACTGCAGAAAGATGGGGCACCTCTACTGTTGGTTTTCACCAGCTGCCTCTCTGTTTCTCTACTGTTTCTTCGTTTGCCAAATATTGATCAAGACCCTGCAGTATACAAAGTGCTGGGCTCTTTCTATCTTCTTCTTCCATTAAAAAAAAAATGATGATTAAGTACAGTCAGGATTCCAGCCCAAGATGAAGTCTGATCCAGGGTTAGGCTGGTCCAGCCCAGGTCTGGGTGGAACACAGAACTTGGTACGCAGAGTGGAGACTAAATTCCAAGAGCCCCCTTTGAGTTAGACAGAATTCCGGGGGGCACCTGCTTCTCTGCTGCTCCAGCCTTTCTAATGAAGCCACTGTCAACCAACCTCCCCCTTCTCTGTTCTGAAGTTGTTCCCACTCAGCAGCCAGGGAGATTTTTCAGAGCACAAATCTGAGAATGTCATTGCCTGCCTAAAATCCTTCCAAGGTTTTCAAGGGCTCTTAGCGTAAAGGTCAGCATCCTTAATAGAACACCAATTTCAGCACAATCCATCCCCTGAATGCCCTCACATGTTATCTTGAGTTGGGCATCTTCTCATCTATTACAGTCACACTGGATTTCAGGACCCTCCACATCCAAGTTCTCTCCTCCCTCACTACCTTTGTATGTGCTGTTCCCCTGCCTACCACTTGCCTGATCCTTACTCTCTTCTTGCTAACTCCTGCCATTCATTCACATTTCAATGCAAGAGTTACTTCTTCAGAAACAGACATCTTACCTGACCTTTAGGCAAAATGAGTGCAGTTCATGTGCTCTCATCATTGCCCTTAGCATATGATAAGTCATCGTTTAAGTAACTATGGCTTCCTTCTCTTGACTATCACAAGCACCTCGAGAGGAGGGACCCTGTTGAAGGGGCGGCCTGCCCCTCCACACCTGTGGGCATTTCTCGTCAGGTAGAACAAGAGACTTGAGAAAAGAAATGAGACACAGAGACAAAGTGGAGAGAAAGAAAAAGTGGGCCCATGGGACTGGCGCTCAGCATACAGAGGACCCGTGCCTCGCCGGCACTGGTCTCTGAGTTCCCTCAGTATTTATTGATCACTATCTTTACCATCTTGGAAAAAGTGGAAGTGGCAGGACAATAGGGTCATAGCAGGGAGAAGGTCAGCAGAAAAACATATGAATAAAGATCTCTGTGACATGAATAAATTGAAGGAAAAGTGCTGTGCTTTGATATGAATATATGCAAACATCTCCATAAACATTTTCAGTGCATAAAGAGCAGCATTGCCGCTAGCACGTCCCACCCTGAGGCGCTTTTCTCCTATCTCAGTAAATAGAACATACAATCCGGTTTTATACTGAGACATTCCATTGCCCAGGGACAGGCAGGAGACAGATGCCTTTCTCTATCTCAACTGCCAAGAGGCCTTCTTTCCTCTTACACTAATCCTCAGCACAGACCCTTCACGGGTGTCGGGCTGGGGGACGATCAGTCTTTCCCTTCCCACGAGGCCATATTTCAGACTATCACATGGGGAGAAACCTTCGACAATACCTAGCTTTCCTAGGCAGAGGTCCCTGCGGCTTTCCGCAGTGTATGTGTCCCTGGGTACTTGAGATTAAGAGAATGGTGATGACTTTTCACAAGCATGCTGCCTTCAGGCACTTGTTTACCAAAGCACACCCTGCACAGCCCAAAATCCATTAAACTTTGAGTCACCACAGCACATGTCTCTTGCAAGGACAGGGTTGGGGGTAGGATTACAGATTAACGGCACCTCAAGGCAGAAGAATTTTTCTTAGTACAGAACAAAAATGGAATCTCTTATGTCTACTTCTTTCTATGTAGACACAGTAAAGTCTGATCTCTCTTTCTTTTCCCCATACCTGTCTGTGTTCACTGCAGATATCGGGCTGACTCAACTAACCACAGGCCTTCGTTGGGGAAGAGCTTGGAGAATACTGTCCCATTTGTCCCTTCCAATGGCTTGGCTAAAGCCTGTAGGACATATTGGAGCAACTGGGACAAAGCCAACCTGGTTTGGAAAAGACACTCTAAGCACATTTAGAACAGTGCTTCATTAGCCTGTACAGTGCGTTTGTGAGGTTAAGAAAAGATGCCCCTTCTTCAGGGAGGATGCAACCCCACAGCAGAGCACAGGCCTTGATGAATGGAGTCTGGCCTGGTACATTTCAGCTCCAAGTCGCCCATTGGTGCAAGCATCTTATTACAGGGTATGCCCTGATTAAGACCCAGGTACAGAAATGAACTCATTTTCAAGCCAACGGAAGGCACTGACCCATGTTCAGAAACTCTGCAGCTTTCTCAAGACCCAGTTGGGCCTCAAGAAGTTGTGTCCCCTTTTCCTCCACAGTGCCTTTGAACCTCTTTCAGCGTTTTATTTCCTAGTCCATAGCCATCTCAGGGCCTTCCACAAGCCCTGGCCACTTAGTTCCTTGGTTCTTTTTAAATCAATGATTCACCCTCCCCTACTCTTTCCCCAGTTCTGCTGACACTTGTCATGGGTCTTGCTCAGAATCTTGTTTGAGTAGGGGCCTTTGCCATGCAGACAAGACATCCCCAGCCCTACATACTTCACTGGGCTCCCAGTTGTGTCTCTGTGTTTAATTATGGGGGGTGTCCCATTCAGCCGGGGAGAAACACGGGTTGTACTTCCAGAGCAGGGTCTTGGGGATGATTGGAGATGCAAGGGCTGCATCTAGCTGACCAGAAGGAGGGCCTGTGCTGGGTGGTAAAACACTGCAGCATTTCCAGTTCTTAGCAAGGTCTGGATGACCGGTCAGTGAACAGCTGCACTGCAGCTGGGCCAGCTCTGGCCCGCCCTGTCCTCCCCACGGCTGACCTCCACATGGCCCGGTAGATCACACTGTCCCCTGAAGCCAGCAGCCTGTCATCAGCCTCTCGTTTCACCCTCTCCCATCCTCCAGCCCACAGTGCATTCTGTGGTTCACACCCTGAGAGTGGCTGGGTCCAAGCAAGCCACGGTGGGCTCCTCCCATCTTGGATGGCAGGTGTGATAAGCACTCCAATCCCCATCAAGCCTGCGCCTTTGGTCCCTGGAGGTCTTCCCTGACACATTGCCATAGTGGCCCCATCTGGCCAAATGGGGCCATGGACTTACTCACTGTTCATGTCTCTCTCCCTAGGTGTGGGGCTCTCTCCAGGGCAGAGGGAAAAGCATCCAGGGACCCAGATCTGTGGATTCTGGCTTGAGAGGGTATGCACTTTGCTTCCTTCATCCTACAGCTGACCAGTCTTGCTGTGTGCCCTTATATGTGTTTTCTCTCATTCTGTCTTCAAAGAGGCCAAATCAGTGCTCACAGCACAGGCCCTTCATCCTTTCACTTCTACTCCAGCTCTGGTTCATCAATTCTTCTCAAGAAAGAAATTGCTGCCAGGAGTTCTAATCTTCTCAGCTCATAGAATAATTTGCTCAGAAAATCCTTCTTCACTTGGGAGCTAGGTTTTGGGGTTGGGTTTTAATGGGAAGGAGAAACCCAAACCAAGAGGCATACTGGCCATAAAGATCTGGGCATATCTGTAGCTAGTATCATCAACTTACTGCTATTAAAACCATCATCTTCATCACTACCATCATTACCACCATCACTGCAGTCTTCACAACCATTACCAACATTGCCACCATTCAATAAGCATTATCACTCTCATCATCACTACCATCTTTATCACTATCTCCATTATCTCCACCATGATCACCATCACCATCATTGACAGTCAGCACCACCACCACCACCGCAATCATCCCCAGTTATAATCACTACTATTAACACAACTACATTGCTTCTTAGCCTGTTGGCTAAGATCAAGTGTATTAACATCACCACAATCATTGCCACCATGATCACCATCTTTTATCATTGCCGCCTCACCACTAGTAATACCAACACCACAATCATTATATAGTCACCACCTCCTTCACAAACATCACCATTATTATCACCAATCATCACTGGGATCACCATCACCACCACCTTCACAAGCATTATTATACATTGCCATCACCATCATCATGACTATTATCATCAATACCATTGCTAGTATCAACACCCATTGCTACCACCCTTCATCAGCATCCCCATTGTCAATTATCCACTCTATTCAGTTGTTTTCTCTAAGTAGTGGAGTCTATGAAGTTCAACTCTATTCTGAAAATCTTCACTAAACACAATTCATGAGTTTAACACACAATTGGTTATTCAGGTTGAATTAGTGTAGCTTTTACTACATAACAAACAACCCCAATGCTTAGTGTCTTAAAACAACCACCATTTTATTTAGTGCATGATCCTTGGGTCAGCTGGGCAGTTCTGGGCTTCCTCATGTGTCTGCAGTCAGCTGATGGTCAGCTAGCAACTGGATTAACAAAGATAGCCTCACTCACGCCTGACGGGCACCTCAGTTTTCTTTCATGTGGTCTCTCATCCTCCAGCAGGCTACCTCAGGCTCATTCACAGCAGTCTCATGTTCTAAGCTCAGCCAAGGGCAAGCCCCAATGCACAAAGGTGCTTTCCAAGCCTCTGCTTGTGTCATGTTTGCTAATGTCCATTATCTAAAGTAGATAACATGGTCAACCCAGATTCAAAAGGTTGGGAAATAGACTTCATCTCATAGTGGGAGGATCTACAAAGTCACACTACAAGGGCATGGATTCACAGAAGGGAAGAATTTATGGCCATTTTACAATCTACTATACAGGTGGCCAAAGACAAAACAGACCTATTCTTTACAACCAGGAGCATACACTGGCTGAGAAGGTTCTAATTTAATGTGCTTTATTATCCAGAAGCATGCCCTTGAAGTAGCTTCCAGAACTGGAGTAGCTTTCCATCCAGAGTCACTGGGTCTTTCTATTTTACCTACTTAGACTTCCATGACACCCTCAACTCAACTTCCCACCTTCATGTTTTCTGTCCTAGAGTTCCTTCTTCCCTCACTTTCAATGATCTCTAAGTACCTTCCCTCTCTGCAGGGATCCCTTCTTTCCATCCTCATCCTCTAGGAATCCTCTCTATTTCTATTGGACATATCTTAGGCACCTCTTCAGATTCTCTTGAACACTCAGACACTTGCTTCTCCTCAGCTGCTTCCACTCAAACTCCTTGCATACTTGCACGGTTCTGCCATCTGAGGTTGACCAGCTGCCCCACCAGAATCTCAGACTCCTGCTGCATTTTAGACTTGGAAGAAGCAACAATATACACAGTGTGGGATCTAGCTTGCTAAGCCACTGCTGAAAGGGCCAAGTGATACAATCAGGGAATTCAGGTGAGTTCCCTATAAGAGTAATTTTGAAAGAGAAAAGACAGAAGAGAACTTTAGATAAAGTTCTCTCTCCTTTTCCCTTCTAATTGTTGATTCCAAGGGCAAATGTTTTCTGAAGAGCTTGTCCAGAGATATCCTTCCTGGCTAATGGGATGCATCTACATCTTGGTCAGCAGTGTCTCTTTGCAACTTGTCAGAAAGCAACAGCCAGTGCAATAACATATCATCTTTCATTGTTCCCTACCCTTTACCGCCTCACTTCTATCTTGTCTCACTTTTGCTTCCATGGGTTTCCACTTCCAAAATAAAGCATTAACACTTAAGCGCTGCTTCAGCCTCTATTTTCTAGAGAAACCAAAGATATCATCTTCAAGGAGTTCACAACCAGAGATGTCTTGGGAGGAAGTCTGGGACATCAGAAAACTTAGTAGATGTGCCTTTGCCAGAGAAGACTGTAGAATTGACAAAGATAGTTTGTGTTGTTAATGGGAGTATGAGTGGTGGGACATCCCTTCCCCATGAAAAAGCTAGTAGCCCATTTCTAGGAGGCCAGGGCTTGGGGATAAGGGTCCAGGAACTCATATCCCTATTGTTCTAGCTCCCTGGGAAAAGGACCTTTTCTTTTTTTTCCTTTGTCCTGTCACAAGTGCTCAGATGTAGGTCCAAAGAGACTTAGCTGTGCTAATTATTAGAACTGCTTTCTTAGACTGTGTCTCTGCCTTGTATCTAATTACATGGACCTGAGACTTCTCAAGTCCAGAGATTATCTGCTCATCAGACTGGCAGCTCCAGCTGACTAGGACTTTGACTCCTTGATCAGGGAAGGCTAGGTCAAGAAAGGGAAATATGAATCCCCTTAAAATCCAGCCAGGATAATAGAGGGCAGTCATGAGAACACATGTTCCCCTCTCATCTGATAGTCTCCACTTTCACGAGAGTCCTTCCCCCAGCTGTATGCTAGCCTTCCTCTCCTCACTCCTTCCCAGGGTCATCTCTCATCAAAGAGCTCACCATCGTCCTCCCATCAGCCTTCCTTGCCAGAGATTAAGTCATGTGCATAGAAATGCAGCCCCTTTTGGCCCTCTGTATGTGTCCATGAAACTGGATGACTGAATTTTCAACATGGTTGGGAGATAGAAAAATGCTAGCAAGTAATCCCACAAAGGAATTTATACCGTGTAAAAATGTTTTCATTTGGAGAAATTTAAAGCCCCTCCCACTCAAATCACTTTGTATCTGGGTTTCCTGAAATTCCCAGTAAACCAGAAACAGGCCATATAACACTTCAGTCCTCGTGTTTCAGGACTGAGCCTGAGTACACATGTCCACCTCCAGGACTAGAGAGGAGTGGCAGGTCAATTAGCCCTAGCCTCTAACTGAGAACAGCACCAACTCCAAACGTGTCTCCTGAGTAGCTCTCCTGCCTTTAAAGATATCTGAGTCTAAAACAGAGGCAGGGAAAATGTTACTGGCTGCCCCTTTCTAGCTGTGGCCCAACCACTTTTTCAGGAAGACTCCTTGCAGCTGACTCAAACCTTTATGGGTGTAGTTTAAGCTTGTTTCTACCTGATTTTTTATAGTGAATGCTGGAGCCCTGGTGCCATGCTACGTTCATCGGCGCTGGCTTGCAGGAGCACAGCAATATCTACAACACCCTGTAGATGTTGTTTAGTCAACTCCTTGGAGATCTGGTTAGCACTGGGTTCTACTTTACCTGCAGTGGTCTGAGAGAACTGCGCAGGCAGGGCTGAGTTCTTCACTTTACCCTGCTTGGAATGCTCTCACCAGGCATGAATGACCAGGCCCTCAGTCTCCAGTATTTTCTAAGGCAACTGCTGCTGACATGGGCTATATCCCTATGGTCATGCAGCATCCCTGGAAGGTGAAACTCTTGTGTTCTTGGATCCATTATGAGATGCAGTCCATCTCCCAGTGGTGTTGAATCATAAAATGCAGTGTTCAAGACACGGTGAGGTTCTGCAGTGCTCCTTCCCTGTTGAAAGCCCCTAGGATCTGATTGGCTTGGGATCAAGGGCAGACACTGGGAGTCCTCCATTTGAGCCCTTGTTTCCCTTTTCTTGACTAATGACTACTTTCAGTGTGCAACAAAGAACTATGAAGATTTTGTCTTTGCAAGCAAAACAGCAGGGGAAAGGGGATGGAATGGAGCCCCTAATGAGCCTTTACAGTATGTGTGTTATCCTAGAGGGACCTTAAAATTGCCCAGTGAGGCAGGCCTAGCCATCCCTATTTAGTCTCAGCGGTGGCCTTGGACAAAGACCCCTTCTTTCTATCTGGGAAGGAAGAAAAGGGAGAGGGGGAGGGTAAGGTCTTTGTTATCAGTCAGCCCCAGTTCAGCTCAACAGTGAGTGTTTCTCCAGCCTCCACCCACCGCTTGCCATGCAGGTAGGCTGTTTTATGGCTGTAAGTAGCAGGACATCCCATCTTCAGCTAGACAACATGGTGAGAGAAACTGATGATCTTGTATTCTAAGAAGATTCATCAGGGCTCCTGCTGCACGTTTCTGAGATGCTCTTGGCTTGTCCTCATCCGTGTCATGGCTTCGTCCTCAGATGCTGCAGGCATTCTAGCGTCTCATCTAGGCATGGGTATGTCCAGAGGAAAGCAAAGGACTTGTCTTCCTGTGTCACTGTAACTCTGAGTTGGGTGTGAGAAAATACTTCCTCAAAGCCCCCAACAGACTCTTCTCATGTTTCATTCCTAAATTGTTACAGGCAAGAGAATTATCATGATCAGCTAAATTAGTTCAATCCGCAGAGACCCAGGCACCTCCCAAAGGTGCCTAAGAGGCTGTTCCAAATCCCTCCAGGGGTGTCTTCTCTGAACTCCACCTGCACCAAACAGTGTTATGGAAAAATAAAGGCTGCCCTCCTGGCACCGTCCTGCCCCAGGGGCTCATAGTCCAGGGAGGGTGCAAGACAAAAGTAGCAGAGCTAGGCAACTGGCAAGGCAAGACCCCACCTGACTCGCTCCTCTTCCCAAGCTTCAGCCACTGCGTTCTTTGGAGTTAGACAGGGAAGGCCCTAGGGAGAAAGTGGAGCCTCAGCTGGGCCTACAAGAAGGCATCTAATTGCAGAAAAGAAGCAGAGGCAGACCCAAGGTTGGACACTTGGGGGACAGTACAGAACTGAGCAGGTTGGTTAGAAAGAGAGGACAATGAGATCACGATGGGAAGTTGAGGCAGATCTGAGAGGAAGGAAGGCTTAGTTGTGCTTGGGCAGGTTTCTTCCCTTCCCCAAACCACAGAGTCCCCATAAAAGTTCTCCTCTGGGAAAGACATGTGGGGCAAGGGGACAGGAGGAGAAGTTGGGGAGCCAAAGGCCAGAACAGGAGAAGGGAGCAGCCCAGAGTGTGGAGATGCCCTGCAGACTGCAGAGGAGTGGAGCTTCTCCCATCCACCCCTCCTCCAGGGAGCCCCTGGCAGGGAAGGAGGCATCAACACCCTTGAATTTACCTTCAGGTCCCAAATGACAGTTGCAGTGGAGACAGGAAAACTTGGGAGAGTGTGCCCCCCACTGGTCAATGGGGACAGAACTGACTGCCAATGCAGGGCCCAAGGCCAGACTGGGCGGCAGGGGGAGGGGGGAGGGCGGGGGCTTCAGGCCTCCGTTCATCTCCCCCAGGAGCGGCACAGGCTGGGGAAGAACAGCGAGTGCCCAGCACATCTGCCTTCTGGGCCCCGGGAGGGATTGTGGGGCCTCTTCTGCTCTGGAATCAGCCTAGGTGCTCCCACTGCTGAGACCCTGGCCTTGCCCCTGCCGTCAGTCAGAGAGCCCAGGACAGACGACCTCCGTGTCCACATGCCAAAGGCACCTCCTGGGAGTCTCTTTCCTTCCCCTGGCACTAGGATTGGCACAGTTACAAGGATACAAGGTTCATAGGGGAGAAGTTGGTCCTTCAGAGGGCAGGAGCCTGAAAGCCCTAAATGATCTTCTGAGGAAAGCATCCCAGTGAGGGGGCTGGGAAGGGCAGACTCCCAAAGATTTCCCAGCCCAGCTGGCTCCAAAAATGAGGCTGAAACTCCAGTCTCTCCCAGCCCAAATGGAGGGAGGGGTCCCTTCCACGCTGTAAGGAGCCTCACAAGGGAGGCTGGAGGTCAGGCTTTTCCAGCCTCTGGATTCCACTCTCCTGGGTGTTCAGGCTTATAAGGAAACCTAGGAGTTGAACGAATTCATTCCTTTCTCATTTACAGGAGAAATCACACCTTTTAAAAAGCTTTCCCCAGACCTTCCTAATACATAATGACATTCTCCATCACCTTCTCTTTCTTTCTCGCCTGAATCCCTCCCGTTGCAGTTTAACCTCTGGAGAAGAGTGATGTGTTAGGCCAAAGGCCACAGAAGAAAATATGAGTGTGATCTTTGAGGACCCCTGTCTGATGTGCCTGTCCTGAAGAGCCCCACTGCTTCTGGGGTAGATCGGTTAGGCCCTCCTCAAAGGAAAGAGGCCTGAAGCAGACAAATACACAAAGTAGAGCAGAAATCATAAACACATTTTATTTCTAAATAATTTTAAGACCACTGGCATTGTAGCAAATTGGAATATATTTCCAGAATCAACTCAAAGAGTTTTTTTTTTTACAGCAACATATGAAAAATGTCATTTAAATATCCACCAGCAGCTGCACCACATGTTGGGCTCTTAGGAAAACACTTTCATTCCTTTCATCAAAGTCCCTTGATTAATGTTCCACTTTTCTTTGACACTTTTTCCATAGTTTAAGAAAAAATTCAAAGCCTGTACTATTATCTGGAAGAAAATTAAACCAATAAGATTTAATGTCTGCTATATTCTACAGTCATGGCAAAAAACAAAATATATAGTGTAGGCCTTGGGCCAAATGCAAATGAACATTAAGCAGAGGGTGCATCCCCACTGGAGGCTTTGGGGAGGGGTGGGGCTGGAGGAAGATGGGAGCAGCAAGGGCCTGGATGGGGCACGGGTGGGGAGAGGCTGGTGTGCAGGCTTACAGACCAGCCTGGAGGGAGGTGGGAGTGGGACTGGGCAGATGTGATTTCCTGGCTGCAGTGTCCCGGAGCTGAGTTGGGAGGTGGGGAGGCATGATCCTGGGGGAACGCCAGCAATGCCCGAATGCCACCTGCAGCAGGGCCAGTGACATGGCTGGGATTTTGTGAATGGGACTCAGAGGGAGGCAGCTGATGGCGGCAGAGGAGAGAGAAGGAGAGAGCGGGAAGGAGGGAGGAGAGCGCAGCAAGCTAGAAACTGCGCCAGTGGGAAGGCTGGGCAGATGGAGTGAGGGGAAATCGCAGCGTGTCTGGCACGACAGCTGATGCCATAATTTAAAGGTCAACTCAGTGGAAAAGGAAGAGAAAAGGGGGGAGGGGGTGGTGTTGGAATGACTTTGCCTCTACAGTATGGCTCTTAACCCCTCCCATTCCGGTGCTGCTTGACTTGGCCTTTTCAGCCACTGGAAGGTGCTTGTCCTCTCGACTTGATATCCTCTAAGTTCTGGGGACCCCCTCTCTCCTGCAGTATGGGCTCTGCAGGCCAGCAGACCTGGCTCTGCATCCCGCCTCCTCTTGTTACATCAGAGTAGAAGCAGCTTAACCACCCTGAGCCTCAGTTTCTTCATTCATAAAATGGGGATGGTAACACGTCATCTCCCTGGGGTTTACCGTGCAAGTTCAATTGCCTAACAGTGCAGAAGCTGGACGAACTCACTTAAAAGTTCAAATCTTTCTGGGCTTCCCTAAAAGAAGTGGCTTGAATTTACCTTTGAGGGAAAAAAAAAGTCCCTTTGTTCCAGGAAAACCACCATTTGGACAAATGAAAGCTGGCAGCCATATTTTGTCCCAAGGCATCCTCTGTCTTTGAAGGCCACTGGTCACCCTTGGACTGAAAGCTGTGAGGGTGACGTTGCCTCACTTACTGACTTCCCATTGTCCGTCCCCAGTCCCCAGTTCTTTTAATATACAGGTATATCTATTAGCGGAATTTTTTTTTTCTCTCTCTCTCTCTCTCTTTCCCCCTCTCAGCTGGCTGGGCTGCTTCTTGGGGAGGAATGTTACTTTTCTCCATATGGATTTGGACTGCCTTGTGCCTCTAAATTATGGCAAGTTCTCGGGGAGCTGTGAAGGTTTCTGTTGGAATGGTTATTTGCTGGAGGGCTGAAGAGGAAACCCCAAGGGCTGCAGGAAGGACTTGGAGGCATAGGTTCCAGCTTCGGCTGGGGGAGGCTGTGTAGAGGAGCTAGATGGGCCCAGAGACTTCCCACTGTGGTGCTACTTAAGAATGAGAAGTCCAAACTGAATGGAGTGATTACATGCAGGGGCCATGAGACAAGGCCACATGGCCATTTGTCCCTGGTGGGAGAGAACACAGGGCTTGAGTGGGGGTCTTGAGGCCGTTCCTACGTTCCCAGGGCTGAGGATGTGGGCTGGGCTTCAGATTCTTGGTTACAGTGCCCTGGTCTCATGGACCCAAGGGCTGGCATGTTCCACTGGCCTCTCATTTCCCTTCCATTATCTCCGACAGTTTAGCGATTCTAATGTAAAGTCACAGCCTAGAGCCCCATCCAGCTCTACCTACCAAGACATGGCTTTGAAAGGCTTTGGCTGGAAAGGTGGTGAAGGTAGCCATGGTGGGGCGGCAGGTGGCAGGAAAGATGGAGGGCCCCCCTTCACAGCCCTCCTCACCACTGGGGACACAGATTGGCAATCATGTTCTAATCCAAGACACAAGGGGAGTTGCACCCCTTCTCCTGGTCTCCCAGCCATGGTAAGGGTCCTTCTCCCATGGACTAACAGTGACCAGGATACTTCAGCCCCGAGCAGGTTAGATGATGGCAGGGCCCCAGCCTGAGAGCAGGCAAAGATGACATCACCTGGCTCCCCGCCCTTCCTGCTGTCTGTCTCCAGTCTGTGGTTCCTTTTTCTCCCCTGGTCCTTGGTGAAGGAGAAGGGGCATTTCAGCGGAGTCTCGGGGACAGCCTGAACTCTACTGTCTGGTCCTGTATGTGCCAGGACTTGGCAGGGTGGGGTGAGGATGTTCAGGAAGAGGTGCTCAAAGGTCACTGCAGGAAGAGGACGGTGGGCCTTGACCAAGACCTTTGACCTTCTGCCTGGTGAGTGGCACAAGGAAACACTAACCCAGCACCTTTGCTGGCCAAAGGGCCTTTACAAGGGAGCCCCTGGCAAGGAAAGATGAGCTCTTGTCCGCTTGAGGGCTGCAAGGGAACCCTCCAGGAGAGCCGCACAGCTTCACAGTGACCACCAGGGGGCCCCTGGGAAAGCTGCCTCTGGAAGACAGCCTGCAGTGACCCCTGGCCGACCTGTGGCCCTAGAGCAGGTGACAGAACCTATGATCAAGTAGCGGGCAGTGAGCTCCCTATCACAGCAGGTATGTGATGGAGGCTGGAAGGGTTGTCTTCCAACAGGGGAATTTCTTCATCATGTAAAAAGTCGTCACGGGCCTCCCAGCTCCAAGATCCTGTTGACACAGCCCAAGCAAATCAGCACTATATCCCCATTAGCTGACCGCACACATGGCACTCCACCACCAGCCATCCAGGGGACAGTGAAGGCTAAAACCAACTGAGACTTTTAGGGACAAATACAAGTTTCATTCATAGTCTCAATCTAGCCAAATGTATAATAGCTGTTGGCAATTCCTTGCAGATAACTAAAGAAACAGCTCACATTTTCCTAAAATAACGGAAGAATTGTAGAAATACTATCATTAATTCCAGGGCAAAGGCATCCAGGGGTTATGATATGTCAATACATCACAAACCAAAGAGTGGCCGCTCTGAAGACAGGGACAGCATCTCCCCGCCAGGACAGAGGCTGCCCCAGCAGAGTCTGTGTTCCCTGCCCCATGCCACTCATCATCTTAGGCCAGGAAACTCTCCCAGGGCACTTGAGAGAGCTGATGTGTCCATCTCTCAGGGGTTTTGAGATGGGTTACGGGGTAGAAACACCGCACCCCTGCAGCAGCCCAGGCTAAAGGCAGTCAATGGCAGCCCCAGGGTCCTGACGGCATCTGGTCACCCCTCAGCAAGCTCTACCCATGGCAGGACCCTACGACCACAGTAGAACTCTATCCCACCCTGAGCGCTGGCACCTGGCGCTACTGCTAGCATTTCTCTGCCCAGCACTTTCACGAGCCAGATGCTACTGGCACACAGGCATCCTCTCCCCAGGGAGTGCTGGCCTCCAGCCCCCACCTACTTCCCCCTACTTCCCAGAGCAAGTGAGCCTCCCTGACCACATAGGGTCCCCAAAACCAACGGCAGCCGCTTCTCCATGGCACTCCCTGCTTGATTTCTTCCAGCCACTGCTCCCACTCTCCTGCCTGAGTTCTCTTCTATGCCAGGCCTGCCCTGGGCACTGGGGACACAGAAGCCAGCTACCCTCTATGGGCCCCATACGCAGGTTGCTCATGGTCTTGTGAGTCCTCTGGGGGCTTTGATTTTCAGAGGCCCCTCCCAGATCACAGACCCTAGCATAGACCAAAGGCCCAGGGCAGGATGTTGAGGCAGGAAAGTGACAGACAGTCAGAATCAAGCCTGCCTGGGATAGGCTGTCAGATTGTTCGGGAGTGCTGGCCGGGGAGCTGGTAGGCAGGGAAAGAGGAAAGAACATGCGCCAGCTGCCAAGTTGGGGTCTGGGGTCTTAGTCTCTTGAAATCTGCTTGGGTTCAGAGAGAAGGGATATTGAATCAAACTCACAGGGGACTAAGTGGGCCTCACATCTGGGTTCTAGCCTAGACTCCAGCACTTATTCACTCCAGCCTTAGTTTTCTCCTCCAAAAATTGCCAAGCTCACCCCTGCCATACTCACTTATAGGGACACAGTAAGGATCACAAAAGATTGAAAGGCCACTATGAATGTGAAAGATTTTATTCGTAGACCTGCAGGTCAGGGAGCTCACTACCTCTCAGGTGAATGCTGAGTCTATTGATAGCTTCACTTAGCTTTCCAGAAGAGCACTGGAAAAGAAGGGGGCTTGTGCAGCCTTAGCTGGAGACCACGGCTTCATGAAAACCAAGACCAGGACAGGGTGGACAGACCCTGGAAAGCCAGAAGGTGATACTGTCTGCCTTGGGAGCCTACCTTCAGCCTCTCCATGGCCTTGGCTTGCTCTGCCCTTGCCCAGTGGCCAGCAGCATGTGTGCCAAGGTCTGGGTCCTTATCACTCACTCTGAAGGGGACTCATCCAAAAAGCTGAACCGATTCTGCTTGGTGAGCAGTGGCTGAGCCCTGAGCTGCCCCAGGCAAGCTGGGGGATATCTGGCCCGTCCCAGCAGACAAACTCCTGAGGCTGGCCCTCCAGGAGGAGCCCCCTGGGAGTAAGGGCATTTAGGGTAGCCCAGGGGACTGGGGTGAGAAGCAGGCGGCAAAGGCAGGCAGCTGGTTCAGACCTGTGGCAGGAAGTCACAACCAAGATTCATTCTGGAAAAATGCAACTAATGCTGCGCAGCTGGGGCCGCTAATCAGAAACACAGGCCCAGAGGTGGCAGCAGGGACAGGCCCAGAGGGCAGGGCCGGCACCGAGGTGATAATGGGCAGCCAGCTCTCAGGCCCTCTCCGCTGCAGGCTGTGCTGCTGTTTGGAGAAGGAGGTTGTCACATTGCAAACTGGAAGGGCAGTTTCTCTCCTGAGCCCTGCCTGCCTGGAGGGGGATTTGTGCACTGTTCATCAGTAATGCTAACAGCAGTTTAAACAATAGCTAAAGCAAGGGACTACAGGGTGTGGTGACCTGTACCTCTGGAGTCCCCTTCCCAGGTGACTGGGCTTCCAAAACCTTTGGGGCCTGTCCCCCTTCCCCCAGCACAGCCTGCCAGCAGGAGAACTCTGAGATGAGCTTTCCAGCCCTCAGTGGGCTCCCTCTCCTAAGGGTTTCAGCCCATGGGCACAGGCTCTCCCTCTGAGAAAGGCGTGTGGCTATGACTTCCTGCCACAGGTCTGAACCAGCTGCCTGGCCTTGCCGCCTGCTTCTCACTGGGGCATTTCAGCGGTGCAAACATCTGCCTCTGGAGACATCCAGAAGCCACGTTTTGACAGCTTTGAAGGAGCAGAAGTGATTCCCTGCTCTCTACGGGGGAGCATCAGCCTCCTCAAATCCTCCAGACTCCAGACTCGAGTCCCAAGCCTGGGTTCTAGGCCTCATAGAAAAAGTCTTGAAGAACACAGCTAACATGGCTGCAGCTACCTCAGGTCACCCTGCAGACCCCTTCCCAAGTGGCTTGCCCCTCCCCACTCTGGCCCTGCAGCCTCAGGGGCCTCCCATTCTTCTGCCCAACTTGCCCCTCACCCCCACCCAGGACTTCTCACTGCCCTGAAACCTAATGCTTGGCGTCTCCTTCACTCTGGCCCAGACAAATCATCTGCTGTAGCCCCAGATCACAGGGCCCCTGAGTGTCAGCCCGGGAGATAGCAGAGGCCCCTGTCTTTAGCATAAGCATCAGATCCTTCGACTTGTCTCACGCTGTCACTATGTGGAATTTACTGGAGACTTGGAGCACCCCTGTGGCTCTACCTGTAGGTAGGACCCTTTCTTTCCCCACTCAAACTGTCTCACAGAGTCAGCCTCAGAGAGGCTCAGCCTCCCAAGCACATTGATGAATTGCACTGGGATGGCCACCACCTGCCTCCTCCCATCCTCTCACGGGCCTTGCTTTTTTTCCCTCTCTGCACACTGTGCCTGCAGACTGGATGCTGGGTGTGAGGCTGGGCTTCCAGCTGTCCCTCCCAAGTCTAGGAAGAAGCAAGGTGTGAGGCAGGGGTGGAGGTCTGAGAAATGGAGGCAGAGGGAAGGGAGATGGAAGCAAGGAAATTTGGGCCAATGGATGGGAGGGATGGAGGGGGAATCTGGAGGGTATCTGTCAGGTGAAGGGGGCTGGCATGACATCAGGGAGGTTGAATGGAGGAAGCAGGGGTCAGAGAGGTGGGAGCAGGGGAGAGGAGATGGGGAACCACATGGCAATGGCAGGAGCTGGGAGCTGCTGCGTTGGAGGTTTCCTTACTGTCTGAGTGTTTGCCATGGAATTTCCCAGCCTAATAAAGAAGAATTTAAATAGACCACAACTTGCTTAATGTTGACTGTGTAAATAATCCAAATCCCCAGTTCCCTTTGTTCCACAGGCTATTTGTGTCAAGAAAGAAAGGGGTGGGGGGAATCCAACAGAAGCCGCCGTCCCAGATAGCGAGAGTTGGGGACTCTCTGTTCTCCTCCATCAGGGCCCCAGGGAGCACGGGTTGAGGCCTGGGAGGGAGAGATTTGGGTTTCCCAGCCAAGCCTTCCATTTGTGAGCCCACACACGCAAGCACGTAATCCCCACACTGACTCACGTGCATACATGTACAGTGCGCATGTGTATGCACAGCACATTTTCCCTATCCTGACTCATGTGCATAGATGTATATACATACACGCAGTTGCTCACAGAGGCTGACTCGTGTGCAGACAGGAAAACGTGCAAGTGTGTACACACTCAAACACAAAGAATCTCAGCCAGGGTCAGCCGAAGGGCCAGGCACAAGGTCTTAGCATGGGTCAGGTCTCAGCCACTTCCCTCCACCCCATTCTAACTCTGAGCAACCCTGTGGGCAACCTGGCTTACATGGCTCAGGAATGGGATCCCGCTGGATGGGTAGCGGAATGGCTTTGGTTACACTAAGTCACATCTAAAGAGGGTTCCTGTTGGAGGAACAGCATGCAAACCAAATTCAGAGTTGTTCTCCAGTCTCCACTCTTGGCCAATGACACATCCCCTTCTCCCACAAGTCCCGTGTACCACCACACTCCGCTATGCTGAGCACTCAGGAGAGAGGGAGAAGATACAACCTTCCCTCAAGCTTGGGAACTGAGCATGGCAGTTTCTAGCCCCTTATTCATAGGCATGACATAGACAATTGAGATATATCACCACCCAGTCCGAGGTACCCGAGAGAGAGGAAGCGAGGGAAGGGAGAGAGAGAAGGAGAGAGTTAAGAGGACAGGAGTGGAGAAGGAGATGACAGGAGAAGAGAGGCAAGGGGAGGGGAAGGTGACCAGTGTCATTTCATTCTTGTGTGTGTGCGCAAGCAAACTCACACATACATCACACGGAGCAGGGAGAATAAGGTCTGGTGGTGGGGAAGGTGCTGGCGGTGCACATATTCCCAGGTTAAAAATCCCTGCCCCAGTCCTAATTCTGCTTGGTGCCTGAGCCCTGGGTCTTTCCTAGCCACCTAAACCATGCTCCCACCCACTTCACTGCTAGTCCTGCTCACAAGGGCATGGCTTAGCTGAAAACAGTTATTTCCGTGCTCAGTCTCAAACTCTGGAAGGCCCAACAGAGGTCCCAAGAAATCAGTGGCAGGGGCTGGCTGAAGACCAAGCCCAGACTACAGAAACTTTGTAGGGGTGAGATCAGGGTTTCTATCCCAGGAAGTCACAATGTAGTTCCATCCTGAGAATACGAGAACAACCAGTGAGCTAAGAGTAACCACTCCAGATAACCCAGGATGTATCAATCACCAGCGGCTGCCTTATTTCCACGAAGCCCCCAGTCCACTTTCTCTGCTCCCTCTTCAGGGCAGGGCCTCCAGGGATGGAAGGGCAGGCGGCTGGTGCCTCTTTTCTGGGTGGGCTGGGGGCTCCAGGCTCGGCACTGGGGCAGATGGTGTGCATCTCTCAGGCTGCCTGGGAAATGGACGGAAGTGGGGCTGTCCACACGCCCAGAATCTCTGGGCTGTCACCAGGTCCCCTTGATCCTCTTTCCAAGAAGGAAGAGGGGAAAATGTGTCTTTCCAGGCCCTAATCCTCTCCACATGGGTGGGCACTGGAGCCGCCAGGACCCCGCTGCAACACACAGGCCTGCAGGAACACCAACGCCACTGCACAGGGAGGACCCTGCCCCCAGGCCCTGCAGGTATGTGACTGTAGAAGCCTCTGCCTCCCCAGCATTTTTTACATAGCCTCCACACTGCCCAACTCCTACCCCAGGCTAGCCTCTGCCTCCCCAGCATTTTTTACATAGCCTCCACACTGCCCAACTCCTACCCCAGGCTAGCCTCTGCCTCCCCAGCATTTTTTACATAGCCTCCACACTGCCCAACTCCTACCCCAGGCTAGCCTCTGCCTGGTATCCCCATGAATGCTTCACATCAAAGGGAAACTGAGTCAGCACCACCCGATGGACACCTGGCTGGAAGAAGCCAGACAAGGAGTCTGGCCTGAGCTGAGGCAGCCACCTGAACCTGAAGCACTCACAAGGGCGTAACAGGCAAAGATGTCCAGTAAACCTGCCTGGGAGTTGGGGACCAACTCTTGCAAATCCCTGCAGTGCATCAAGAGGGGCTTCTCTGCCTCCCTGTACACAAGGAGCAGGATCCTAAGCAGCTGTCCTCTCATCACTGAGCAACCCCCGGGCTTGTTCCCCAAAGGGGGCCCAGGCTGGTGAAAATAAGAGGAAGGGACTAGAAATGCCCCAGGATGGAGCCGTTTGCGCCAGCAAGGGTGTGGGGAAAAGAAAGAGCGATCAGACTGTTGAAAGAAAAGACTCCATTTTGCCACATCCCCCTCTCCAAGATGATAGAGATAATGATCAATAAATACTGAGGGAACTCAGAGACCAGTGCCAGCGCGGGTCCTCTGTATGCTGAGCGCCGGTCCCCTGGGCCCACTTTTCTTTCTCTATACTTTGTCTCAGTGTCTCTTTCTTTTCTCAAGTCTCTCGTTCCACCTGATGAGAAACGCCCACAGATCCAGTGGAGGGGCTGGCCCCCTTCACAAGGGGAGCTAGGGGGTCCTTGGGACGAAGGTCCGTGTGTGGAGACCCTCATCTAAACCACCCCTGAAGCCCTCCCAGCCAGGATCCATGAAAGGCCAGTTTGCACGGCAGTGTTACAGCTCTTTCTCGCTGCAGGAAGATGCACCCCCAGCCATCTCCACAGGCTGCAGGATCCAAAGCATGGCTCATGTAACAGTTGATCTGGGCCACATGGGACCCAACTCCCAAGTTCCCACGACCTGGGCATTAGTGAGCTCCACGTTTAACGTTTCATTGTCTGAGGACACAGAACCAGCATGATAAGCACAGAGATGCGTGGACAGCAGACATGGGCTGTATCCACAGCTGCAGCCCCCCGCAGCCCACGTCCTGGTCCTCTAGCTTGTTCTGGGCCTACCAGGGATGCCAGGCTGCCTTGCCCTCTCCAGCCACCATGACCACACAGCCTGGACCCTGCAGGCAGAGAGGTTGCCAGGAGGCCTGGAGGCTGGGATGGCCTGGCCCTGCTTTGATCTTGGGCATCAAAGGCCAGGAAATGCAATCAGCTCTGAGGAGCACTCGCTGTCTGGACGTCCCCAGCAGGCACAGGCCCAGAGCCCTCCCCATCCTTCTCAGGCTGGGCCAGTCCCTAGCAGGCCGGCCAAGGGCTCTGGGCAGGGGGCTGGAAAGTCCACCCCCATCCCCAACCAATTCGATGGAAACTATTTTAATAAGAGCTAATTCTGCTGACATGGCATCTTCTTTTTGCACCCCCACCCCTGGTTCTATGCTCCCCTCCAACCCCACCCCCGTCTTCCCCCCTGACTTTTATTGTCCCAGACATTTGCGTGAAAACAGGAACTTTGTGCTCTGGGCTCCATCTGCTCCTGCTTATTTCTCACTTGGAGCTGCAATCCTTGGCCACGCATGCCCCCTCCCACCATCTCACCCTTTTCTCCTCAGACTGTCCCCAGCATCAAAGACTTGTGGGGTCTCTGGTCCCTGGGACAGGCTGGGGTGGCCAGAGAGAGTGGCCTCCTATGGGAGGCCTTCTCTACCAGGCTGTGGTTATGGACGCAGGGGGCTAGGAAGCTGGGACTGAGGCAGGACTTTGTGGCTTTGAGATGGACACCCTCTGCCCTGGAGCTGAATTCCCACCCCTGCCTGCAGCCCTCTTTGCCCCAGAGGAAGAGAAAACCTCCCCCACCGCTGTGAGAAGAATTCAAGGTAGCAGGGGAGGCCTTGCAGACACCAACAGCATCTTGTGTGAGGAGCCGGAGTTTGCAAGTCCCAGGGATCTCCCTGCCTGAAGACCTCTGGCTGAGCATCTGGGAGTCACATGCTTGAGCAAACGCCATCTTGTGTTGCTCAAGGGAATTAAAGTGAATAGCCAAAGGCTGTTATTAAATAAATGAATAAGTGAATAAATACTACACAAACCTGTCATGAGGCACTCACTATGTGTCAGGCATTTGTCTAGAATTTTACAAACATTACGTCACTTAACCAGGGGGGGCATAGTGCTGTTACAATCCCCACTACGCAGGTGAAGAACTGAGGCACAGACAGGTTAATTCGTTCCAGGCAGCACTGCTGGGGAGAGTGACAGAGCCTGGCCTCCTTCATACCTGAAAACAGTCACCGTCCACTCTCCCCTCTGAATCTTTGCTTCTGCTTTGCTCTGGAAGGTGCTCCTTCCTCTTCCTTCCCATCCTCCAAAGCCCATTTCCATCTTCCCCATGAAGCCTCTGTTCTCTTACCGCCATTTTAAAGCTAAGGAAACGGAGACCTATAGCGCAGTGACTGCATTGACCGTCAGCTCTTGCAGGGGCCAGGCTGTCATCTAAAACCGAACTCTCAGTCGGGCGTGGTGCTCTCTCGCCTGTAGTCCCAGCACTTTGGGAGGCCAAGGCGGGAGGATCACCTGAGGTCGGGAGTTCTAGACCAGACTGACCAACATGGTGAAACCCCATCTCTACTAAAAATACAAAATTAGCTGGGCATGGTGGTACATGCCTGTAATCTCAGCTACTCGGGAGACTGAGGCAGGAGAATCACTTGAACCTGGGAGGTGGAGGTTGCGGTGAGCCAAGATTGCACCATTGCACTCCAACCTGGGCAACAAGAGCAAAACTCCATCTAAAAAAATACCCCAACAACAACAACAACAAAAACTAAACTCTCTGGTTACCTAAAAGTTCTAAAACCTCTTTTGCTGCTACCCATGGGGTTGGAAATTTGGAATTTTTTCTTGCCAAGCTGCCCCAATCAAGTGCCTTCAGATGCCAGTGGGGACAGGGCAGGGCAGGAACCCAGTCAGACAATCAGCACGCAGGCCAGGCAGCAAGGTCCTCCGAGGAGGGGGCAGCATTGGTGGTCCTCAGTCCTGCTTGGCCAGGATCCTGCCCATCTCACCAAGGTCTCTGCCTCTCAGTCCCTGTCAGCTTCTGTGCCTGGACAGCACCTCAGTCAGCTCTGCCAAACCCAATGTCATGTCAGCAACCAGAACGTGGGTGCTCTCTTTAGGCCTGTCGACCTGGGGAGACAGGCACAGCCAAATGGACATGGTGGGACCGACCCCTGGACTGGGGAGGAGAGCCAGAGTCTATGTCTGGCTCTGTTTGTTTTTGGGCAAGTCAGTTGGCTGCTCTAGGCCTCAGTTTCCCATGATGTCAAATAGGAAGGGGAGCTCATTACAACAAACAGACTGGCTACCGATTGTGGAACAGGACTGAAGGAGTCCACAAAAGCAAGGTGTGTCTTTTCAAAGGATCTGGCAGCAGGTACCAGAGAGCAGAGAGGCAATTCTGGGGGACTTCCTGGGGGAGGTGAGCTGTGATCACAGATCCTGGAGGAGGGGAGGGAAGCCAGCTCTGCAATATATAACTGGCAGAGCCTTCCTGAGCTAGTGCTTGGGCAGCTGGTGCGGGCCTGGTGCACTACAACAGAGGGGAGGGAGGGGGCCGCCAGCCCCACACGAAGCTCCAGCATGTTGTTGGGTAACTTCTCCTCCTGTTTTCTGGGAACAAGCTATTTGGAGAAGAGGGGGAGGGAGACCTTAAAGGCTTCCAGATGGGGGGCCCTTCTGCCCAGGCCCACTGCTGCGCCGCCACAAAGTCTGTGCATGCTTTCTAAGAATCCCAGCAAATGTTAGTCAGGAAGGCTCTGGGGAGGTCTTCTGGGCCATTCCCCTGCCTCTGTGATCCCCACTGTCCCCAGGCTAACAGGGGGCCATATCCCATCCTTTGGTAGTTGGCGTAGTAGTTATTCAGGGGGTGCACAGACGGAGAATGTGGTGTCATTGTTGTTACCCTGTTTCCTCCCTGAGACGCTCTCAGTGTCTTGGCATTCCCTCTATCCGCTTCATCTGGCTGCTTTGCCCTGAAGGCAGGGAGGTAGAGGGAAGGGCCTTCCTCTCCCAATACCAGGAGAGACAATTTTCCCAGAGAAGAGAAAACATATCCACTGTGGGGCCTCTGTGGAGGGGAGGGGAGGGGGCTAGGGATGGAGGGAAGAAGGGGAAAGCAGCAACTGAGGCCTCCCAGGGGAAAGGAGATGAGAGCTGGGGTCAGCTGGGGGCAGGTCCAGCCCCTCCTGCAGACATCTCCCTGTGCACCCAGCCAGGGCTTGCTGTGGGGTGGGCTCACACTCTTGTCTCATCATTCCATGATGCCCACGCTCCGAGACAGCTGCCTAGCTGCCTTTTAACCTTCTTACCATCCTGGCTCCCATCCTCTCTCCTGGCCTGTCCCCACCATCAGCCACTCCCTGAGCTGGGGTGGTCAGAACATGCAGCTCTATCCTGGGGACACCTAGTCTCATCTGGGCTGCAAGGACAGAGCCCTGGAGTGGCCAGGGGAGGTCCAGAGCAGAGACACTGTTGTTAGGGCTCAGTCTGCCAGGATCCCCGACCCCTCTCAGCTCTGGCTGGGATTTGCCCACCGGCCTCAGGCTGTGGGATGGGATGGGGTGGAATGGGGAGGGGAAGGGAGCAGGGAAAGGAGACTTTGAGAGGGGTCCTCTGCCCCTGGGGCCAGACTGGAGCTCTACCCATGTACTGCTGACCCTCTGGGGCCCATCCCGGAGATGGAAGAAGGGGTTCCCCAGGCCGGCTGCCACAGTGGGTTGGCCTGGTTCAGGGAAAAGCCCACCCGCCGATCCTGCCGGAACTCTGGTCTCAGAAAGAGCATCAGGTTCCCCCAAAGCCTCTCTCCCCAGACTGCTGCCACACAGATGAGAGGGCATGTTTGAGTCCATCAGAAACCCATGATGCATGCACCCCACGGGTGAAGGAGGGAGCATTCGTGCAGACCCAGGGGTGACCTCCTGGAGCAGAGCAGTTCCTCGTCCTGGTCACCGGCCAGCCCTGGACCCAGTTGGGAGCACGGGGTCTCACCCACAGGACTTCCGCTTGGAAGATGGAATGGCCCCTGGGGTTGAGGGAGGCGAAAGCTTCCCGGGTCTGCCATGGCTCTCCCTCCCGCTTAGGGCCCAGAAAGGCCTGAGCTTTGGCTCTAAGGTCCTGCCCGGGGAAAGGGGAACATGAGAGAGGGCCTCCATGGGTGCTCACCCTTGAAGAGGGTCTGTCAAAAAAGGCCCAGGAGGCCCTCCCTGAAGCGATGGGCTGCTCTCAGGTGCACTGTGGCTGTCCGGCGAAGCAGAGGCGGAATGGTGAGGTGGGAGGCTCAGCAGAGGAGAACGCTGTGGCCGTGCCAAGTTCCCACCAGGTCTGGGCCTTGCTGACAGATCACTCATGTCCAGGTAGGGGCCTGGTCATGACTGACACCAGCAGGAAGCAGAAGGAGCCAAGGAGACCCTGGATTACGTGTTCCTGCTTCTGGCCTCTTCCCTCCCTTTCCCGCTTTTCGATACAGAGGCCTGGATGAGCCCACATCAGCCAGTCCTGTCCTCAAGGACTGCCTTTGCAGGCTCCCCTCCACTGCTTCCCCTCTGTGGAAAATTCCTCAGGCCTCCTGGTGGCCGTCCCCACTGCTCACCTCCTCCAGGGCACTCCCACTGTCCTCTCTCCTCGCAGCCTCCCTGGCCATCCAGGGCAGGAATCTGGAATCTGCTCACTGCAGGCATTCAACTTCTGACTCTCTGTTCTACTTCTATCTAAATCAACCCAGCTTCTATTGAAATCCTTCCTGGGCCCAACCCTACGCTACCTCTGCCTTCCACTGTGCCACAGACAGGTCCCTGTCCCTCCTGAGCCTCAGTTTCCCCTCTACAACAGGAGCTGAGACAACAGAGACTCTCAGTCCCGGTGGCTCCAACTTCCATGAGGTGTTTCAAGGCAGGCAATTTAAGGGGCAAATGTATGCAGATGATATGCAAATGGGCATCTCCAGGATTTATGGGTGGCCTTAATTTCAAGGGGAGGAGGCGGCCTCAGCCTGGCTGGGCCCACTAAATCCTGGCCGGTGTCAGCGCCGTAAAGCACCGTGATGAAGGGCCGGCAGGCACTGGGGGAGGCCCTGATTTACAGCCAAGGAGCCTCCTCCCCGCGGCCGCGCAGGCAGGTGCCGCGGGACAGGGATGAGGAAGGATTTACGTCCCCCGCTTCCCCACCCCAGCAGCAGGCAGTCGGGAGAGAGACAGAAGGTGACTTTCACCTTCAGAGCCATCACTACTCCGGAGGAGCAGTCGGGGCACTACCACAGGAGGGCAGAAGAAAGGGGTGGTGGGGTCCCAGCCGGCAGGACCGCTGCCCAGCCCTTAGCCACAGCTGCCCCTTCCAGCACTGACATAGCCCTGGGTAGTCCGGCCCTCTGCCACCAGCTGTCACCTTCTCCAGTGGGGCCCCAGCTGCATCTGACCCACGTACTCAACCCTGACAAGGTTCAGCCTGGAAGACCGAGGGGAGCCGTTCCAATGTGCTACCTCTACAGATCAGTACTCCCCAAAGTCCAGTCTCACTGCCTTCTGCTGGAGAGAGAAAGAACCGTGCATTTGGATCTATTTTGGGTGGCCATAAGCAAGAAAGTTCTCCTTCATCTTCACCCAGCTAAAAGCCGTTTGCAGTGTGCTGCCCTTCTCCCCACCCTGCACCATCAAGCAGGTGAAAAAGTTGGTGGGAAGGGACAAAAATCAAATTGCAGGCATCCCTCTCTCTACACGACTGCTGAATTCCTGAAGTTGCTGGAAAGTTAAATTTTGGAAAGGTGACACTGCTTCTCCAGTGACTCATCTGAGCACCTCAGGAATGAATGATTCATCTGTCATTCATGTTGCTGACACCAGGGAGTCCTGCTGGGTGCCCAGGCTGAGACATCAGGGACAGGGATGGAAAGCTTGGAGGCAAAATTCCCCACCTGGTGGTTATCAGGGCTGCCCAGCCCCAAACTTTAAGGGCTGGACTCCACCCCAGCTTGGAGTATTACCTCTCCATAAACAGTTTCATGTCCTGCTCTCATCATGAAAGGAATCCAGCCAAGAGTCCCTCAGGTAAAGAAAGGTTCCCTTTGGGAATGTAAACACATAAATCAAAGGGCCTGGTTCGGTTGAGCTGTTCCTGTAGTAAGTTGTACGTTTTGAGCTGAGGCAAAGGTGCCCTGGCCTTCTGCATGTGTGTGCCATAGATAGTGCAAGGACTTTGGCCTTGGGAAGAGGATGTTTTTCTGACCAAAGTCTTTACCTTAGGGTACTGAAAATGTGTCTCCAGGCCCTCAGCACCTGCCTGCTGTAAACCGTGAACTCTGCAATATCTCCTGGGGCCCCCGAAGGTTCTGTGCCTCTCTCTGGCTCCCCTCAAACAAAGACCAAATCCAGTTACCATAAATGCTGTTGTCTTCAGCACATCTCTGTGACACTTGTTTTTTTTTTTTTTTTTTTTTTTTTTTGAGACAGGGTCAGGTCTCCTGCTGCGTCACCCAGGCTGGAGTGCACTAGTGCAATCACAGCTCACTGCACCCTCGAACTTCTGGACTTAAGCAATCCTCCTGCCTCAGCCTCCCTTGTAGCTGAAATCGCAAGTGTGTGCCGCCACACCAGGCTAATTTTTTAATTTTTTGTAGAGATGGGATCTCCCTGTTTCCCAGGCTGGTCTCCAACTCCTGGCCTCGAGCAATCCTCCTGCCCCAGCCTCCCAAAGCATTGGGATTATAGGCATGGGCCACCACACCCAGCCTCTAGGACACTTAAATTATTTCTGAGAACCAGACTATTTAAGCAGGATTTCTTATGATTCAGTATAGATACCAAACTTCAAAGAAGTTTCTGCTTGCAGATTTGACCTAGAGATTGGCACCCACATTCTCACAGACCCAAGGCCGCAGGTGGTGGAGGACAGGGGAAGTCACCAGAGAGAAGGGGAGGGCTGTGGGGAGGGCAGAGCAGGCACACTGACAGATACGCTCACCTCTTCCTTTCAACTTGGTCTGTTCAGGGTGCTTTGGTTGACAACTTGCAGGCCAAACAGAATCACTGTGGATAACTATGCAGTTTGTGCCAATCCCAGCACCCTCATCCAGGGCTGTATCAACCCCAAAAAAGGGACACTTTTACCTAATTCATGCAAAGACTAACGGAAGCCCCGATGCCAGGCACTGTGTAGATATGTTTATGTCCATTGCCTCAGTTAATCTCAGCAGCGGTAAATGTTACATCCCTGTTTGCAGGTGAGAAAATGAAGGCCTGACAAAGTTCAGTTACTCGTGCAAGGTTGCATGGCTGATAATTGATGGAGGTGAGATCCCAACAACACTGTCCATTCCCCATCTCAGTCTCATTCTTCTTTATTTACCTGCTCTAACTGTATTGTCACCTCCAACTCTGTCCCTTTAATGTTGCTGTTATAACCCACATGACCCCAGCCCTCATCTAAAAAGATTTACAATACCAAGTATTGCAAATAGGTAGAACAACTAGTACTCTCATAGATTGCTGGAAGGAGTGTAAAATGGGACAGCTACTTTGGAAAACTATTTATGAGTTTGTTCAAAAGTTAAACATATACCTACTGTATGACTCAGCCATCCCACTCCTACATACATAACCAAGAGAAGTGAAATAAGATGTCTAAAGATTTGTATCTGGAGACGGGTGGGCAGAAAGGAAGAGGGGGAAATGCAGGGATAAGGCAGGGCTGGAGAGACGGGAGCATCCCTAGGCTCCCTCACTTAGCTGCATTCCTCTTCAATCCAAGTCAAAAGCTCTT
This sequence comes from Macaca mulatta, assembly GCF_049350105.2. Classification (NCBI taxonomy): domain Eukaryota; kingdom Metazoa; phylum Chordata; class Mammalia; order Primates; family Cercopithecidae; genus Macaca; species Macaca mulatta. The sequence continues at coordinate 52,987,133 of NC_133418.1, forward strand.
GGGAGTCCCATGCCAACATCATGAGGGCCCATCTGGGAGAAAGGGAAAGCCACTGAAAAGTCTGGGCAGTGCTCAGGGAAGGTCCACTTGTGACCAGGCCCCCAGCTCTGGCCCCTGCTGTTGGGAAGGGCTGGGGTCGGGGCTAAGGAAGGAGCAGAGGTAGGAGTGGTCCAGGCACAAGAGAAGAGTCGCATGGCAAATAATTGGGCAGACAGTGGATGGAGGCTGGCTGAGAACAGAGGTTAGGAGGCCCTGTCATGGGAATTAGGCAGAGAGCTGCAGCCTGGCAGCTGACTCATTCTAAGGCCCAGCCCCAGGTGGGTAAAAGTCCAATCTGACTGAATTTGCCCCATGGATGGGTGCAAACCAGAGTCCAGGCTGAAAGTTTGACTCCCTTCCCACGCAGACCACACCCCACCACCCCAACGTCTGCCCCTGAGCTGGTCATGGATAGCCGTATTAGCCTGTGAACCTCGGATTCAGCTCACCCAGGCTCTGAGCCAGATTGGCCTAGAGGGACACAGGGAGCCGCTTCCCCTGCTGGCAACCAGAGGCTTCAGGTCTCCATCTAGCAGGCTGGTGTGGCAGAGCTGAATTATCCCCAAGAACCTCCGGAGGCGGCCCTCCTCACCCCACTGTCCTCTGCCCCTGCCCCTGGTTCCCTATTTACATTTCTGCTCCCTGCTGGGATGGAAGCCTCAGCTTTCTATTCCAGGTTGCGACACCAGCCCCTACCCTGGCCCCCCAAAACCCGACCTTCGCTGCTGTCTACCCATCCTTGGTGGCAATCAGTATGGAAGTCCAGGTAGTTTATACCCCAAAGAGAAAAGACAGTGCCTCTTGGGCTATTTCCAAGCATCCTCAAAATGAGATCAGCCCTAAAGAAGAGCTCGGTGGGGTTAGATCTGAATGGAAGGGCACCCTAATTCCCCACACCTAGCCCAATGTTCATTATCAGTTTGGAGTCATATCTGGGACATCAAGCAGCCCTCTGTCACTTAAGGTATAAGAATGCCTTTCAACGCCAGCCAGGAGTGCTCGCTCGTCACCACCAGCATTTTGGATGACTCCCGTCAGCACCGGCTGCGGGCAGAGCTAAGGGAGCACCTGTTGGTTTGTCTGTTCTGCCAGGGGAACACAGACTCCTTGACTGGATGGGAGATCTGCCTGTCCCCACCCACCCCAACTCGAAGTCATTCCCTGTTATTCTGTCCTTCGACTTCCATGCCACCCACCACACCTCCCACCTGCAACATGAACCACTCTCAGTTTCAGCTTACAGAGCTTTTTCTCCTTAGTTAAAGTTTTTCATTTGTGTTTTACTTATTTCTTTGTTTTAAAGATGGGGTATTTCTCTGCCACCCAAGCTGGAGTGCAGTGGCACAATTATAGCTCGCTGCAGCCTCAAACATCTGGGCTCAAGTGATCCTCCTGCCTAAGTCTCTTCCTCTCATTTTTAAAAGCAATTTCTTTTCTTGTCCCAAATCTCCTCTTTTCCACTGCCTAGCTCAGGCCTTCATACATTCTTTTCTGAACGCTAAAGTTCTTCCTCCAAGGTCTTCTGTCTTCCCTCCCACTCCTTGATCCCCCTCTCTCCACCAGTGCAGCTGTTCGGAAGAACAATTATTTATTGCATGAATGCCACCTACTGTGTGCCCCAAGCCACAGGAACTAGAGGCAAGACAGGTCAGTGTTTGGGTGAAGAATGGATATGAACCAATAAATGCAGCCCAGAATATGCCCATGGTACAGTCTAGGTCCCAGAGATACGGAACACTTCCAAACAGAGAGGCAATACTTGAATGGGTAGTGATTTCTCCCTACTCTGCCTGGCTTCTCTAAAACATGATGGTATGACTGATAAAAATGAGCTCCCTGTCTTTTCCCTTTGTTGAATGCTCCTGGGTACTTCTAGGAGGTGCTTAGTACATCTTCTTGGAAGATACATACAGTGCTTTCTGATCTCTCCCTCTTTCCCCCCACCTTTCTCTCCTCTCTCTCCTTCTCTCCCTTCCTCTCCCTCTCTCTCTCTCTCACACACACACACACACACAAACACACACACAGTTGTCCCATACAAGGATGAAATTGCACCATTGAGAGCTGATGCTCTTTCCAGCCTTAGGTGATACGGGATAGACAGCAGAGTCTTCCTTCCTTATTGAATGCCCTGGAAGAGGAATGGAGCTCTACTAGGCGACAATGGTGTTCTCAGTTGTGGGAAGCCTGTGCAAAGCTCTGAACTTTAAGGTCTCCCATACTCTCTGATCACACTTACTTGTTGTACTGGTTAAGGCTGTGGTGGCCATATGTGACACAGAGTTCACCCTAGACTTACTTAAACAAAGGGAATAGGTTAACTCTCCAACAAAACTTGACAGGTTGATCCAGAGAAGCTCAACCCAGCCACCTAAAGGATATCACCAGGGACTCAGTTCCTCTCTAGGTGTTTGCTGTATTTTCAGCTCTGCAAGGTGGTCCTTCAGCTCTCCCCTCTGGGCAGCCATGCCAGACCCACTTTCTGGCACATTGACCAAGAGAGAAGAAATTATGTGCCAGTTACACACTCATTCTCTCTCTCTCTTGCTGGAGGTTCACTTTCACAGAAATTCAGCAATGTTTTCTTGGCACTCATTGGTTCTGACTGAGTCAAATATACATCTCTGCACCCCTCACTGAGGCCTGGAGAATATTATCCTCTGACTGGCACAGACAACATTGTGTGCTGCACCCTTGGGCATATAGGCTGAGAGTGGGACATGATGGGTACCATAGCCAGGAGCACTTAGGACAGACCCAGGGCCGAAGAGCAACAGACAACCTGGGCACTCTCTTTGTGACGTGAGTGAGGCGGTCACCTGGGATTTGCTTCAGACCAAATGACAAGTCACCTTGAGAAGGAAGACTCTGCTATCTATCCCATATCACCTAAGCCTGGACAGGGAGAGTGTGAGCTCTCAAAGGTGCAATTTCATCCGTATATGGAACAATTTGTGTAAGAGGTGTGTGTGTGTGTGTGCAGAGAGAGAATGGAGAGAGAGTGGGGAAAGAAGGGAGAGAGAGAGAAAGGGAGGAAGACACTATATATATATATATATACACACACACACACACACACAGTGTTCATTGTTCTCATCATCTTCCTCTGGAATATGGGAAAATGGGAGGCTTGAAAACCCTTCCTTCCAAACACTAAACAGCCAAGAAAAAAAGACCACACATACAATGTGATGCTGACACTGAACCCAGCCCAGGCTGAGAGGCTGGCCCCAGTGAGCATGGCTCTGGAAAGCTGAGGCAGCTCCTACAGTCCCACAGCCTGGAAAGATTTGCACCTGGAAGAAAATAGGGCTGGGACTTCAGGCACCTGTACACCCAGACTAAGGCCAGTTTCTCTTCGCCAAGGAAGAAGCCACAGCCCCAGCCCTCTGGCACTTGCAGGGACACACTGAGGTGGGTGGGGAAGTCTGGAAGGGTCCCGGGCCTCCAATTCCACAAATCATCCTGTTTTAATGTAAATGATGATTGCCAAGAGTACAGCATGTTTGCCTGCGTCAGCAGCTCAGTGACTAATGTCCCAAGATAAATGGCTTTGTTTTGCCTTGTTTGGAGGGATTCTGTAACCCTTCTCTCTTTTCCACAGAGTGGGCTCCCCAGAACGCTCCCAGTCACAGCCTGGAGCTCAAGACATCACCCAGGGTTCAGGGCCTCTCGCATGTGGCAGGGTCACTCCCAAGTGCAGTGAGAGTCTGGGAACCTGGCCGACTCTGGAGGCTGAAGGAGTCTGAGCCCCCAAGGCAGGGGCTGGTGAGAACCTAGGCTCAATGGTCTGAAGTGCTCTACCATCAGTTCTCAGCAAATGACTTTAGAGGCGCTGAGAGCAGGCTTTGTGCCATCCAGCCAGGCAGGAGCTGGGGTTGAAGGGAAGCTCCAGAGGGCCCAGAATGATCAGGGAGAAATCTGGGGCTTGGGATGGAAGGGGAAGAATAGGCAAGTGGGATAAGGGAGAGATTACACTGCCATCTTGTGCCATGTGGGTGTTACTAAGCCAGGATTTTTTTGCCAGCGGAGACAGGATTTTGGCAGACACACGGGCTGTGGATCCAGATCCAGGTAGCTGGAAACGTTGGCAGCAGCACTTCCTGGCTGTGGCGCTCTGGATGGTACTGCTTCCATTTAATAGATGAGGAAGCTGAGACTTATAGCAGCTAAGCAGTTTGCCTGACGTCACACATCTAGTTCGCAGTAGAATGTAAACTTAAACCAGGGAAGTCCAGCTCCAAAGTCAATAGTGTTGAATGAAGGGGAATACATCTCCCCAGCTGCCTGTTGACCTCTGACCACCCACATGAAACCCAGCTCCTCACCCTTCCAGAAATGTGCCCTTGCTTAGCCATGTGGTAAATCTTGTGGTTGACTTTTGCCGCCTTCTGCTTTCTGAACACACTTCCTGGTCCATGTGGTATGTGTCCCTTCCAGGCTGGAGCTTGTCATTATCAGTGTAAAGCCCTCCAGAGCTCTTTCCCTCTGCCACCAGATATGTTCCAAAGAGCCTGCTCTATTAGCCTGGTTCCTATATAAGGATAACATGGAACAGGCTCCAGCCAGCCCACAGTGGACAGGAAGCATGAGTTAGAAATAAATCTCCATTGTTTTAAGCCATCAAGATGTTCGGCTTGTTGCTGCAGTACAGCTCATCCCATCCTGACTGACTCTCTGCTCTTTCTGGAAGGTGGAAGCAGGTGAGTTCTTCTAGATGTTCCCAGAAGCATTCAACAAAGGGAAAGAAGAGGGAGCCAGTTTTTACCAGTTGCCATCATGTTTCAGAGAAACCAAGCAGGATGGAGAGAAATGGGCCTAGGGGAGATAGGGATTCCAGGGGCTGTGAGCAGGAGAGAGCTTTCAGACTGCAGGACGATGGTGCGGTCCATTTGAGGCCAGGGAGAGCTGGGCCAGAGAAGTCCTCTCTCACACAGTCCAGATCCAGCCTGGAACCTGGAGTTGCCCAAGCCTCACACAAAAGGAGTCAGAGCCTGGCCTTGGGAGGGGCCGGATCACCCTCAGGCCTCTCAGCTGCAGATGGGCATCTTGGCAGATGGGCCCAGGGCACTGGTGCCCAGACACCCTGGTACAGACAACCTCCTCCAGGCAGACATTGTGTATAGTGTATGGGATCCTCAGTGGGTATGAGCCCTAGGAACAGAAATTGCAGCATCAGGCATTGGGCAATGGGACCGTGAAAGGAGTCCCGGTAAATGAGTCTGAGCCCTGTGAAAAGTGTGGGCATTAATCCTTCTCCAGGATCATCTCCTCCCTACTCCAGCATAAACAGAGCCCTCTATGCGGCTCCATCCTGGATTTCTAAGACAACTAAAGGGAAAGTGGTTAGACTATAAAACCACCTCTTCTGGGTAAGGTAGTCTGAGGCTGGATTTGAACTAGGAGAGATCCTGGAATCTGGTTCTCAGAAGGGACACTTACGAGAAGAGGATGGGGAGTAGAGACTTTTCTCTTAAGTGGCAGCTGTCTGACTGGTGTGGATAGGGGGATGTCTCCAGGTGCAGTGACCCCCAGACATGTTCCCGCCACTTTCCCCTTTCCCTTCAGGCAGGGCTAGCCTATACTCATTCTTCCCCTGCCCATCTCCCCCCCCCCAGTTCCCCAGCACCAGCCCACTCCCCGAAAACTGCATGAAAGATCATCCTTCCTACACAATGCATAAGTTTCTCACAGAAGATCTTAGAAGTGCTGTGCCATTTCCTTGGCTGCCCTTTCCCCAGTCAAGATTAATGATTTGAAAGCTACCTTGGGCTGGGCATGGTGGTTCACGACTGTAATCTCAACACTTTGGGAGGCCAAGGCAGGTGGATCACCTAAAGTCAGGAGTTCAAGCCCAGCCTGGCTAACATGGTGAAACCCTGTTTCTACTAAAGATACAAAAAATTATCTGGGCATGGTGGCAGATGCCTGTAATCCCAGCTACTCAGAAGGCTGAGGCAGGAGAATCACTTGAACCTGGGAGATGGAGGTTGCAGTGAGCCGAGATCACGCCACTGCACTCTAGCCCGGGTGACAGAGCAAAACTCTGTCTCAATTAAAAAAAAAAAAAAAAAAAGCTACCTGGGAAGCAACTTAGAACTTAGCTTGGAAGCTACCATTAGCATCACATTTGACTCTTGTTGTATCTGTTAGCAGAAGAGTATGGAAGAAACAGCCCAGCCCTTGAGATCAGACAAACTCAGGTTTGATTCCCAACTCTACCATGGGCTAGATGTGTACACTTGGGCATGGGGTTGAAATTCTGTAGGCCTCAATTTCCTCATCTGTAAAATGATAATCTCAGTCTCCACATCGTGATAGCATCCAATTAAAGGTGAAAAAAGGATGAAACAAGATGGCCTTTAGCATAGGGTCTGTCTGACACGTAGTACATAGAAGTGCTTAATAAGTGATGTTTAGTATTAGTGTGCTGTTTCAAGGGAGCAAGAAGCAGAAAGCCTCCTATAAGCCTCCCCAAGCAATCAATAAATTTGCTTAATTCAAAACAGGAGGTAGGGGAACAAAACAGAGGATTGGGGAAACCATGCAATGGGCTTGGCAAGGACCCTAAAATCCTGGTCAGCTGCAGCATCCAAGTACTCAGCACACTGGTGACAAAGTCTGCAGGCAAGAAGGAGGCTCTCAGGGCTGGGAGTCCTGTCAGCCAGCAGCCCTGGAGCCTGCCCAGTGCTATCTCGGGTGAACATCTGAACCTATTTGTTCGATGTCCAGAAGAGTTCCAAACCCAGCCCTGGGAAAGCTCTCCCTTAGTTTTACCGCATCCATCTCCGTTGTGACTCTTTTGTTTCTGCTATTGCATTGTTATGTTCCCTTTTTTGACCTTCAAGTTGCTCGTGGATATTTCAGAAGCTCTCAGGCTTCTCCATCCAAGCCAGTGTACATGAGGAGCAGAGGCCATGAGGAGTGCCAGGTGCTGTTCCGGAGCCCAGAGAGACCCAGAAAGGCACAAGATGAACCAAGAAGATGCCACCTTTAGCGCTGCTTGAAGAAGAGAGGGCCCCTCCTTCCTGGAAGATAGCTGCCTGGATGAAGAATTTCATCCTAAAGTATTACAACATGCATCAGTCATTTAACTCCAGCCTAACTTGTATGTAAATTGATAATATGGGACTTTCAGGCCAAGGTGGCAGAGCGAGCACGTGCCCAAACCCTACCCCTTCATCCCAGCATATAGGAATGACAGATATGTCATTAATTTAGAATATATGTACGTAACTGTGTTAAAGAGAATAAAGAAAGGAAAATCTTCACATGTGAATAATGGCAGAGGAAACCAAAGCAGGAGCTGGTGTGCTATGCCAAGACTGGGCTCCTATGCGAAGCCATGAACACATAGCCCACCCACCAGGGGAGGCAGCTGACTCTGCTCACCCACCTACTCATGTGTCTGGAACCGTACTGCTTGTCCATGGCCAGAAATAGAGAAGTGGCCTAAGAAAGAAATTGCTCCCTGTGTCGATATGAAGTTCAGAACTACATCCACATGGAGAAGACCACAAGACAAACCTGTTCACATGATACCTAGTTCACAACTCCAAGCCCTGGGGAGCTAGGGCTATGGAAACTGCAAAACCACCCTATAGAGAATGGCATTTAGGAGAATACCTCCATAAAAAATGAACCGTCAAACGAGATTATCCACAACAAAGGAAACAAACAGATGTGTAATTTACAAACATGTACAGGGAAAAAAATAATGAAGTCAATTCAACAGAAGGCAAGAATGAAGGGGAAATGAATAAACAAAGAAAACCTATGGTGAATAAGAACAAAAATAGTATTGCCAAAGTAAGTGAAAATATATTTAAACTCATAATAAATGGATATAAATGGGTTAAATCTTTATTCAAAGACAGAATTTCATAATGATCTTTACCCCCTTTAATTCCTTTATATGTTGCTCATGATAAAAATCTAAAATTGGTAGAGGAAGGATGGAAATAAAGTTATGCAAACACACACATGTAAAATGCTATCTAAATAGAGGTTGGTGAAATGTTAATGAGAAGAAGAAAACATTAATTTTATAGAAATGCAGAACATTTTCTAGTCTTAAAAAGAATAATCCATTAAACTGGTATAACAGCCAAGCACAGTGGTGCACATCTTTAGTCCCAGTTACTCAAGAGGCTAAGACAGGAGAATTTCTTGAGCCCAGGAGTTCGAGGTTACAGTGAGCTATAATTGCATCTATAAACAGTCGTTGCACTCCAGCCTGGACAACATAGCAAGACCTCCATCTTTAAAAATAAAAAAATAAAATCAGCAAGGCAGGGTGGCTCATGCCTGTAATCCTAGTGCTTTGGAAGACTGAGATGGAAGGATTGCTTGAGACCAGGAGTTCAAGACGAGCTTGGTCAACATAGCAAGACTCCATCTCTACAAATAAAATAAAACAAAATAAAATAAAAGTTAGCCAGGCACTGTGGTGCTTGCCTGTAGTCTCAGCTACTCAGGAGGCTGAGGCCCAGAAGTTCAATGTTACAGTGAGCTATGATGGCACCCTGCACTATAGCCCAGGCCACAGAGTAGACCCTGTCACTAAAATAAACAAATAAATAATTAAAAATAAATTAAATAATTATTTTAAATGTAATGGCATAATCATTCAACTAACAATGCACTTAAACTATGCAATTGATAGCATCAAAAAAGAAATGGACAAATCCACAATCAGAGTAGGTTGCTCTCTCAGAGATGAACAGATCACGCAGTCAAACATTTCTAACATCATAAAAAGATTTAAACAATAAAGTCACAAGAGATTTGATATAATGGAGCCATAGAGCACTTTGCACTCAATAGAAAGCACATACTCCTTTTAAGTATATATGATCATTTATGATATTTGACTTGCACTGTCTGTCAAAAGAAGTCTTATCAATATGATACAGATACAGACCATGTGTTCTGACCCCCACACAATACAACTCAAACTATTAACAGAGGCCCTATTCCAAAAAAAAAAAAAAAAAAAAAAAAGCCCTGTATATTTGAAAGCAAACAAGCAAAACAATCCACTGCCAAATAATTTATAGGTTAAAGAAGAAATCACAATAAAAATTATGCACCTTTTAGAACTGAACAATGATGAGAGATGAGAGCAGAAGAGCATGTCACATCAAAATTTGTCAAGCTGTAACTAGAGAGATGCGGCTAGGCCTAAATATACTTATTAGAAATTGAGAAAGGTTTAAAATAAATGGATTAGAGAGTCAACTCAAGAAGTTGAAAATAGAATAATGGGAAAAAAGGAAATAATATAGACAAAAGCCAAAAATTATAAAACAAAAAGAAACAAAAAAGGGAAAGGAATAATGAAATAAAAAATGGTTTTTGAACAACTTAAAACAGAGCTGCCATTTATCCCAGCAATCCCATTACTGGGGACATACCCAAAAGAAATAAATCATTCTACCAAAAAGATGCATGTACTTCTGTGTTCATTGCTGCACTACTCACAATAGCAAAGACATGGAATCAACCCAGTGCCCATCAGTGGTAGACTGGATAAAGACAATGTGGTAAATATAACTGTGGAATACTATGCAGCCACAAAAAAAGAATGAAATCATGTCCTTTGCAGCAACATGGATGGGGCTGGAGGCCATAATCCTAAGCAAATTAACACAGGAACAGGAAACCAAATACCGCAGGTTCTCACTTACAAGTAGGAGCTAAGAACTGTGCACACATGGACATATATACAGGAACAATAGACTGTGGGCCGCTAGAGGGTGGACTGAGTGGGGTGGGTTAAAAACTACCCATCAAGTACTATGCTTACTATCAGGGTGATGGGATCCATACTCCAAACCTCAGCATCACACAATATTCCTATGTAACAAATCTGCACATGTATCCCCATATCTAAAATAAAAGCTGAAAATTTTTAAAAGTGGCTGTTTGGAAATACATAAAACTAATGAAATACAGTTATGCACCATTTAACGATGGTGATACATTCTGAGAAATGCATTATTAGGCAATTTTGTCATTGTGCAAACATTATAGTGTGTATGTACACAATCTAGATGGTACAGCCTACTACACACTAGACTGTATGGTATGGCCTATTGCTCCTAGGCTACAAATCCGGACAGCATGGTACTGTACTGAATACTGTATGCAGTTGGAACACAATGGTTATGTACTTGTGTATCTAAACATAGAACAGGTACAGTAAAAATTTAGTATAAAAGATAAAAAATGGTACACCTGTAGAGGACACTTACCATGAATGGAGCTTGCAGAACTGGAAGTTGCTCTGGGTGAGTCAGTGAGTGAGTGGTGGGTGAATGTGAAGGCCTAGGACATTACTGTACACCACTGTAGACTTCATAAACGATTAGACTACACTTAACTTACAATCAAATTTACCTTAAATTATTTTACATTACTGTAATTATTTTCACTTTATAAGCTTTTTAATTTTTTACTTTTTGACTTTTCACATTCAGCTTAAAACACATTGTACAGCTCTACAGAAAAATATTTATTTCCTTATTCTATAAGCTTTTTCCTATTTAAAAATTTTTTCTTTACTTTTTAAATCTTTTTGTTAAAAACTAAGACATAAACACACATATTAGCCTAGGCCTCCACAGGGTCAGGATCATCAATATCACTGTCTTCCACCTCCGCACCTTGTCCCACGGGAAGGTCTACAGGGACAGTAACATGCATGGAGCTGTCATCTCCTATGATAACAATGCCTCCTTCTGGAATACCTCCTGAAAGGCCTGCTTGAGGCTGTTTTACAGTTAACTTTTTCATATAAGTAGAAAAAGTACACTCTAAAATAATGATTAAAAAGTATGGTATAGCAAATCCATATACTAGTGACATAGTCATTTACTATCATTATCAAGTATTATATACTGAACATAATTGTGCATACTGTAATTTTATATGACTGGCAGCACAGTATGTTTGTTAGTAATGTGTTACACTATGACGTTATGATGGCTACACTGTCATTAAGTGATAGAGTTCTTCAACTCCATTATAATCTTATGGTACCACTGTCATATATGTAGTCCATTGTTGAATGAAATGTCGTTATAAGGTACGTGACTGTATACAAGCCTTTGGTAGTATGAAAAGCAAAAGGAGAGCTAAATAATATGTTATAATAATAATCTTTTCTTTAACATATTATTACCAGAAACAAGCATATATAACTACAGATACAGCAGAATTATTTAGGGGGCTTCTCATAACTACTTCTGTATTCATCATGCCTTTTCATTTTCTGTATTTCTGGGGCTTCAAAATCTGGGGCCTTGCTGATCCTGGAGAGAACATCTCTTCCTAGTCAATTTCTACAGCTAGTAAAGAACTTCCTTGCAAGCATGCCTTTCAAATGCATACTAATGAATCCAGAGCCCAGATCCTAACCGTCTCCTTTATAGAGCTCTCACAGGTCTCTCACACTCTGGGTCACTATCCATCCACCCTAATCACCCCAGAACCAGCTATCAGGCATCTAGGAACAGCCTCTATGTCCCAGAGCTGCTGAAATTATTCAATTATTCAGCATTATTCCAATTATTCAAACTAGCTAATCCTAAGCATGCCCACCCTGCTTCACCCATTCCTTCCCACAGAAACTACAGTAAAGGCTCTTGCCCACATTTTTCCCACTCCCTCTGCCTCCTGACTGACCCTGGTGCTTCCCAGTGTCCCTCCCACTCACACCCATGGCGTGTTATGCCTTCTCGTCTTGGGACTGTGAGTAATAAACCATCTTTTCAGTGGTGGTTGTGTCCTGATCTGTTGGCTTCACTACACCTGAATAATAATAAAACCTGTATTTTAAAACAACTTCATTGCCATTCCTGAAGGAGAAAGAGGAGCAGATGGATCAAGGGGGAAACATGAGAGATGACAATATATTTAACCACAGAAACAAAAGTTCCTGTGAAAAACCAAGTATTATTAATGAAAGAGGGGCCATGCTTAAATATCTCCTGGTGAAAGTTTAGGATGTCACAGATAAATTTTAAAATCCTTTTGTATTTGTAGGGTGGGAGGAGGGTGGTGGGTTACATATCAGGGTGAAGAGAATTGAACTGGAATCAGACTTCTCCTCTACAATCCTAAATAGAAAAAGAAATATGATAAATAGAATAATATCTACAAAGTTCCAAGGGGAAAAGACTGCAACTGAAATAGGAAGGTTATAATTCATTTGTGATAGCAAGTAAGACATTTTAAAGCATGTAAGCATTTAGAATGTATCTCACTCCCTCAATCAACCAGGAAAATTTTTTCAAAGCCGTGTTCCAGCTAAGCGAGAAAAAATGAAAAAATTAGTAGAAATTAGATACATAATAGAGTGAACTTATTAAAATCAATATTAACATGATTTTGAAAGTAATAGAAATGTCTAAAACAATTACTGAAAAAGAAGACACATTAAGTGTAAGAAACAAACTCATAATAATAATTTTAATCTAAAATGTCATTATATCAAGAAAAAATGGGAGGTAGAAGTGGGGAGGCAATTAAAAAGCATGAAATTATCCTACACAGGGGAAATAAATACATACCATATTCTTTTTGAAGTTGATGAAGAAACAATGTACAGTGTATATATAGACATATATACATATATAGACATACATACATATATACTACTTCTTCCATTAAACACACACTACATATATGTATGTGTATATATGTATATGCATATGTGTATATGTGTGCATATGCATATGTGTATGTGTATATGTGTGCATGTGCATACGTGTATGTGTATATGTGTATATGTGTGCATATACACTTTTTGTATGTGTGTATATATACATATACACACACATGCATATATATACACATATATACACATACATATATATGTAGTGTGTGTGTTTAAGGAAAGAAGTAGTAGACTAAAAATAGAAACCATAATTTCCTATATATATACACATACATATATATGTACATATATATATACACACGTACATATATACACATAGATATATTTATATATATATGTACTGTGTGTGTGTGTTTAAGGGAAGAAGTAGTAGAATAAAAATGGAAAGTGTAATTTCCTAATTTCTAAACACAGTCATGTGCCACATCACCACATTTTAGCCAATGAAGGACCACATATGCAATGGTGGTCCCATCAGATTTTAATACCATATTTTCACTGTACCTTTTCTATGTTTAGATGCACAAATACTTACCACTGTGCTACAATTGCCTACAGTATTCAGCATATAGCATGCTGTACAGATTTGTACCCTAGGAGCAACAGACCATACCATATAGCCTAGGTGTTTAGTAGGCTATACCATCTAGATTTGTGTAAGGACACTCTATGATGTTCACACAATGACAAAATTGCCTAGAGATGTATTTCTCAGAATGTAACCCCATCATTAAGTGATGCATGACTGTATGAAAAAATTTGCAAGGTAAACTTGAGATAGGAACATGGTGGGGGGAGTATAGGGAAGAATGAAGAACAGAGAGCATTATCATGAGATGAATGATGAAATTCTCTGGCTCTAGAGGCTCAGAACTGGAATGACACAGGGAATTCCATGCTGTTAGGAGTCTTTCCCATCTCTCATCCCGGGGTTTCTTGTGCATCTCCTTCATTTTCCACATTTGCAACAATCCACGTCCTCTGCTTTCCATCTTTCCCTGGAGGAAGATGGCCATAGCACAGGCAGCCCCAAGTGTGTATCCCCTCAAATCTAGACAACAGCAAAATGAAGTGTAGCCCGTTGGTCCCAATTCCCACCACTCAGGGAGTATCTGATTGGCCCAGCATGGTCACATGCCCATCTCTGGAGCAAACAAGCATGACTTGAATCAGGGTCTTACATGGCTTCCTATAAAGTAGACCACCTTCTGGGAAAGAGTGAACAATCTACTAGGTATCCTGTACCCAAGCGCAAACAAAAAGAAAGCAATATTAATATCAGACAGTATAATTCACAACAAAAAAAACCCTTGCAAAGGATATTGGTAAGTGATGCAAACTAGATGAGAATATAAGATCCATGAATCTGTGTGTGCTGAATAAAGCATCAAATGTACAAGTACAAAAAGGTTAAGTATTAAAGAGAAATTGAATAAAATCACAGCCATAAAAGAACACCAAATATGCTCGCCATTTCTGAGAAATCAGGTAGACTGGCATTTCAGGAAGAAGATAGAATGATTAAAAATTATTATTAAACTTTGGCTTCATAGATCTATATCAAAATGTGTTCCTAGAAACAGAGAATACATATTCATTTCAAATGACCAAGAAACAATTACAAAATTTGATCATATCTTAGGCCACAAGGAAAATCTCATTAAAATCTAAAAAGCAGAAATAGTACAATGCACAAACTTAAACCACAATGCAGCAAAACTACACTTTAAAAACAAAAGGAAAAACAAAGAAACAAACTGAAGCCACTCTAGAGGGGTGTAAAATCTTTTAACAGCCCTAGAGTCAAAGAGGAAATGAAGACTGCAACTAATGAATTAGGAAACAATGAGAGCCACAGCAAAGAGAACATACAAAGCTCTAAAGAGCAAAATATAGAGAGTTTTTATGTTTTTCTCATTAAACAGAAGGAAGAAATTAAATGAACTACGTTCTCAACTCAAAAAAGCAAGTAAAAGGGCAAAGTCCACAAAACTATGAAAAGTTAGAAGAAAGATTTGAAGATAATAAATTAGATGATGATAAAAATAAAAACTATGGATCTGAGAAATCTAAGAGTTGGGTCTTTGAAAAGACTATAATTAGGATAATAATTACAGTATTTATTGGGCATTCAACTAACAGTCAGGTACTATGATGTATTAGTCAGGATTCTCCAGAGAAACAGAACTAATAGACAAGAGAGACAGCGAGAGAGAGAGAGAGAGAGAGGGAAAGAGAGAGAGAGCGAGAGAGAAAGAAAGAGAGAGAGAAAGAGAGATTTATTTTAAAGAATTGGCTCACCCTGGATGTGGGGGCTAATGCTTGTAACCCTAGCACTTGGGGAGGCTGAGGCAGGGGGATCCCTTGAGCCCAGGAGTTTAAGACCAGCCTGGGCAATATAATGAGACTTTGTTTTGACCAAAAAAAAAAAAAAAAATTAATTAGCTGAATGTAGCGGCAGGCACCTGTAGTCCCAGCTACTGAGGAGACTGAGATGGGAGGATTGTTTGAGTCCAGGAGTCCGAAGCTGCAGTGAGCTGAGATTGGGCCACCGCAGTCTGGGTGACAGAGTGAGACCCCGTATTGAAAAAAAAAAGAGAATTGGCTCACATAATTATGGAGGCTGAGAAGTCACAGAATTTGCTGTCTGCATGCTGGAGGCAAAGAAAGCTGGTGGTATAGTTTCAAGGCCTGAAAGCCAGAGAGCCAATGCTGTAGATTCCAGTCTGTCTGATGGACTGAGAACCAGGGGCATTAAGGGCAGGAGAAGATCAATGTCCCAGCTCAACTTTTTGGGCAGAGAGTGAGTTGATCCTTCTTCCACCTTTTATTCTATTCAGGCCCTCAATACATCAAACGCTGCCCACTCACACTGGAGAGGGTCATTTGCTTTGCTCTGTCCACCAATTCAAATGCTAGTCTCTTCTGGAAACACCCACATTAGGCACACCCAGAAATACTATTTAAACGATATCTGGGCATCCCATGGCCCAGTCAAGTTGATTCAGAAAATTAACCATCACACATGATAAGAACTTTAACGTTGGCCCATTCAGTTCTCACAGTTGCCTCGTAAGGTAGGAAGTATAGTTAATCCTGTTGCACAGATGGGAAAACTGAGGCTTTGGAAGTTAAATGTTGTATCTCAGATCTGTCCACCACCAGAACCCATGCTGTTAGTCATTATAAAACTGCCTCTAGCAGGGCAAATCAAAGAGGAAAGAGATGGCAGCCACAGACACACAGCACAGTGAAGGAGAGAGGCATCCATCCCTATAGAGGAGAATTAAAAATTAGGAGAAAACACTACATACAATTTGATGAATAGGATAACTTTCACTTATTCTTTCTTTATTGCAAGTTTTTGTTGACATAGTCAGGATCACACACCTCGTTGAGTTTTGTATCCTTTCTTTATCTCTTTTTATGTAGAAATAATTTCAAACTGAAAGTTTATAAGAACAGTACAAATAACTTTTCCTCCTTAACCATTTCAGAGCAATTTGCTAATAGGATGTCTCCATACGCCCCAATATTTGAATGTGTATTTTCTTAAAACAAGGACATCTTTCCACAGAATCACAACATGACCATTAGAATAGAGAAAATAATATGAATACGTTACTACCATCTAATCCACTGACTTCATTCAAGTTTTGCCAGTTCTCTCAATAATATCAATAGCAAGCAGATCTAATCCAGTATCATGTGCTGCATTTTGTTATCGTTTCTCTTTAGTCTCAATCTGAAGAAAAGACTGATTCTTCAGTCTTTTCTTGACTCTCTTAACCTTATACTTTTGAAGATTTGGCTTGCCTGATGCCTCCTAATGATCAGATACAAGTTCTGTATCACATGCTTCTCAATGCATCCTATCGGGGGTCACATAATTTCAATTTGACCTCGATCACTTAATTAAAGGACTGCCTTCCACTGTCGAGTGACTCTTTTTCCCTTTGTAATCAATAAGTACTTTGTAGGAGGTGCTTTGAGATTTATGTAACTATCTCATTCCTCATCCACAGTTTTAGCATCCATTGATGTTTCTTGGCTGAGTCATATTACTGTGAGGGTTGTCAAATGGTGATTTTCTAAATCTATCACCCCTTCTGTATAGTTGGCATTCTACTCTCAAGGACAGATTTCTCTCTTTTTCCCATTTATATGTTCATTTATTTATCTATATCCGCATGGACTCAGGGATTCCTATTTTATTCAATGGTTAAAAAAAAATCAGTTACTATTCTTAAGTATCATGTCAAGTTATCCCTGATTTGGCTGTGGGAGTGACTTCAATCTGGTTTCTATGTCCGTTTGACCTGGACTCATCATTCTCTGAGCACTTCTTTACTTTCTGGCACAACATGATGTTCCAGGCTCACTGTGTACTTTTTCTGCCCCAGTCCTGTAATCCACCATTCCTTCAAAAGCCCTGGTTCCTTTTAATGGATAAAGGTACTTAAAAACAAAGATTTGGGCATTATGTGTGCTCAGTGCTATTAGGATGTTTCAGTACACAGAGTTGAGAAATCTGTGTATGTCTATCTGTCTATATCATCTATCTATCTACCTATATCATTTATCTGTCTCTATCATCTCTCTCTATTATCTGTCTATCCATCTATCATCTGTCTGTCTATCTATCTATCTATCTACCTACCTACCTACCTATCTCCTATCTATTATAGGAGCTACCAGTGATTTCCACCTCCTGGTATTCAAGTTCTTATATAATCCCCTCCCCTTGAGTGTAGACTTGGCCTACTGATTCATCTCTAACAAATAGAATATGATAAAAGTGATGGGATGTCACTTTCAAGTTTAGGTTACAAAAAGATTGACTTCCAACTTGGGCATTCTGTCTTGCTCAAGGGAAGACCCCTGCCATTTGTGAGCTGTCTTCTGGAGAGGCTCACAACCAACAGCCAGTGAGGAAGTGAATCCTGCCAACCACATGAATGAGTGTGGAAGCAGATCTTCTGCTAACAGAGCCTTCAGATGAGACTACAACCCTTGATGACAGCCTTATGAGAGACCTTGAGGCCCCTGGCTGTGCTATGCCTAGATTCTTGCTATACGGAAATTATGAGATAATAAATATGTCTTATTGTTTTAAGCCAGTAAGGTTTGGGGTAATTTATTATACAGAAGTA
Organism: Macaca mulatta; assembly: GCF_049350105.2. NCBI lineage: Eukaryota > Metazoa > Chordata > Mammalia > Primates > Cercopithecidae > Macaca > Macaca mulatta. The sequence goes on from NC_133418.1 coordinate 53,005,007, forward strand.
CAAAACTAAATACACACAAATACATATATTTATTTCTATATTGATGTATTGAAAACAGTGAGTTCACACCCATAATCCCAATTCCAATTCGACACCACAGGATTAATTCTAGCTTTCTTCCTCTTCCATAGTTGTAACTCCCTTCTCTGATAATGGGAAACTTGGCCATCATTATTATTAATATATTTACTTATTGAGTCAGTCTCTTCCCCTGACCCCACTTATAAGCATTTTTCTCTCACTGTCACCCCTCACCCCATGCAGTCTTCTTCTTCACCCTGCTCATATCCTGACACCCCAACTTAGAGCCGTGGTCACCACCTAGCCTGTATGGAGCCCTATCTTGTTCAGTCTCACCTAATGGCTTCTGGAAGAATAATTCAAGAAGGGAGAGAGAAAGAGGCAAGGAGGCTGACAGGCAATTTTGATATAGAATATCAAAACTGATTTCAAAAAAGATAGAAAGACAATAGAGAAATAAGCTTGAAATAAATTGAAAAATAATTAGAGACCTACTCATCAAAAGATATTTCAGACTCTCAAGCAGTAAATCAATCCTGTGCTATTAAACTGTTCTAAGACCCAGAGAAAGAATTAGTATCTCAAATCATTTTACAAAACCAGCAAAATTATGGTATCAAAACCAACTAAAGAAACAAAAAACTACACATAAACAATAGTAAACTGAATTCAGCAATAGATTTCAAGATAAGTGCATGACCAAATAGATTTAACTCCAGGAATGCAGGGTTAGGTCAATCTTAGGAAATACCTTCACTTAAAGTTATAAGTAGAAGGAGATATATGGATATAACAGTTAATATCAAGAGGATTTGTTTTTTAATTCAGACTCTTTTCCAGAGAGTCTGAATTAAAGTCAGGACTTTTTTGGTTGCAAGTAACATAATCCAAGTCAAGATTAAGCAGACACAGATGTCAATAAGCCAAAAAAAAAAAAAAAAAAAAAAAAGAACAGAATAAGTGTTGGAAAGGAAAACACAAAACTGTTTTTCATATCTATCTATTACAGAATAAATATTCTAATCAACAACTTTCCCATCAATCAACAATAACCAGCTTGAAAAAATAATGGGGAAAAAAATCCCATCTACAATATCGACAAAGACCATTTGGTACCTGGAGAATTAAACCCAGTAATGTCTTACCTATGGAAGAAATGTAGAACACACTACTTAGGGCGATGAAAAGGTGACTTGAGCAAGGGAAGAGATATGCATTGTTCTTGGATTAAAAGATATATTTATAAAAATAATCATCTGCCTTAAATAAATCTATAAATTGAATGCAATTCCAATGTGACCATTTTTAAAATTCAACAAAACCATTCTAAAGTTGAGTTGGAAAAATTAATGAAAGTGAGGAATTTTCGAAGATATTGCCTACCAGATACTAAGAACTTAATTTAGTTCTTACACTGTATGTAGCACTGAGGTTTTTCACAAGCATTGTGGATTCTATTTACTCCTCCCCAAAACTCAAAAAAGTACAATAGCCTGCATCTTAGCAATGCTAAAAATGTTTTCCAATATTACAGAAGTACTAAATATCAGGAGTCTATATTTGAACCCAGGACTCGTTACTTTCAAGCTTAAAGTTTAACTACCATGCTAATTAAACATATTACAAAGCTAGAGAAATTAAAACCACCTGGTATAGAAGAGGGCTCAACTGAACAAATTAATAGGAAAAAAATTGTACACATATCTCATTCCTACCATAAGAATAAAATTACAGATGTATTTTTTCTTACACTTTATTTCTTCTGTGATTTATTATGGTGAACATTATAAGAAATAATTTGTTTGTTTTATTGCTTTTTTCAAAGGAAAAGTTATTGAATATATTTAGCAATTCTATTACTTTTCCCATCCTTATTTCATTTTATACCTTTTGTTCTTATTTAAATTTCTTGAGCTGAATGCTTAATTTTTTATTTAGTAATGAAGCATTTTTTTTGCTGATTTATTTTTCCTAATAAACTTTGTATTTTCTTTAAATTCTGAAAAAAATCCTATGGGGAAATTTATCTGAGTTTTATTAAATTTGCAGTGAGATGACACTTTTACATATTGAATCTTCCCAATGAGGAGTATGTTCCTCCATTCATTCAAGTCCTCTTTTACGTCTTTCAGCAAAACTATAAAAGTTTTTTTCCTATGGGTCTTGCACAGTTTTCAATAGTTCATGCCAAGGAAATCTTTTCCCCTAACTAGCTATTGCTATTTTATGAGAAAACTCTTGACTTCGTTGACTGAATTCATAACTGATTCCCTTATAAACTCTCTTCTGCAACTTCCCTAGAATGTTCAAGGTAAAAAAAAATTATTATATACAAATCATAATCATTTCATTTCCTGTTTCTTAGTTACTTGGTTCTTAAATAATTGCATTAGCTAAAACCTCTACAACAAAATCAACTAATAGTGATTATGGTGGGCATCTTTGTCTAGCTTTTGATTTTATTATTTGTAAATGTTCAAATATTTCATTTTTAATTGCCCTTTTTATTTTGAAATATCTGCAAATGTACATGCAATTGTAAGAATATATACAAAGAGACCCCATGTGCCCTTTACCCAGTTTCACACAAACTTGTATCTTAAAAAATTAGAGTCATAACCTTGTTATAACTTGATCTAATTCACTCATCTTATTAAGATTTTCCCAGTTCTTGTATTCGTTTGTGTGTGTGTGTATTTTAACTCTATAGAATTTTAGCACATAAATAGTTATATTCACCACCACAGTAAAGATACAAGTCCATCATCACAAGGGCCCTTCAAGTGGCTCTTCTACGGCCATATCTACCTCCCACCCCTTAACCCCCTTTACCCTGTCCCTGACCCCTGCCAGCCACTTATCTGTTCTCCATTTCTATAATTTTATCATTTCAAGAAAATTATATACAGGAAATCATACAGTAGTAACCTTTTAGGATTGGCATTTTTCACTCATCATACTTCCCTTGCAATTCATCTAAGTTGTTGTATCAATAGTTGGTTCAATTTTACTGCTGAGTGGTATTCCACATATGGAGGTACCACAGTTTGTTTAACCACTCACCAATTGAGGACATGGGGATTATTTCCAATTTGGGGCTACTATCAATGAAGCAACTAATGATGTTGGCCAGGTCCGGTGGCTCACGCCTGTAATCCCAGCACTTTGGGAGGCCAAGGAGGGCGGATCACGAGATCAGGAGATTGAGACCATCCTGGCTAACACGGTAAAATCCCATCTCTACTAAAAATACAAAAAAATTAGCCAGGCATGGTGGCGAGCACCTGTCGTCCCAGCTACTCGGAATGGCCTGAACCCGGGAGGTGGAGCTTGCAGTGAGCTGAGATCCTGCCACTGCACTCCAGCCTGGGCGACAGAGCGAGACTCCATCTCAAAATAAATTTAAAAAAAAATAAAGCAACTAATGATGTTGAATATTATTTCATGTGCTTATCTGCCATCTGTGTATTCTCTTCATGTGAAATGTCTGTTTATGCCTTTTCCTCATTTTCTAATTGGATTTTTTTTTTTTTTTTTACTGTTGAGTTTTGAGAGTTCTTTGCATACTCTAGATACTAGTATTTGTCAAATATGTAGTTTGCAAATATTTTCTCCCAGTCTGTAGCTTGTCGATTTCTTCTCTTCTCATGGGTTCTTACGGAGAAAAAGCTTTTAATTTTTAAAAGATAAGATTTATCATTTATTTGCTGTATGGATGTGATTTGGTGTCAAATTTAAGAACTCTTTTCCTAGCCCCAGATCCCAAGATTGTCTTCTATTTTTTTCTAAAAGTTTTATGCTTTTATGTTTTACATTTAGGTCCATGATAAAGCATTTGACAAAATCAAACACGCACTCAGGATAAAACTCTCAGCAAATTAGGAATAGAAATAAATTACCTCAACTTGATAAAAAGCATCTATTGAAAAACCTATAACTAATCACAGTATTACCATAACACTTAATGGTAAATGAGTGAGTGCTTCTTCCCTTGGATCAGCAACAAGGCAAGAATGCGCTCTCACCACTTGTGTTCAGCATAGTACTGCAAGTCCTAGCTCCTGCAATAAGGCAAGGAAAAGGAATAAAGCGCTTATAATTAAGAAATAAAACGGTGTCTACTTGCAGATAACATGACTGTCCATATGAAAACTGCATGGAATGTACAAAAAAACTATAATAATATGTGAGTTTAGTAAGGTTACAGGATATAGTATCAACAAAAAAATTAATTACATTTCTACAAAATAACAACGAACATATAGAAACGAAAATGTAAATCATAGCGTCATTCACAATCACTCAAAAAAATAGGCAAACATTTACCAAAGTATGTATGATAAAAATTATGAATCTGTAATTAAGGATTTATATGCTAAAAATTACAAAATATTGCTCAAAGAAATCAAAGAAAATCTAAATAAATGGAAAACCATAGCACGTTCATGCTCCTGTTATGACTCAACATAGTAAAGATAGCAGTTTTATCCAAATTGGTTTCTAGATTTAATGCAGTTCCTATCAAAATCCAGCAAGATTTTTTTGTAGACATAAACAAGCTTATTCTAAAGTTTGTGTGGAAGGCACGGGCCCTAGAATAGCTAAAACAATCTTCAGAAAGAAGACTTGTGTGACAATCATTAACTCAGTTCCATGCTGAACATCTTCCAGTAATTTTTTAAAAGAAAAAATGTGGATCACAGACTCCTACCCACAAAGATAAAAACTGGAAATATTGCTATACTTTCTATTGGCAATTAATGTTGCAGATCAGGAGTCTGAGGTCATCTTAACTTGTAGATAATCTATTTTTTCACTTCTTAATTCCTATAGAATATTTTATCCTAGTAAATATTGTTATATCCTTTTAGAATTTTATGATTACATAATTTTATCTTATGAGTTAATATCCTATTTAATAGAATTACTTTTATAATTTGCCTAGATGAGATCTCCTTTTATTAAATCATCTATAATATAGTAAAACATTTCTGAACACATACTTGGATTCCTTTTTGGCTTCTAAGAAATTAAAAAGGAATTGTTTTGACTGATCACTGTCTTTGTTCCAGTTATCCTGGTTTTTCCCCAACAGCAATACCTGCTACTGTTATCCTCAGTATCTGCAGGGATTCGTTCCAGAACACTCCCCCCAGATACTGAAATTGGCAGATGCTCAAGTCTCTCATATACAATGGTGTAGTACTTGCGTATAGCCTATGCATATCCTCCAGTATACTTTAAATAATCTCTAAATTACTTATAATACATAATACAATGTAAATGCTATGTAAATTAGTTGTTATCTTGTGTTGGTTTTGTTATTGTATTGGGTTTTTTTTTTTTTTTTTTTAAATTATTTTTGATCCACAGTTGGTTGAACCTGCAGAAACAAAAGACCAACTGCATTCTTTGTTCAGGTGCTTGCACTAGTCAGGGATCTTACTTCCAAGCAACACAAATTAACTCTGGCTGTCTTCATCATGAAATAATTTATTAAAAGGATATTGGGAATCTTACAAAAATATCAGTAAGATCAAGACCCAGGCTTAGAAAATGAGCAGTACAGTACGAGGCTCAGCAGCAGCCAGAGTGACAGCCACGTTACACACAGAACACATTTAGTGAAGACCCTAGGTATGATACCACTGAATGCTAGGGGCATGGCCTGCAGCATTACTGCAGCTTGCTCTGTGGCTTTTGCTGCCCTGGACTTCATGCTGTCAACCTCAAAATGAATTCTTCCTTGTTCTTTCATCTCTGTGCTACAAACTTTTCAGAGTCCTGGATGGGTGTGCCTGATTGACTGGCATCGTTCACGTGCTGGTACCCTAGAAAGCAGCCTGAGAAAATGTGATTCTGCCCTTTTCAGAGTCTACATATAAGGCAGTTTCTGTCACCACAGCACCTAACATGGAGGATTCCAAAAACACAGAAAGGGAGTCCCACTATGACCTTGGTTCCCTGTCCTCCATCCTCTCATTTGTTGTTTTATCTCTCTATCCATTCATACTTTCTGGGAGAACTACTCATGTTTGTCTTCCACATCATTATTCCCGTTTTCCACAGTGTTAATTCTGCTCCTCACACCCTTTGGTGTGAATAGTAAGTCTTTTAGTTTCTTTCTCATCCTTCTTTGAACCTACAATTCCCAGGTGGGTTGACCACAAAGATGGCTGCCAACAATTCCTCCTGAAGCTGTATGCACATGTACCTCCTCCCAAGACAGGAGATGATTTCCCTTCCCTTTCATCTCGGCTGATCTTGTGACTTAATCTAACCAATAGAATTAGTGGAACTAATGTTTCAGAAGATTTCCGATCCTGGATCTGGCACTTTCTACTTTCTCACTTGGGAGATCCAGCTGCCATACAAAGAAACTCAAGTCACACGACAGAGAGAGGGTCCCACAGTTCTCTAGCTACCAGGTGCCAGATGTGCACGTGAAGCCATCTGAGACATTCCAGCCACAGCCCAGTTCTCAACTGCTACTACCCCTTGGAGAAGGCCATGGAGAGCAGAATTGCAAATAACCCTGTCCTAATTCTTCCCCACAGAATTGTGAGCAAACAAAATGGTGTGTTTTAAGCCACTACATTTTAGGGCCAGTCATTACATCACAATAGGTAACTTGACACACTTTTACATCTTCCCTAGTTCCCTTTCCATCTCACTTTGTCATCTTTTTATCTCATCTTACTACATCTTGGTCTTCTCCCTTCTTACGATTTTCTTTAGTTATTCGTCATAGAGATCACTTGTTTTTTTGTTTTTGTTTTTGTTTTTTTTGCAAGTTAGCGAGGGCTCCAGACAATTTTCTAAAATTGTCTTATAGTTACTCTCTGCACTTCTGAGTCATCAGGATGAGGTTTCCTTCTCATGCTTTGCCCTTTGCCTTTTTTTAATAGACCAAGTTGAATGTTTTCCTTTTGTATTCATTTTCAAAATAAAGGAAATACACCAAGACTCTGTTTTAGCGATGGACAAAACATACAGATTTCCCTTGGTTCCACCACTGCCCATTTGTAATCAGTAGAGTCCCCTTCTTATATCTATAGCAACAGGGCTTTTGCGGGCTCTGTATCCACAGAGGTCTCAGCCCAACTACCAGGGGCTGGTTTCTGGGTTTTCTTTTAATATAGTGCTACTGTACTGTGGTGGAGTCTTTTTTTCCTTTCTATCCCAGCTAGGTAAGCATATGGAGGATTCTTATCCCACTCCTGAAACTTCCTGAAACATTGTGCCTATGATTCCCCACATGCCTTGCTACCAGGTCTGTGTGTCCTCATCCACAGGCATGGAGCTGCATATGAGGGTCGTACACTTCCCTAAAATGCAAAACACCCCTTTGGGGTCACCCCATATTACCCTGTTGTTTTTCCAGCAGTTGCAGTCTCCAAATGAATATAGAAACATTAGTGGAAAGGCAGAATAAGTGGCACCCACGCAGTAGTGGGTCAGCTTCCTAGTTTTTTTTTTTTTAATTATTATTATACTTTAAGTTCTAGGGTACATGTGCACAAAGCTTCCTAGTTTTTAAATTCGTTTGGTCTCAGAGAGGCTTAGGGTAACTAGAGCAGGAGTAAAGAGGTATTCTGCTTTCTTTCAAGAGGAGCATCAGAATGTCACTTATTTCTGGTTTTGTGATACAGCTTTATCTGTATCATATTTAGTAAATTCCTTCTATAATCTGACCATACGTTGTACATCAGCCTTGCTTTTCAATGATGTTAAACATTGTCATGTCTTCCCACGTTGTCATAGATTTTTAGAGAGAAGGTCCTGGAGGCCACATCAGAGACAGCCAATTGAAAGTTCAAATTGATTCATTTTAATTAATTAATTGTAATTGACACTAGGAACCCTGCCTTCATTAAAATCATTAGCAGTCAAGAAAGACTATCTGATAGAGGTCCGTATTAGAGCTGCTGGAGAAATTGCATGAGTAGCAATAATCCTAAGAAGACATTGTGCAGAAAGAATTTTAATTCCACTTCTCAAAAGATGCAAATGTCCTGTGGAGAAAAGATTGGGAAGGAACATGTCTGAACTAAAGGAGAGGCTTGATGGAAAAGTTTCCTTAGCCAGAGACAAGACACTGAAGCAGGAAATTATGGATCATCACAGTGCCAAACTTTAGGTTTGAACTATATCAAGGTAGGGATCCTGAACGCTACAAATGGGATGTTGAAGTCAATCAGTACTTAAATTTGGGCCAATAAATTTTCAAACCACAGACCCTCCTGAATCTAAGTATAGAGAGAGCAGAAGTAAGAAACCATTCTAAAATCAGGGTATTGAGTGAAAATCTGCAGATTATATCATGTGACGCAGCCCCAGGCTCTCATCCCCCCTTGTTTTGGTTGTCTGTTGATACATAACAACCATCCCAAAATCCAACAGCTTAAGACAACAAGTGTTTTATTGCTTACAATTCTGTAGATTGGCTGCACCCAGCTAAATATAATCATATGCCACTTAACAATGGGGATAGTTCTGAAAAATGTGTCAGGCAACTTTGTTGTGAGAATCATAGGGTGTACCTTATATAAACCTAGATGGTAGACCCTGCTACACACCTTGGCTGTACGGTATGGCCTACTGATCCTAGCTACAACCCTGTACAGCATATCAATGTACTGAACACTTGGCAATTAGAACACAATGGTTAAGTATTTGTGTATCTAGACATATCTAAGCATAGAAAAGGTACAGTATAAAAGATAAAAAGCAGTCATCTGTATAGGGTACTTACTATGAGTGGAGCTTGCAAGACTGGAAGTTGTTCTGGGTAGGTGAGTGAGTGAGTGAGTGTTGAGAGAATATGAAGGCCCAGGACATTACGCTTCTGTAGACTTTATAAACACTGTGCATTTAGGCTACACTAAATTTATTTAAAGTATTTTTCTTCCTTTAATAATAAATTAGCTTACTGTAACTTTTTTACTTTATAAACTTTTTAAATTTTTTTAACTTTTTGAGTCTTTTATAATAACACTTAGCTTAAAACACATTGGACAGCTGTACAAAAATATTTTTTCTTCATAGCCTTATAAGCTTTTTCTATTTAATTTTCTTTTTTTCTTTTTAAACTTTTTTGTTAAGACGCAGACACAAACACACACACACATTGGCCTTGGCCTAGGCCTACACAGGGTCAGGATTATCAACATCACTGTCTTCCACCTCCACATTTTGTCCCACTCGAAGGTCTTCAGGGTCACTAAAAGGCACGGAGCTGTCATCTCCTATGATAACAATGCCTTCTTATGAAATACCTCCTGAAGAACCTGCTTGAGGCTGTTTTACTGTTAACTTTTTTTTAAGTAAGTAGGAGTAAACCCTAAAATAACAATACAAAGCATGGTATACTAAATACATAAACCAGTAACAAAGCTTTTTACTATCATTATCAAGTTATCATGTACTGTACATAATTGTAAGTGCTAGGCTTTTATATGACTGGCAGCATAATATGTTAATTTACACCGGCGTCACCACAGACATATGAGTAATGCATTGTGCTACAACGTTATGATGGCTACAGTGTCAGTAGGTGCCAGGAATTTTTCATCTCTATTATAATCTTGTGGGACCACTGTCATATATGCAGTCCATAATTGACCAAAATGTCATTAATGTGTGCATAACTATAATTCTTCTACATGAGGCAATGTTGGCTGGGCGCTATTATCATCTGAGGGATCAACTGGGCTAGAACATCTAAGACGACTAACTCAAATATCTGATACTTTGGTTGGTCTTGCTTGAAGGCTAGAGTCTGTTGGGGTGCTGGGATGGCTAGGCCTCTTTCTCCACATAATCTCAGGGCCACCTCCTTTATGCTTGACCTCTTTACTTGGCCTCTTTAGGAAGATAGCTAGACCTCTCACATGGTGTTAAAAGGATTTCAAAATTAGGAGCTTCCATTAAATTAATTCCATTAAATTAAATTAAGGCTTAGAGGATTAGATTCCAAAAGTAGATGCTACCATGTCTTCTTAAGGCTTAGTCTCAGAACAATTATCATATCACTTCTACCATATTCTACTAGTAAAGCAGTCACAAAGCCAACTCAGTTTGAGGAAGAGAGAAAATAACTCCACCATTTAAAAGGAGAATTCCAAAAGCTCATTGGCCATCTTCAATGTACCAAATCAACAAAGTTACAGAACGCTAGCAGCATCCATATGGTATAAGTGAGGATAATTTAAATTTTTAAAAAATTTTTGGTAGGGAAATTAAATTACCTTAAAGAATAGATCTGTTGGAGGTTCATAACAAGACTCTGAGCTATCCGACTACCTGTTCACAAGCCCTACCTTCTTTCCCAGCTTTTGATTCACTTTTTCATCCTCACTTCTAAATATAAATGGATAATCAGATATTTCCAGACATCTGGGGGAAATCCTCCATGTGAGAAACATAATTTCTTTTCTTGCTGTCTTTGTTTCTTCTGAGCTCTCTTTTATTTGGATGCTATAGCCTCCAAATAAAATAAATGGAATGCCTCAAAAATGTATATAATTAACATTTTTAAGGAGATAAAAGAGAAAATTGCATCAATGAAATATAAAGCATATCTATAAAAACAGAACAACCAGACAACAGTGAAGAACCTTTGAAAATTAAACATGTGAATAAAAAATTAATAGGAGAGTTGAAGGATAAAGTTAAGAAAGTAACTTTTGTTATAAAGTAGAGCAAAATGACAAGGATGCAGACAATATAATAGAAGATTCAAAAATTAAAGAATAAATTCAGAAGACTCAATTTTCAACATCTGGACGTTCCAGAGTAAAGAAATAAAATGGTACAAAAGAAACTATTAAAAGAAACAAGGAAAGGAAGGAAAACCTCACATGAGGATCCATCATCATGACATTTTAGAACACCGGGGATAAAGAAAACATTCTAAAAGCTTTTTGAGAGAAAAGATAGCCCAAACAAAGAACTGAGAACAAGAATGAAACTGGAGTTTTCAACAGCAAAAATGGAAGCTGGAAACTCTAAGTGTGAACTATTCTCAGCCTACAATTCTCTACCTATATTTCATCTAGACTGTGGGTAGAATAAAGACATTTTCAGGGATTCAGAGTCTTCTGACATTTCCCTCTGTTGTGCCATTTCTCAGGAAGCTATTGGAGGATGTGCATCCCCAAAGCAAGGGGTAAAACAGGAAAGAGGAAAACATACATGGGATCAAAGAAACATGGAATAAACATAAGAGAGGGTCAAAGGGAATGCCAGGATGTTAGTGAAAGGAAGAGGCAGGATGAGGCTGTGCAAAAGCCATACAGCAGTGAGTCCAGTTGGAGCAGTAGATCACAGAGTGCAAGAAGACATGATTTCAGAGGGAAGAGAATACAAGTGGTGAGTTATCTGGTAGGTTTGACCTATCTGATAGGTTTAATCAGACTATACCATTTGTGTCAACCAATCATAAAATTACATTAAAAGGTACTTTACAAAGCTGTGAAAGGTTGTGAAATTAATCAGATGTTAAAAGGCAAGTAAACAAATGAAAAACTGAAACAATCATTAACTTCAGGAAAAACTAAAAGTTGTCCAAGAATGAAAGTGTAATCAGACTATACCATTTGTTTCAACCAATCATAAAATTATATTAAAAGGTACTTTACAAAACTGTGAAAGGTTGTGAAATTCATCAGATGTTAAAAGGAAAGTAAACAAATGAAAAACTGGAGCAATCATTAACTCCAGGAAAAAACAAAAGTTGTGCAAGAATTAAAGTATAATCAGACTATACCATTTGTGTCAATGCTAAGCAAAATGTATAGACATAATAATGAAATCTCTGAAAATGATTTTAACTAAGAATTGACATATAATGATCTTAGGAGAATAGACGCAGAAGAGTGTTTATAAATGAGCTTAAATTTCCATCAATCATGATATAAAGTCAATAACGTCTGAAATTGGTGGACAAAAAGAAAGCAGTGTATCCATTTAGGTTACAAATATGGCTACAAATACCAAAAGAAGCACTTTAAAAAGTTTAAAATATTTCTTGCTGAGAAGTAAGATGGGAGAAGAATGGTTAAGTGCAGTCTTGAGGGGAGTTAACAGAGCCCTTTGCTGTAGCATCCAAATAACCTGCTCCTTATCCTATAGCCACTTCCCTTTCCCAGCCAGACACCCCATGCCCAATTATAGCTCCTTGCAACCCATTTCCACTCTGTCACAAATCCCTTTCCACATTAACTACCCCCACCACCACTCCAGGCTCAGATATTGCCCAGACACACTTTACTGTCTGTTTAAACTTACGATTAAGTCTTTGAGACAAACATGTTTGTTGTCTGGAGGTCCCAAAAGAAAGTGCAAATGAGGAACTGTAAAAAACTAAAAATCTGGGACCAATAAGATCAGGGGAAAGGTTTTTCAGCATAACACATGGGAGGCAAGTGGGCGGCCACATTTATTCGAGTTTTAAAATATTGTTAATCTAGTATGGATAGTCATGTTTACTGGTTCATACTGCTTCCCAAATCCGTCTTTCAGGTCTCACCTTCAGTATGAAATCTTCTTAACCTCCCAACTTGCAGAGTCATCTCCTTTTCAGGGCAGCAATACCTTCAGACTTATCTAACCCACAGCCCATTAAATCTCTGGGTGTTTCTCCAGACAGCTTTGGGAGAGAAAGCACAAGACTATGCCTTTCTATTTACTTTAAATCATAACAGTGTGCAATGAGGGCATTTAAAGACCCCCAAACAGGGGCTGAATTTGTTGAATTGCTTGACTCACCTCTCAGCAAATGCCTTCCCATGTGTCCTCTTCCCAACTGAATTGTGAGCTGCCTGGGAAAGCCAGTGCCTGGCTCTTCATATCTGTGTTCACAGCTCAGAGCACAGCAGGGCCACTTAGTAGGTTCTAATAAATGCTTATTGAACAAATGAATGAATTTAATGATTTGTATATTTTACTGATAGTTCTCGCCCTCATTAGGTGATGCTAGCACAGCAAAGCTTGGTTAAATTACTCTAAGGTAGTGGTTCTTAATGTGTGATCCCTGGACCAGCAGCATCAGTATCACCTGGAAACTTGTTAGAAATGCCAATTCTCAGACTCCACCTGAGACCTGCTGAATCAGAAACATTGGGGGTGGGGCCCAGCAATCTGTGTTTTGACAAGCCCTGCAGGCAATTCTGATGTACACTCAAGTCTGAACACCCCTTCACTGTTTCTTCTCACACCCATAGCTGTATCTTGCAGTGCATTTTCTCACACACAGGTATTAGTGAATGAGGTAAAGTAACCGCTGCAAAAAGTGAAGACTAGCTCATAGGGGCCCTCATTGCCAGATGGCAGGACTTTAGGCAGATAATTTGTTCTAAAGAAATGTGATCTGATATTTCTAAGTCCTGTTAAGAAATTCCTCTGGCATTCTGGCAGGAACCATGGCCTTCAGCCACGATTAAAGGTAGCCAGGTTAGATAAGAGGAAGGTTGCTGGACCTGAGTAACCAAGGGAGGACCTAGAATCTCACCACTGAAATGCAAGGGAGTGGACAAGATGATTCATGGGGCCACACACCAGACCTAAAGAGCAAGCATTAGATTCCTGTTCAGAACCCATCCTGCCTCCTGAACACCTCTCCTGTCCTGGCAGCCGCTGCTCTTCCCCCACCACCCTTCCCTCGGCCTTCATCCTCCATGGCCAAGCCAGCAGCCAGCTCCAGCAGATTTATGGTTTACCACCATGAATAATGCAGCAGCCTAGCTCTCAAGGCAGAAGCTTCTGGGCAGCCTGTAAATCACTGCTGACACTGTGCCAGGCTCTTAATCAGCTTTCCCCAGGGCACCTCAGCAGAGGGAAAGAGGGCACCCTGGCTGCATCCAGTACCCCATTAATAAGGCCCAATGCTACAGCAGCTGACCCCTCCCTGCAAGCCTCACAGTCCTCACATCATGGCCCTACAGGGGAGAATTCCCCAAGACAGAACAGTAGAAGGACATAGAGGAGACACAGTCTTTAATCTGGAAGCCCCAGCACACACACATGCAAGAGTACTTCTCTAGAGCTCAGGGCCGCAGTGTGAGGCTGTACAGGTCATGCATTCATTGCATAATGGTCCCAGTAGCCCAGATAGCACCCAGCAAGCTTTGTGCTAGCTCAGGGCTATACCCAGCCAGAGGGGGTATCTATTTCTGATTTCCACAAAGGTGTGATCTTTGTCCACAGTTGCAGTGATGAGCGCACACCTAAATTCCCACCTCCTTCCTTGCCCCACCTTCCCTAGCTCAGGACACTTGTCCTGCCTCCTCCTAGAACCCCAGTCTCCGCAGCTGCTTTTCCTTCTCCTGGTCTATAGGCTAAGGTCCTGCCCCCCATGCCCCACCATCTCTAGGCACTGACTGTGTAACAGAATTTTTCAGTGCCATTTGCCCCAGACTCATCACCACCTGTAAACTACTAGGAATGGGACGCCCAGAGCTGACACTGCTGCAGATTGCTGCAGTCTACAGATGCGCAGAGCCGTGGACATGACTTTCCCTGAGACAGCCTGTAGCAGGGTCACCCTGAGTTCCCTGATAGGCAGGTCAGGGCAGCCCCTTGCACCCCTTGCTATGAGTAACCAGACAACAGATGACCCCCAACCGATAGCAGAGTATTCAAATTCTTTCCAGTATATTTGCCTTCCAAGTGGTGTACATTTCCCACCAAGACCCCTCAGGCAAGTGTTAACCAAAATCTAGCAGAAACATCTTCTCAGATTAAGGGATAATTCTCAAAATCTGATTCATGAATCTACTAATGATTCTTATTCTTCATTGGGAAGGAGGATATTACTCATAATAAAAGGGTATGTTTGGGATGGGGGTAGGGGGTATGCACAGGGGAGCGGACATCTGAAAATAGAGTTAAGAATTCTAGAAATGCATGAAGTTCCCGAACCATGTCTCCTATCACATGACCCACATGGAAAATTGGACCAAAGCAGAGAGACACAGCTTCCCCAGGGAGGCGGGAAGGCTGGAAAGCAGAGGGCTGAGCGTCCCTGGGAATGGCGATTCCCTTGGACGTGCGGTTTCATGAATGAGCCAGGTTGCCTGCTCTGGGAAGAGCCTCTGAAGCCCCAGAGGTCATGGGGCAGCCCACCCTGGCCACAGCAGGCCATTTCCTGCCTTGGCCACCCTCCCTCCCCCAGCCACTGCTGACTCCAAGCATTACATGACTCAGCACCCAGAGCCACTGACCAGTGAGTTTATCAGCACCCCTGGCAAGGCCTAGGTACCCAGAAGTCCACAAGTTCACTAATACCCACTGGCTGCCTGTGAAATGATGCCCTTGTCCTGTTGGAGAAAATGCAGCCCTGCCGTCAGTGGGGGCCTGTCCTGTGGCCACACTGTTGGCCACCACAGCTGAGCACTCAACAGATATTCATCACATAACCACAGCAGCCAGGACTCCATGGGGGAGCCAGGCCTATGGTCCTTTTTCTAGTTATGAGTCTGACCATCATTTAGTCATTCCACAAATGCAGCTGAAGCCTGCTCTGCACCAGGCGCTGGTAGCATATGGTGCACAGAGATAAATAATAATGGCTACCATTCAGAGAGCATTGCTGGGTCCCTGGCACTCTTCTAAGCGCGCCACATGTATTAGCCCTTGTAAGCCTGACAGCCACTGTGTAAGATAGGTATTACTATATTATTCATAGTATCTTTATTTTACTGGAAACTGAGGCACAGAGAGGTTAAGTAATTTGCCCAAGGCCACATAGCAAAGTGACAAAACAGGTTTTGAACCCAGACCATCTGGTTCGAGTTCAAGCTCTGAGCAGCAACATATCTTACTTCTGCAGGAACAGGTCTCTCTCAAGAGTTCATCCTTGAGACAGTCAGACAAGGAACCAAAGAATTAGAATATTGAGCACCCTGAGCCAAAAATACTAACTCTACAGGGCCCTGGTGCCCGAAATGGGTGTCAACATAGGGTTGCCAGGGGCACCAGGCCCTTCCCCAATAGGGAGCAGTCTGTGAAAAATATCAGAGGAATAGAGCCTGGTAGGAAGTGGCAGACTCTCCACAGCTGTAATCTAGAAACAGGTGAGCCATGAGGCTGGAGAGCAAGGCTGAGGCCAGAGTCGAAGCCCTCAGTGCCTCGAAGCCTCTGTGGGCTCTGCTCTGCCTTGTGGGCAATGGTGAGCCACTGACAGTTACAAGCAAGGCAGTAACATAACGTCCCCATACAAAGACAGGCCCTGGCATGAAGGGGGTGCGGCATCTGTGGCTAGCTGTGGCTGAGGACCTAGTGGCTGGCTTCCCCAGGGCCTGGCCTGGCCTTTGCCTGCCCTGGGCCCAGGGTGGGGCTCGGGGAGCCGGCTGGCTGTCTCCAGATGATTAAGGAGCTGGCAGCAGCTCCGTGGTCCAGGGACGCTCCCGCCAGCAACGCATAGTCTTCCCTCTTTTCCTTTTGGCACCAGGAGGGCCTATTGATGTTTATCAGCCCGTGTTTATTATTCTTAACGCTGTTCAGGATGTTCCTCCCGGCTGGGGAGAGTGAGGCAGGCCAGGGAGAGAGCGTGGGGCCAGGACCTTGGCCTCACTGCCACCCAGGGTGTGTGTCAGAGCTGGAAGGCTCACAGCTCAGCCAGCTCAGCAGCCTCATCGACAGATAAAGAAGTTGAGGCCACAGAATGGGAGTGATTTGCCCGAGATCACAGGCAAATTAGGTGCAGCGGATTCTCTGCAAAGAGAACTTAGAGAGCTTGAACTCAGCTCTCTCAGTTCCTACAGCCCCTGAGCAGTGCCTGGTGTTTGGTTCAACACTTCTGACGTGCCTGTGACATGGGTGGGCTCTGGAAGACCAGGTAGGAGTTACCCAGAGAATGAAGGCTGAAATGGGGGTAGGAAGTTCATAGAAAGGGCAGAGAAAACAGCCTGGGCAAGAACTGAGAATATGTAGATCCTTTCAAGGCGAAGATGGGCTGAGGCAGAAAACACGGCTGGAAAAACCAGTAGTACCAACTTTTTTCCAAACTGGAGAATTCCCTGAGAGGCCTCACTGTGCAGGTGCAGTGTGCAGAGGCAGTGCGACCAGCCTGCTTCCTTCCTCAAGCATTATCTATACTCAAGCTCATGGCTGCTGCCTCAAATCCCACCTCTAGAACTGTATTTCTCAAATGCTCATTCCTCTACGAACACAATTGACCACTACTAGGATAGGAGAAAAGATGGACAAGTTGTTGTATCTGCTTACTGGGAGACTGTGTCTCTCTCTCCAGAGAAAGTGTTTGATGGGTATTTTAGCTTATTTGTGCTGCTAAAACAGAATACCTGAGACTGGAATATTTATAAAGAACAGAAATGTATTTCTCACAGTTCTGAGGGCTGCACAGTCTGAGCTCAAGGTGTCAGCATCTTGGTGAGGCCTTCTTGCTGTGTCCTTACATGGCACAAGGAGGAAGAAGTGAACCCATATACACTTCATATAGTGGCATGAATCCATCGGTAAGAGTGGGGCCCTCATGACCTAAACAACTCCCATTAGGCCCTACCTCTTAATACTGTTACAATGGCAACTGAATTCCAACAAGAGTTTTGAGGGGAATAAACATTCAAGCCCATTCAAGCAATGGGCAGTGGCAACAGCTTAGGCTGACAGCTGACTCAGGAGGGTCATGGTGGGGAGGTAATGTCCCTCTGGAACCTAAGGCTGAAGATTCCACGCCAAGGGCTCCAGCCCAAGACATCAGCCTGAATAACCCCTCTAGGTTGAATCTAAGCCTCTCAGTCCCTCCCACCCTACAGAGGATGAGGCTCTCCACTCCCTGAGCTAAATATGGTGACACTTCAGCCACAGCGTTCATTGGGATCCCAGGACTAGGGGGACATTCTTCCAGCTTCTGTCCCTCCTCTTCTCCCAGTCCACCTTTTCCCAGGTTCCCAGTGAACTTTCCCAGAGTTTGTCTCCTCCAGGAATTCCTCCCAAAGTGGATCCACTTGATTCTGAAAACTTAAGTGGTGAAGACTCAAGAGTCAAGCACAGAGTTTGCCTCATGTTTATCCAAACTTGTTCCTCTTCTGTTTATGGCCTGTGGCTGGGTGTGTTCTCCCTCCTGATCCGCGAACACCCTTAGCCCCGCTGGGATGGATGAGCCTGTAGTCATTCCACTCCGGGTCCTTCTCAGCCCTTTCTGAGCCTGTGAGAAGTTGAAACAGGATCAGCGAGGCACCTGGATGACCTGCTGTCTTGAATAAGTCCCAAGAAGGTGATTCCAAGCCCTGGGATTCTGAGACCCAAACCTGTTATCACCAAGGCTGAGGCCTCTTTGTCACTGCAATAGACTCTAAGCCCCACATGCTAGATGGGAGTCAGAGAACTATCTGCGAAAAGAAACAATAAACAGAACTGGCAATACCTGGAGAGAGAGAGTTTGTAGGCAGCACTGGCTGAATGAGAGGGAGCTTGAGCAGCCCAGGGCTCCTGGACATCAGGAAGAGGGACAGTGGCAGGGGAGACAGCTGAGGCAACTGCCGAGCATGGAAGGCTCACTAGTGAGCACGGACTGGGAGTCAGGAACCTGGGGTTCCAGGGCTGCCTCTCACCAACACGGGGGACTGCAGGTTGAGCACTTGCCTCCAAGGACCTCATCAGTACAGTGAAGACGTTGGTCCAAAGCACTCCTGTGAGGCTTCTCAGGTCTGAATGCCTGCAATTTCATTTTGCATCAATGCTCATGCTCTGGGATTGCAGTACACACGGAAACACACCTGGGGAGATGCATTTCCAGCCTCGATATCTCAGAACCGGGACCCTGGAAACTCACATTAATAAATGTTCCTGACCTTCCTGCAGTGTCTGAAATGCCCAGCGTAGGTCAGGGTGGAAGAGTGAAGTTTCCCTGATAGCTGAGGTAGCAAAGATCAAACAGCTGACCCACAGAGCTTCCATTAGTCATCCGTGTATAAGGCCAGTCATTAGTTAGGGCCAGAAGAAGGCAATGAAAATAGGGCACAGTTCAGAGCAGGGAAGCAGATGCAGCACATATTCCTGTCTGTGCCAAGAGCTGTCATGCAGGCAGGATTGATTCATCACTTCATTCATCTCTTCAGCCATTCATCATTCACTCCTTGAGCTCTCCCCAGCCGTCATTTGCAGGCCAGGTTCTGTGCAGCCAGGAAGGATTAGATGAGTAAGATGGCGCCTGCCTGAAGGAGTGCATGGCCAGGCCAGGGACACAGATGAGTACGAGCAGTTAGGGGCCACCAAGGCTTCAGGAGGCTAAGGGAGGTGTCTGCATGGGCAGGGGCTCTGAGGAAGGAGCATGCAGAAGCAGGGGCCAGCCCCCGGCCTTGGGAAGTGAACAAGAGAGAAGGCACAGCACCACCAGGCCTAGCCAGAAGATTGGGGGAGGCCACCAAAGGGTTGGGAGTGCAATGTGCTCAGACCTATGCTATCGGGTAAAGGATGTCAGTGTCCTGAGCCAGGGCAGCGGTGGCAGGGGTAGGGACCAAGGAAGAGAAGTTGGGGAGAGGATTCAAAGGTCACTGCTGCAGGGAGTAGGGGTGATGTGGGGTATCAACCTAGACACACATTTTTCTGTTCAGAACAACTAGGGAGGTGCTGTTGACCACACAGGAGTGGGTTTAGGGGGAGATGATGAGTTCAGCCTTCTCAGAACCACACACGGTTGTATTTTCTTCAAACACAAAGGTTTTATCAACAGTCCACACATGATTTATTGTTCCATCCATCTGCATCTATTATCCTTTAGATTCTAAGTCCTGTATAATCAGAGACAGAGAAGAGCACAGACACAAGGGGAACGACCCAGAGGGAGAGACCAGCAGAGCCGAATCTTCTCTTCTCTTTCCTTTTTTCCCTAGACCATGCCGCTCATGGCTGTGAGCTCATCCCGCGGGCATGCACAGTCCTGAGTCTACGCCCCAACCTCATTCTGACAGCGGCCCTGGAAGGTTTGTGAAATGGAGGCCTCAGGAGGAGCCATAACTCGTCAGAGGTCACACTTCCCAGGCACTAAACGTTTCCTGATGTGTACAGCCGTGGGGCCACCGAGACAGGCGGCTCTGCCTCCCCTGGTTGCCATCAAAAGCATTAGGGACAGGGGACTGCAGAGTGGCCCCCAGGACCTGGGAAACAGCAAGACTCCTTCTGGCCCAAGGAACTGGGTGGCCGGGGGATGCCTCTGGTGGATGTAGCAGGGGTGTCTTCCCCACATGAAAGGTTGAGAATATGAAAAAAATGTCAGGTCTGAATTCCTGTGGAAGGGCCTCCTGACCTTCTCTAATGTGGTGTGGTTTGAGTTTTCCGGAAACCAAGCCCCCGACTAACGGTTCCACTCTCTTTTCTAATAAATACGTGGCCCTGGGCCCGGCTCCCTTCTCTGCTTTGTCATGAGGGACCCGTTATTTACGACTTGGGGATGAGTCACAGGCCTTGGCAAGGAGCTCACTGCTCTGGGCCCAGTGTATTTTTCCACTCAGTAGCAAGCGAAGGAGGGCGCTTGTAAATTCTCCTGTCGAAACGACTCTGTAGGTGTCTTCACAGGGATGCTCCTTCTGGCTTGGCCATAAATCTCTTCCCTGTTGGACATTCCTGGTGGTCTTTCGTTGCTGCCCAGGAGAGTGGGTGGGGGCTCTTATGGACTCTGGACTCAGCTCCCACCCCAGCTCCCAGGCCACACAAACAAAACCGCCATATTTTCTTTGGGGATTTTTCCAAGATGCCTTGGGGCACAGTGAGTTGGGGAGATGAAGGGGTCAGGTCAGTGAGTACTAGAGAAGAAAAAGGGTGGAACATGGGGATAAAAGGCAACAGGATATAGGGGCTTCTAGAACTCCCCATGACCCACAGAGCCCAGTCTACACTCCCCAACTGGGCACTCCTGACTCTCTGTGTTAGGACCAACCCTCACCTAGCCCAGGACTATCCTGGACACCCTGTGTTTACTCCCAGCCTCCCTGCTTTGCTCCAGATCTTCTTCATGCCCAAAGTACCCTTCCCTCCCTCCAGTCCACTCTCAGAGCCTCTACTCAAGGACTGTGCTGTTATTCATCAGGCAATGTTGTGGATAATTTCTTATTTCCTACTCATTTGTCTTATTTCCCCAAATAGATTATGAGCTCCCAAGCAGGAAATCTCATGTCTCTTTTCGTCAACTACACGATGACCAGGGACTTTGGGGTGGGGGATTAGGGAAGAGGTGTCAAGAACTGTGAAGGAGCTGAGATTCTGTCCTTCTTGCAAACTAGCAAGCTAGCTGCCACTGTTTCATGGATGCTGGCAGAAGACACAAGACTCCTGGGTCAGAGACAAAGGATAGTTCATTACTCACAAAAATAAGCAGTAACCAGAGAATCAACATTTGCACCAGTCCCATGAATCCTAATTCCTACAGGGTAATGTAAAGAAGGCCAGGTTATGCCTACACACACAGTGGGTTGTATTACAGGAGAGAATCCCTAGCTTACGGATCCTGAATCTTTTATAATAGGCATAATAATGCCTAAATTTTGACCCAGAGGAAGGCGTTGTCTTTATTATATTGGACAGTAAACAACGGTGCACTTTGCTCCAGAGGGAGATATCTTTATCTTCTCAAACTTTTAACTAAGCAAACAACCTTGAAAAGGTAGTCAGGTATAAAAGGAGCCTGTGCTTCTGCTGGCAAGATGTGCAGAAACATGACAGACCCATGGAAAACTGTCTCCCAACAGGGCACTTCATTAACTTTTTTTATTCATCTCATAATGACCATCTCCAGCATTATCCAAAAACCTTGTCATAGCACACCAGCACAGTGACTCCTAACTCTGGATTGCACATCAGACTTTTGGTGAGGTTTAAGGCAAGGATGGAGGAGGTACCTCATTCATGAAATCGTATGGCAGCAAGCTCTCTTGGTGCCCTGTCCAAAGCCCCTCAATACTTACCTCCACAGACCAAAGACTGCCTTCTTTACAAAACTGTGACTCTGCTTGTGCATGGGACAAGCCACAGCACTGAAGAATTAATGCTCCCAGAGGTAGCCCTCAGTCAAAGAAAGATGGGAAGATGGAAGATAAATATCCCAGCTTCCTTCCTCCTGGCTTGGATAACTCTGTCTTCCATAGTTTCCCATAGATGGAGACCCAGTTGCCCACATTGATAGCTACTTGATAATACTCCCTTTACTGGCTTCTTCTCATCTTTGTCTCTCTTCTTCCCTCCCTCCCATGCTTTGGGGGTTACTTTCCTGCTTGCATTTAAATCCTTGTCTCAGTGACTATTTCTAGGGATTCCACCTAAGATACTTAACTAGCAGCATAATATGCTATGTTTGAAAATGGATTTTAAATTTCAGTCTTTAATCCATATTGAGATGATTTTTGTATATGGTATAAGGAAGGGGTATGTGTTCAATTTTCTGCATATGGCTAGTGAGTGTTCTCAGTACCATTTATTAAATAGGGAATCCTCTCCCCATTGCTTGTTTTTGTCAGGTTTGTCAAAGACCAGATGGTTGTAAGTGTGAAGTCTTATTTCTGAGATCTCTGTTCTGTTCCATTGGTCTATGTGTCTGTTTTTGTACCAGTACCATGCTGTTTTGCTTACTGTAGCTTTGTTGTATAGTTTGAAGTCAGGTAGTATGATGCCTCCATCTTTGTTCTTTTTGCTTAGGATTGTCTTGGCTATTCAGGCTCTTTTTTGGTTCCACATAAATTTTTAAATAGTTTTTTTTTTCTAATTCCTTGAAGAATGTCAATGGTCATTTAATGGGAATATCATTGAATCTATAAATTGCTTTAGGCAGTATGGCCATTTTCACTATATTGATTCTTCCTATCCATGAGCATGAAATATTTTTCCATTTGTTTTTATCATCTCTGATTTCCTTGAGCAGTGCTTTGTAGTTCTCCTTGAAGAGGTCCTTCATTTCATATAGCTTGTTAGCTGTATGCTTAGCGGGGTGTGTGTGTGTGTGTGTGTGTGTGTGTGGCAATTGTGAATGGGAGTTCATTCATGATTTGGCTCTCAGCTTGCATGTTATTGGTGTATAGGAATGCTAGTGATTTTTGCACATTGATTTTGTATCCTGAGACTTTGCTGAAGTTGTTTATCAGCTTAAGAAACTTTTGGGCTGAGACAATGGGATTTTCTAGATATAGGATCATGTAATCTACAAACAAAGATAGTTTGATTTTCTTTCTTCCCATGTGAATACCATTTATTTCTTTCTCTTGCCTGGTTGCCCTGGCCAGAACTTCCAATACTATGTTGAATAGGAGTGGTGACAGATGGCATCCTTGCCTTGTGCCTATTTTCAAGAGGAATGCTTCCAGCTTTTGCCCATTCAGTATGATATTGGCTGTGGGTTTGTCATATATGGCTTTTATTATTTTGAGGTCTGTTCCTCCAATACCTATTTATTGGGAGTTTTTAAGATGAAGGGATGTTGAATTTTACCGAAGGCCTTTTCTGCATCTATTGAAATAATCATGTGGTTTTTGTCTTTAGTTCTGTTTATGTGATTAATCAAAACCCTAGAAGAAAATCCAAGCAATACCATTCAGGACATAGGCACAGGAAAAGATTTCATGATGAAAATACCAAAAGCAATTGCAACAAAAGCAAAAATTGACAAACAGGATCGAATTTAACTAAAGAGCTTCTGCACAGCAAAAGAAACTATCATCAGAGTGAACAGACAACCTACAGAATGGGATAAACATTTTGCAATCTATCCATCTGACAAAGGTCTAACATCTAGCATCCACAAGGAATTTGAACAAATTTACAAAAAAAAAAAAAAAAAAAAAAAAAAAAAACATTAAAAAATGCGCAAAGGACATGAACAAACACTTCTCAAAAGAAGACACACATATGATCAACAAACATATGAAAAAAAGCTCAACATCAATGATCATTAGAGAAATGCAGTTAAACACCACAGTGAGATACCATCTCACACTAGTCAGGATGGCTATTATCAAGAAGACAAAAACCAACAGATGCTGGCAAGGTTGTAGAGAAAAATGAATGCTTTTACACTGTTGGGAGTGTAAATTAGGTCAATCATTGTGGAAGACAGTGTGGCGATTCCTCAAAGACCTAGAGGCAGAAATACCTTTTGACCCAGGAATCCCATTACCAGGTATGTACTCAAAGGAATATAAATTATCCTATTATAAAGATACATGCACACTTATGTTCATTGCAGCACTACTCAAAATAGAAAAGACATGGAAGCAACCTAAATGCCCATCAATGGCAGATTGGATAAAGAAAATATGGTACATATGCACCATGGAATATTATGCAGCCATAAAAAGGAACAAAGATCATGTCCTTTGCAAGGACATGGATGGAGCTGGAAACCATTATCTTCAGCAAACTAACATAAGAACAGAAAACCAAATACTGTGTGTTCTTACTTATAAGTGGGAGCTGAGTGATGAGAACAAATGAACACATCAAGGGAAACAACACACAGTGGGGCCTGTCAGAGGGTGGGGGGTGGGGTGGGAAGAGGAAGAGCATTGGAAAGAATAGCTAATGGATGCTGGCCTTAATACCTAGGTGATGGGATGTTCTGTGCAGCAAACAACCATAGCACACGTTTACCTATGTAACAAACCTGCACATCCCGCACATGTATCCCTGAACCTAAAATAAAAGTTGGAAGAAAAAAAAAGAAAATGAAGCATGTATTGTTCTGACAATACAAGGTATAGAACGTAAAGCTTACCACTCTCCTCTTGAGAGATGCAAAAGCTAGCAATAATTCATTCTAAGAAAGGGGTAAATCAATGGATGGCAGAAAGAGATGTACAGGATTAAAGAGGCTGAGATACCCTAATGTAGACCCTGTACTGGTTTTTGAGAATACAGAATCTGAAACCATCCCAGCCAATACAAAAAGAAGACATACCAGGACCACTGGCATTTTCCTGCGGTCCTCCCTTTTATGAAACTCTCCCCTTTTGATCCAACTCCAAGTCTACCCTTCCTTAGTCCAGACTCTTCCCTTACAGAAATCTCTTTCATACACAGGTATGAGAATCTGAGAACAGCTGTTAATGGAATCTCTGGGGCATTGACTTTATAAAAGCCTCAAGGCCTTGAGCTAAAGTAAGAAATAACCAAGAAGAAGAAGAAGGGGATGGCAGTCAAGAGCATCAGAACTACTTGGGGAGCTTGTCCAAACCACACACCTAATGATTTGGAGACATCCCAAGAGTGGGTTGAATGTTTTCAGTTCAGCCATATCCCTGCATAATTTACATTCTGCCCAGGACCACTCTGTCCAGCTTCCTCTTTGCCATATAAACTGGAAATTCTCCCCTCCAACTCTTAACAAGTGAATGGAAGCATGTTAGAAAACTACAGCCATGCACCACATAACATAAGAGGAGTATGATATTTCAGTTAACAAGGACCACATATGCCACGGTGGTCCTGTGAGATCATAATACCATGTTTTTACTGACCTTTTTCTTTGTTTAGATACACAAATACTTCCCGTTGCACTACCACTGCCTACAGTATCCAGGACAGCAACACACTGTATAGGTTTGTAGCCCAGAAGCAATGGACTATATCATATAGCCCAGATGGTAGTAGGCTCTACCATTTAGGTTTAGAGAAGTATACTCTATGATATTCACACAACAATGAAATGGCCTATCAATGCATTTCTCAGAACGTATCCCCATTGTTAATTGACACCCTGACCATTAGCATTGATTAGCACTTACAATTATTGCTCAGCATCATTATTATCCATTGAATTAAAATAGTTCTTTATACTATTTAAAACTTTATCACATTGACCATATGTCATTGGAGCCTCTGCCTTTCCCTCTCCCCATAAGATAATAGAGAAAATAATATTATCCTCACTTACAGATAACGAACTGTTGGTTTAGAAAAAAAAAACTTGATAGAAATGCTCTCATTTTACAGATGAGGAAACTGAGGTTCAGAGAGCATGGCTAACCCAAGGTCACACAGCATGTTAGTGTCATGGAGTAAGAGGAGCATCTTGTCATATAATACTAGCAGTAGCTGTCATTAGCTGAGTGTTTACTGTGTGCCAGTTCCTGCAGGCAAGATACATCCAGCATACAATCTTTGTTAATCCTTATGACAACCTTTCCAGTAGGTGCTATGATTATCTTTGTTTAATGTATGATGATGTCAAGACTCAGTGTGGTTAAGCGCTTTGTCCAAGGAGGGATGCAGTGCCTCTGAGTGATACTGGCTGGGTGGGCACGGAAGTGCATGGAGTGAGGCTTCCTAGCCTGCCAGCTCCCTCCACGCATGAGCTCAATTAGACCTGACAGCCAGATGTCTGGGGTGGTGACGTCAGGGATTAGGGCAACAGCTGGGGGGCAGCCAAGCTCTGGTTGGTAGCCCCCACCCAGACAGTTCCCCATGTGCTGGGAGCCACATGGGAGCCAGAATGAAAGAGTATGGCTGTTCCTCCCAGCTGAGGATACCCCGCTGATGAGCCTGTAGCTGGTCTTTGTACACCAAGAACAACTAAGTACTTATGGGTCCCTGGATGGAATGGGTCCTTGGAGAATGTTGGACGCAGTCCCTGCAGCTCCAATTTCAATGAGGTAGCTCCACTTTCTTGCCTCCACTAGAAAGGGCCCCTTAGGGACTTTTCCATCCTAGTGGCTCCCAGTGAGCAGAGAATGGTGCCTTCCTCTCCTCCATCAAAGCCCCCTCTGTTCAGCCACGACCATTTCACCATCCTGTTCTATGGATCTGCTCCATGGTTTCCTCCCAGAGGAACATCTTGCTCCTTTCCCAGGCCTGGCCCGTGCTTCAGAACATACACCCAGGCTGACCTCACCACTGTACTTCACAGACACTTTGGTTTGAGTGTCGGGCAGTCTTGGGTCACTGGCAGTGAAAGTCTCCTGTAGTGTCCCTTTCCCCAAGCCCTGACACTTCCCTCTAGCAGCAGCCCTTGAAGCCTCTCCAGTATCCAGATGTTTGGTGTCCTACAACTGGCTGATCTCCAGCCACACGGCGGCAGCATTAATAGACTGTGCAGGCATAGAGGCTTCTGCTGGGGAAGATGGTGGTCAGTTTACTTAACTCAACTGTAAACAAAAGCAATAATTAGCCCAAGTGAGCGGGGGAAAGGAAAAGGAATAAATCAAACCCAGGCTCAAAAAGCACCTGTGAAAAGGGTTCCCTGGCCCACTGGAATAGTGGCTGTAGTAAACAAACCATGAGTGACCTTGGCTCACAGACTATTAATTTGCTGATTGTTGATGGGTTTACACAGCTTAAAATGGGAATAAAGCCATGGTTAGGCAGCAGCCCAATCTTCTTGTGTGTGAGCATTTAGTCCTTGAATTAGCAAAGGTGGATCAGCCCTGGTCTGGGCTGTGGGCTGGGGTGAGAAGAGACCCCGACCCTGCCATAATGGGGTGCATTCAATGTAGCTGTGTCCTCCACAGACTTGGAGACAAATAAGGGAGGAGTCTTTTTTGTACTCAGATAGCTACACTACTAAGCAGAATCAAATAGGTTTAAGTACTAGTTAGCACTCTTGAACGCAACTTGAACCAGATTAGGAAAAGAGATGGATATCATCCACTCAAAGAATCCAACCATGTCATGGCAAGAGCAGGATGCAGCTGGGCTTCAGGAAACCTTCAAATGCTTCAGAACACTTTCCCACTCTTTCTCTCGCCCAACCCCATGACTCTCTTGGTGTTAGCTTCCTTCTCTTAGTGAGCAATGGCTCCCTTCGCATACACACACAAAAAGACCTCCAGTAACGACCTGGCTATATAGCTTACCATTTCTATCTCATTCTATTTCTCAGTTTGTCATATATATATATATATATATCTCGGGATCAGTGGTGTATGCCTATAATCCAGGACCAAGAAATGGTCCTTCCTTCTTCCTTTTGGTCTATCTTCCCCTTTATCCTTCCTCCCTCCTACCTGGGTCCCCAGCCTGCCCCAAGTCCTTAGTCTTGCTTTCCCCAAAGACTAAGCTCAGACAGAGCCAGCATCCCCAACACTGATGACATTAATGAAACCTGCAACTTGAGAGGGACAGCTGTTTGATGGAAATTTCTGGAAACTTTACTTATCCTTTTCTTCCCAGACCCTTCATGGAGCACCCTATTCCAACCCTTGTCCAGACTCCCCTCCTGTCCAGCCTAAAGCAGCTATTGCCTCCAGCACTTCAGGAGGCAGAGGCAGGAGGATCACTGGAGCCCAAGAGTTCAAGACCAGACTGGGCAACATAGAAATACCCTATCTCTTTAAAAAAATGCAAAAGATAGTCAGGTGTGGTGGCATGTGCCTGTGATCCCAGCTACTCAGGAGGCTGAGGTGGGAGGATTGCTCAAGTGCAAGAGTTTGAGGCTGCAGTGAGCCATAATTGTGCCACTGCCCTCCAGGCTGGGTGACAGAATGAGACCCCATCTCTTTAAAAAATATATATATATATTTAAATATTTATTTTTAAATTATTTGAAGAAATATTTAAGTATATTTTTATATAAATATATTTTGTTTAAATATATTTAAATATATAAACATACCTTTTATATAAATATATTTAAAATATATATATTGCATGTACATATGCATGTATATATAAGGGAATAAATATATTATATATGTGTGTATGTGTATATGTGTGTGTATATATATTCACACACACACACATATAACATATATATATATATTAGGGAAGGACTCTGATTGGCCTGGAAGACACATGGCTGGTCTGGAAGCAATGAACTAGAACCAGAAGGGGAGGAGTTATGACTGGCTCA
Organism: Macaca mulatta; assembly: GCF_049350105.2. NCBI lineage: Eukaryota > Metazoa > Chordata > Mammalia > Primates > Cercopithecidae > Macaca > Macaca mulatta. The sequence goes on from NC_133418.1 coordinate 53,033,820, forward strand.
GCTTGAGAAAGTTCATCAATTGTGATTATAAAGGTAGGGTTGTCAAAAACCAGGGCAGTTCCCTCTCTTCAGCCAGGTGAGTGGCGGGGGCATCAGGGAAGGGAGAGGACTCCAGATGAAAGAAGGAGTGCTTGATGTTACTGCCTCAGTGAGGCACTGCTCTCTGATGACAGACGATAAGAACTATATGGCAATGTGAGCAGCGGGGTGCAGAGGGAAGACTATGTGACTGAGTTGGGCAGATCGAAGGAGGTGGCATGAAAGTTAGCCCGAAGGATGAGCAGATGTTCAACAGGTGAAGAAGGAGGCAAAGGCACTCCAGACTGAGAGGAGCAAATGGCAAACACAGGAGCCCAAGAGTGGGTGGTTATGGCAAGAAACAGCATGTCCAGGTGATGAAGAGGGAGTTGAAACTGAAAAACCTGATGGCTTCTGATATGGTTTGACTGTGTCCCCACCCAAATCTCATCTTAAATTGTAGTTCCTGTAATCCCCATGTGTCGTGGGAGGGACCTGGTGGGAGGTAATTGAATCATAGGGGTGGTTACCCCCACACTGTTCTTGTGATAGTGAGTTCTCACAAGATCTGATGGTTTTCTAAGGGGCTTTTCCCCGTTTTGCTCAACATTTCTCCTTGCTGCTGCCATGTGAATAAGGATGTGTTTGCTTCCCCTTCCATCATGAATGTAAGTTTCCCGAGGCCTCCCCAGCCATGCTAAACTGTGAGTCAATTAAACCTCTTTCCTTTATAATTTACTCAGTCTCAGGTATGTCTGTATTAGCAGCATGAGAATGGACTAATACAGTCTCCATCTGAAATGCCTTGGAAAAGAGCGTGGACTTTATTATATAGTCAAGGAGACGCTATGAATATTTCCTAAGCCAGGTTGACAAGTTTACCATTAGTACCTCATTCTATTTCTCAGTTTTGTTTAAAATATATGTATATCAGGCTGGGCTCAGTGGCTCATGCCTGTAATCCAGGACCAAGAGGTGGTCCTTGCTACATGGTCAAGCATTCAACAAACACCTTGAGGATGCTTGTTATCATTCAGGCATTGTGCCAGGTGCTGAGGACTGGGAGAGGGAAAGCGTGTGATTTTGCCCTCATAGAGCTCCTGGGCAGGTGAGAGACAGATTCATAAATGGATGATTATACTTCTAGTACGGGACAGAAGTTGTGCTGTGGAGGCCAAGGATCAGAGATAAATCTCAGCCCCCCAAAACACATGGAAAGGGGAGTGAAGGGGCTTCCCAGAGGGGTCGACACTTAGGCCAAGTCCTGAGGGCTGAGAAGATGTTGGCCATGTGGTTGAGGAGAAGGAGAATGAGAAGACGCAGAAAACCCAGGCTGAAAACAAGGATGTGCAGTTTTCATAGCTCACCAAGCTGTTTGGAACAGCAAAGCAGGATGAAGAAGAGGCAGAGACCAGGGGTTGGATAGGAAGGAGCAGCCAGTGGGATGTCCACTGCAAGCAGTGAGAGCCAAGGAGGTCTATAAGTAGGTGACGGCTTGATTGAAAGCACATTCTGAAAGAGTATGGCTGTATCATAGACCTCCCAAGGTGAATGCAAGCAGAAGGCAAGGGGACAACCAGCAGGCGGCTACGAGGCCAGGTGAGAAGTGAACAGGACATAGACCGAGGCAGGGGAGATGGAGAGAACCGAAGGCTTTGCGGGAGCTTGAGGAATGGATTACATGGGAATGATGGAGAGAGACCAGGGGAGGGTGCCAGACACAAGAGCGAAGGCCCCAGGAGGAAAAGGAGATTCAGGAAGCAAATAATGAGTTAGCTTTGGGGAATACCGATTTTGAGGTGCTAGTGGGACCACCAAAAGAAATTACTCAATTGTGAGGTGAAACTGTGGGTGTTGAGTCAGGAGGTATATCTGTACTAAAGTTAGCCACTTAAAAGTCATTATTCAGGGGTTGGGGAGGGCAGTGAAGCCATGAAGAGCTTTAAGTCCAATGGACAACACATACAAAGAGAAGAGAGTAGGCCTAAAACGGGAACCCTGGGAGCAGCAAGCAGCACTTGACAGGGCAGACAGAGGAAAACATCTCATGAAACACATTGACAAGGAATCATCAGGGAGAGGCACCCTCCCCCCTCCGCTGCCCCCACATCTGTTCTCCCCTCCTTACAGGCAATAGGATTTTTAGCTAGATACATGTCCACCTGCCTGGAGAGTATCGTCCTCAGTGAGACGTGGCCAGGTGCTTATGTTCTGGTTAGGGGAAGGGAGCTGATGTGACGTTGCAGCCTCCAAGTCCTGTCTTTCAAGAGAAGCTGCTGGCATCCCCTTCCTCTTCTTTTTCCCACTGATGACAGGGTCTGGAGCATCCATTCCAAGCCAAGAAATGAAAGCACATTGAAGATGGCAACACGAGTAGAAGGAACAGATCCTGACGCCATCAAACCACCACACCAGCCATGCACCCAGCCTTGTACTCAAGAAAGGAAAGAAATTGTGTCTTGGTTAATTTGTATTTGAGGTTCCATTAGTTCAGAGGGGTAACAGAGAGAGGCCAAGGAGGAGAGGTGGTCAATGTAATTGGCTTTGCAGAGGTCAAAGGAGGACGTGGCAATAAGGCTCTGGTGACTGCAGTAAGCATAGTCCACTGGAGTGGAGGGGCTGTCAGCCAAACTGTTCATGGCAGGTTGAGTGGAGAAGCGAGGGTGGACAGCAACTTCAAGAGACATGGAGAGCCAGGAGATGAGGTGTGGGTGGGAGAGAGGGGGTAAAGAGGCCCCTTCTTTGCAGGAATGATGTAAGTCCTCAACTAGAGCATTGTGGCTGGGTTAGCCAAGAAGGGGGCAATGAGGGGTGCTGCCATCATTGGGATATAGGGACATCCCAGGCCACAGGGACCCATAAAACATCCCAAGGTCATGAAAGGGGCCAGGAAAAAGGAGGGCATTGCCAAAGCAATGGCTGCTTTGGGCTGGACAGAAGGGGAATCTACGTAAGGCCTGCAGTAAGGTGCTTCGTGAATGGTTTGGGAAGGAAAGGATAAGTTTCCAGAAAGGTCTGCCACACAGCTGCCCCTCTCAAGTCACAGCATTCATGGACGTCATCACCATTGAGGATACTGGCTCTGTTTGAGCTGAGTCTATGGGGCAGGCAAGGCCAAGGGCTCGGGGCAGGCTGGGGGCAAGGGGAGGAGGGAGAAAGGCTGAAGGGGAAGACAGACCAAAAGGAAGAAGAAGGACCATCTCTTGGTCCTGGGCTTTCCATCCCTGAAACAGGAAGAGTGGGGACTGGAAAGGTCTGGGTCAGGAGAAGGTGCCGCCTGGATGGCCAGCCACACGCTGGGCCCCAGGCTCCCCTGGAGAGTAGCCGGGAGACAGAGGGTCATGGGCTCTGGTTCTCACGTCGCCAGGGCTGAGGGGAACATGGTTGGAATGCACCACAAGCCAGCAGTCATCCCTCAGGGAGGCCAGTGGGGAATCTCCAGCCCTGAAGTCATCACCACCCGAGGAGCCTGGACCCCGACATGGAAAAAGGGTCCCGCAGGGGCGCCCGGCGCCGGCCGGCACAGATGAGCTCATCGTGCTTGCTGCCTCTTCCCCTCTTTTCCAGGCATCTCAGATTTCTAGATGTCAGGAGCATGTGACAGACAGGGAAGAGGACAAGAAGGGGGCTGGATATGGACTCAAGGTGGAATGTGGGATGTGGGAGGCCAGAGGTGCGCCCCCAACCCCAGCACTGCTTCTGCCTCCCTTGCTTTATCCTGGGCCAGAGGCAGGCGTGCTACCTTCCCTCTTCACTTCCCATTAGGGCACCAAAGGAGCCCACCATGATCAGGCCCCTAAGAAAACACACCTGTGTTTCCTGGAGGAGAGCCTGCACCTCTGTCCTCTCCCATCAGCCCAAACTATTATCACTGATTTGCTTTGGAACTGAGAGGCCTGGACTCAAACAGAATAGGAGACAGGAGGTCAGTGGCAGGAGCCTGGTGGCACTGGGGGCATCATGATCGGAGACAAGGAGCTTTCACATTATCCTACAGACAGAGCACTGTGCTAAGAGTCAGAGATACGGCCGTAGCTCCTCCTCCACCACTTCCTAGCTCTGTGACCCTGGAGAAGCCACTTTCTTTCTCAGAGCCTCAGTTTCCTTTCTATTAAATGGAAATGCCACCTGACCCTAAAGTGAGGATCTATTGAAAGCACAGAGGTGTGCTTTGAGACCTTAAAGTTTTTTGCACTCTAAGAGAACACAACATTAATGCAAATAAAAAACAATGGTGCCAGGGGGCACCATTCACATTGTAGCCTTTAAGCATGGCTTCCCCGGGAGCACGAGCCCATTTACAACTGCAATGTGAAGGGTGCTCTAGGAAGTGGTGCAGACCTGCAGACCTGATATGGTTTGGCTGTGTCCCCACCCAAATTTCATCTTGCATTATAGTTCCCATAATCTCCATGTGTCATGAGAGGGACCTGGTGGAAGGTAATTGAATCACAGGGGTGTTTACCCCCATGCTCTTCTCGTGATAGTGAGTGAGTTCTCACAAGATCTGATGGTTTTATAAGGGGCTTTTCCCCCTTTGCTCGGCACTTCTCCTTCCTGCCGCCATGTAAAGAAGGATGTGTTTGCTTCCCCTTCTGCCATTACTGTAAGTTTCCTGGGGCCTCCCCAGCCCTGTGAACTGTGAGTCGATTAAACCTTTTTCATTTATAAATTACCCAGTCTCAGGCAGTTCTTTATAGCAGCATGAGAATGGACTAATACAAGACCCAATCCTATGGCTGGGACAGTAACTGTTCAGAAGGGTCCTTGGGTGGGGAGTGGGGCTGCCATAGTCATCTGACCATTTGGGTGGCTGTCTGGGAGCCAGGTCCTTGTAGAAGAACAGTTCTGCTAAAGACATTCTAGTCTAAACAAATTCATGCTGCTTCCCAAGAGAGTGCTGCAGGAGGAAGCCAGCCCAATGCCACCCCATTGCATCTCCAAAAGCTACGCCAAGAGACAAAGAAGAGATAGGAACACCTTGTCAGATCTGGCACCTAGCGGGCTAACCCAGACACCCCTGGATCACTTTGCCCAGAGTCCTGTGAGTTTATCAGTTTTAAAGACTAGATTTCCTGTCTGTACAGGGCATACCAGACTGTCAAGGTCATTGCCATTGTCAATCAGAAATGTTAAAGGCCAAAAGTGGCCCTGGAGTTTGAACACTTGGGCCTGACCCCTCCCCAGTATACAGTCTCCATTGTGGGAATCTGAGGGACAAGGGGCAGCCAATCCTTCAGCTGGACAGCTCTCTTTCAGCACCCAGAGCTAGAGGTTTCAAGGTGGGAAGTGTCATTTCACCAGCAGGGAGGATTTTCTAATGGAAGAGAGGGAAGAAAATGAGCTACCAGTCACTGAAGCCTTGATCTGTGCTAAGTATTCAACCTACTATTGCCCAGCATACAGTAAGTGCTCAATAAATAAGGTGCTAAATGAACAAATAGATGAATGGGGGGAGGGGTGTGAGCCAAAAATCATTTAACATCCTAACTGCAGTAATTCCATTTCCTATGATATAATGCCTCTTTTAAGTAGATACCTTAGTGTTAAACTAAGCACCTTGGAGGACCATGTGGTGGCAAAGCTGGCCTCGGAAGAGAGATGGAAGGCAAAGGGAAATACATTGTCCAGCATAGAAAAACAAAAGGTTGACCGATTTTGGAGAGAATCCAAGGGACCAAAAAAGGATGCCTGGGACCTGGGGAGAGGGGCTGGGCTGGGAAATACAGCAGCAGGGCTGGGTCTGCAAAGAAACACAGTCAATGAGAATAAGCAGCAGACTCAAAGACTTTTCAGAACAGTAAGGTCTAGAGATCACTCTTGAAGCTGTCACCTAAGCTGCACTTGCAGGGATCCAACCCCTAAAACATCACCCGCAGAGCATAAGTAAAGGCTGCCGTGCAATTCTGCATGAATTAGGCCATCAAAACTTTCAGGAAATGGAACAGGCTGCTCCATACATGGAGAGTGCTCCATACATGGAGAGTGCTCCACTGCTGGAGGTTTCTAAACAGAGTTCTTAGAAGCGGGGTTCAAGCCTCAGAGGTGGGTTGAACTCCCAGGTCACTCCTAATCCTGATAATTTGCGATTCTGATAAAACGGTCAAGAAAGTCCTTCCTTCCATTCATTGAGCCAACACCTGCCTCCCTGTATGTTTCTCTCTTCTGAAGCAATACTCAGAAAGTTTTGGCCCTTGTTCACATTCAAGTCCTTCAAAGATTTGAGGGTGTTTTCATGAAGAGACCATTACTTGTCCTCCAAAATCTCATCTCTCTGGATTTGGGCAAACATTCAGACTATACTTCCCAGCCTCCCTTGTCATTAGGTGCATCTATGTGACTAAGTTATCTCCAGTGATAGCTGAGTAGAAGTGATATGCACCACTTCCTGGCCTGGCCTATTAATAACCGCCCATGGGCCATTCCTTGTTCTTTTTCCTCCCATTGATCAGGATGTTGACACCTGGGGTGACTTTGGAAGCCATGTATTGAGGATTGCAGTGTTGTTACCAGAGAGCTTCCTGATGTAAAGAGAACCAATGTACAAAAGGGGGACAATGCATAGAGCATTCCCCAACATTATTTAACTACGGTGCATTTTACTTATGGTTTATGTTGCAAAATATCTGAGCATGGCATTTGAATCCCCTTCATGTTCTGGATCTACCAATCTTTCCATCCTTATCGTCTGCTGCTTCTTTCAGTGAATCCTGTGCTCCAAACAAACGTTCCCAGAATCTGTCGGATTTCTGGGAAACCAGAAATACCAGAAAAACCAAGGACCAATGGAAAGCAGGTTTGTGGACTTTGCCATGACTTGTCCTGTCTCTTGCTCCTGGTGTTTCCTTTCTCTAAATTGTTTTCCCCTCATCCCTAAGCCCCTCCGCATTGGCCAAGTTCCTCCCCCATGACCATACCAGCCTTCTGTAATTCCTCCATTGCTCTTTCTACGTCCCACACTCCGTAAGCAAACAGTGCCTACCATAGTCATTAGAGAGTTCACAAAAATTCCAGTTATCCTCTTTCCAGGCACCTAAGAAGATTGTATTTCCCTGTCTCTTCTGAAATTAGTTTTGCTTTAGCCAATAAAATGTAGGCAGAAATGATACGTGTCACTTCTGAGCAGAGGCTTGAAAATCCAGCACATGTTTAACCATATTCTCTTTTTCATCTGCCACAAGACTGGCAAACTTACAGATGGAGGCTAAACCATCAGCCTTGATCCCAGAGTGAAAATGATGAGGAGCACAGTACAGCCAACCCACAGTGTCCAGAGAGTGTGAGTGAGAAATTCTGTTGGTAAAGGCTATAGAAATTTTGGAGTCTTTCATTACCACACTATAACCTAGTCTAAGCTGACTAACAGAGAAACAGTGCATAACTCATCACATTCTCTCCTTACTGCCATGGTGATCCTAAGAGCACACCGAATTAGATCCTTCATCAGCACAGGTCCATAGGTGACAATGAGAGCAGGTCCCCCTTCTAACCTATTTTAAACATTTTGTATGAGGATTTAACTTTTGCTGCACAAGATGTGGGAGATGGCTGTTACTGCAGCATAATCTAGCCTGTTTAAACTAATGACTTTAGATGCCCTACATATATGTCTGTCTTTGATCTTAATATCCTCATGTTTACAATAGTGTCTGTAATTGCTGCAGCTACCATCATTGCCGTCATTTCCAATTCCACCATCACCACTACTATGAAATTCAATCATCTTTGCCAACATTCCCACCACTACCACTTCCAACAATAATTCTGCAATCACTCCCACCATCCCCATCATTGTCATCACTCAGTGCCACCACTCATTTTCACTTTCATTGCCATAATTATCAAATCTGTCCTTATTCCTAACCCCTCCCCTTGCATCACCCTCATTACTGCCATCAGTCCCATTATTACCATCTCTCCCAAACCACCACCACTACTGCCACTATATTACCTCCACTGTCTTTGCTAGTAGCACCTCCTCTGTCATGTCTGCCTTTGCTGCCACTATCACCTCTATCGTCACTAATGCAATCACTTTTGTTGTAGCACTGTAACTATTTCACCATTATCTCCAACATCATCATCAATATCATTTTCACTATCACTGGCTCCATCACTGCCTATCACTTCTCCTGTCACTTCCTCTCTTATTCTCATTATAAAAACCCCCACTGTCATTGCCACTTTTTCCACCTCTGTCAACTCCATCATCACACTATCACCTTCAACTTCACTGCCACCATCACTGTTAGATTCTAGGAGTCATTCACAGCTCTCCCTTCCCCCTTGTCCTACCCTCAAGGAGGAGGATGGCAATAGTTACTCAGGTCTGAGAAGAGCTTATGGTGCACTGTGCTGAAGAGATAGTGTGCCAGACTAAATGTCTAGCCCACATGGGTGAAGTATGAGGGCTGGGGACTGCTCCCCCAGCGAGAAGGCTTTTGGCTTGAACCTTTTCTCCCTACTCCTCTCTCTCCCATGTGGCAGCCACATGGTCCTGGAAAGGCCAGAGCAATGGAGCAAATGCAAGATGTTTCTGTGTTTCTTAAGCTCCCTTTTGTGGCTTTCTGGTGAGCGTGGACATATCCAAGACTTGGGTTTGGACCTAGAGGCAGTAGATGGAGCAGGTCTTTTAGCTGATTTTGGTTCTGAGCCATTTGGACTGACTTATTTGGTCAATATGTTCTCCACATAATCTAGCATGGCTCGCTAGAGTTCTCATTTTTATATTCTATTTAAATCTTTATTTTTATCAAAGTAATACATGTACATATTTTTGAAAGTAAAATGTTCTACAAGGGTTATAATAAAAAACATCAGACTTCTGCTCCAATCCTGCTCACTTCTGAGTCTTCTTCTCCTGAGGCAAACATTTTGAATTGTTTTAACTCTTTCTTGTATTCTTTATTTCCAGATTTCTAAGTGACATGATAATATGGTATTTTTGCATTTTTCAGCTTTAGATTTCATCTTTTGACCTATCAATAAGTATTGATCTAGATGCTTATGGAAGATGAGGATTAAGTTCTCTTGCACTACCACTTACCCACACATATCACCCCCTTACGTGTACACACACACACACACAAATATTGATATTGATCACAGCCATATTCAGGCTTTGCATTACTATTACTATATGACTATGACTATCATTCACAATTGAGCCCCTTTTGGTTCTTATATAACTCTTTTGTTCTCTAGGAGTTAGTAATTGCCTTGTTTTACCATTTACTCAATTGTCCATAGATCATTTACCAATTCATTCCCAAACTGTCCAACAGAACTAAAAATTTCCTTTGGCTATACATTGCAGTCAGTTCCATTTTCTTCTTGTGGATCTCTTTCCTGATAAGTCCTCCATCCTTATGGCCCATCTGATTGATTGTTCTCTATATATTTGGATGACTCTCATCCTGAAATTTTCCTTCCGTGATTCTCAGACTTCCCTTTCACTCTATCCTGATTGTTAGGTCCTTTGATTCCTTTCTCTTCCTTGGTTTACTTCCTAATTCAAAATGGATAACATTTGTCAATATCCTCCTTAAAAAATGATGCTTAGAAAGTAGTTTTTAAAGATCATTCATATCTAAAATTATCTTTATTTTTACTACCACACTCAATTGTTAGTTTGGCTGGGTATAGAACTCTGCTTTGGAAAGCATTTCCCTCAGAATATAAAAGCATTGTTTATTTTCTTCTAGCTTATATGGTACTTGTTGAGAACTTTTATGCAATTCTGACTCCCAATAATTTGGAAATCAACTATTTTCCTCATTCTATAATTGTTAACGTTTTTGTCTCCAGAGTTTTGAGATTTCACTGCAGTGTGTCTTTGGCTGAATGGTTTCTTGGTTTGGTTGATGTTTTTAATTCAGCTCGTCATGTACCCATAGAAAATTTTCAATCTCTAAATTCATATTTTACAGTTCTAGCTAATTTATTATATTTTTCCTTTGGTAATTTCATCTCCTTCCTTTATTCTGTTTCTCTCTAGGACTTACAGTTGCAAATCCCACTCCTAGACTGATAATCTAACTTTTTCTGTCAATTCCCATTTCTTTGGTATTTTTGTTTTACCTTTTGGGAATTTGTCTTGACTTTATCTTCCAACCCTTCTTCTGTTTTGATTTGATCTTTAAATCAAGTATGAATGTTATGTTTGTATTTCTTTTTTCTGTTCCTTTAAAAAATATAACGTTTGGCTCTCATTTAAGAGAGACATTGGCTGGGTACAGTGGCTTACACCTGTAATCCCAGTGCTTTGAGAGGCCAAGATAGGAAGATCACTTGAGGCCAAGAGTTTAAGACCAGCCTGGGCAACAAAACGAGACCCCATCTCTACAAAAAAAATCTAAAAATTAGCCAGGCATGGTAGCATGAACCTGTAGTACTAGTTACTCAAGAGGCTGAAGTGAGAAGATCGCTTGCACTCAGGAGTTCAAGCCTGTAATAAGCTACAGTTGAACTGCTGCCCTCCAGCCTGGACAACAGAGTGAGACTTTGTCTTCAAAAAAAAAATTAGAAATGGGCCGGGTGTGGTGGCTCACACCTGTAATCTCAGCACTTTGGGATGCCGAGGCTGGCAGATCACGAGGTCAGGAGTTCAAGACCAGCCTGGCCAATATGGTGAAACCCCATCTCTACTAAAAATATAAAAAATTAGCTGGATGTGGTAGCGCATGCCTGTAATCCCAGCCACTAGGGAGGCTGAAGCAGGAGAATCACTTGAACCCGAGAGGCAGAGGTTGCAGTGAGCCAAAATCACGCTACTGCACTCCAACCTGGGTGACGGCGTCTCAAAAAATAATAATAATAAATTAAAAATAAAAATAACTTCACCTCATTTCATCATTCTGAAAATGTTCATTGTAATTTCTGTGCTGCTTTTTTCATCGTTTCCTTTACTGTCCTTTTTCCTCTTTGTTTTGATCTCTGCCTTTTGCGTTGAAGGGCTTTCTGAAATGTCAAGTAATTATTAGGTCCCCATTTACGTCGAAGTGTGAGGCATTAAAATCTTGACTGAGAGCAGTGGGAGGAGAAGAGAGAAAGGTACGGACAGGTGGGCTTCACCACTGAGTGGCTGAGTGGGCTCACAGTTTCCCTGGGAGACCAAATGTCAACAACTGCAAGTCTTTTCTCTTGGGAAAATTAAGAGAAGTTTTTCTGAGAAAACTTTTCCCAGGAAAGTTTCTTCTAACGTCTTGCTCATGTAATATTAACCTGGCTACCAGTATTCTGGGATTTGAATGAGAAGAGAGCTAAGAGCCTCACCTTTCAGAAAACAAATTTATCCTTAATATCCTTGTTTTCAGACTGGCTCCTCACTCCTCCCTCAACTGTGCCTGGTGCCCCTGTGCCCGGTGCCCCTGTGCCCAGAACCTTTCTGATCCTGGGAAGGGATGATTACCTGAATGAACAGAGTAACGGAATAAATCTGGGATGGGGAGGTTCTTACTGCTTCTTTTTTTTTTTTTTTTTTTTGAGATGGAGTTTCGCTCTGTCACCCAGGCTAGAGTGCAGTGGCACGATCTCAGCTTACTGCAACCTCCGCCTCTTGGGTTCAAGCGATTCTTCTGCCTCAGCCTCCTGAGTAGCTGGGACTACAGGTGCGTGCCACCACAACTGGCTAATTTTTTGTATTTTTAGTAAAGACGGGGTTTCACCATGTTAGCCAGGATGGTCTCGATCTCTTGACCTCATGATCCGCCTGCCTCGGCCTCCCAAAGTGCTGGGATTACAGGCATGAGCCACCGTGCCCGGCCTCTTACTGCTTCTTTTAAAAACTTCTAATCAACCCTCCCATTTTTCAGCCTCACTCTGAATCTGTGCCTTTAGAAGTAACTGGTATCTCCAACTCCCAGGCCTCTGTAGGATTCTGTGGCTAGAAATAGTTCACTACCTGTTGGTTTCTACCATCTACCCACACACCCTTGCAGTCTTGGATTTCAGTTTTCTGTGGTCTGCTAAGTCAGATACCACTTATCCGTGTACTTTTTCATTTCCAAATTGTTAGCTTCTCTTATTTGATGATGTTTCCTTTCCCATTCTCTTTTTCCTTGTGGGTTTATGCCTTTAAAAAAACTATATTAGTGACATTTTAGTGGGGCTTCTGGAGGTAGCCAAAATAAACATGTGTGTTCAATCAGCTACAATTAAGAAGTTTAATGTTCTCTATTGTAGTTCAGGGCCAAAGTAACAGTTAATCATAAAGCATTCTTCTACCTTGCTTTGCCTGCCTTCTCTGTGCCTTTATCTACTGGAGTGGAAGACTGGTTGAGGTAGTCCTAATCACAAATCACCCTGTCTCACCATGACACCAAATCAAGTGTAACTTATTCATCATCCTAAACAAGCAAACACTGTCACCTCTAACATAGCCTTCATCACCACCATCACCATCAATCACTTTTATCCCCATCACCACCACTATCCTCACCTTTACTTCCTCATTACCTGCATCATAGCCTCCATTACCACTTTTACCACTACCTCTTCCATCACTTTATGTACCTTCTCCATCATTTCCTCCATGATTTTTATCACCATGGTCACTTCTGCCACCACCACCACTCTCTTCACCATCATTATCTCACCATCAACTCCACTGTCATCGCCTCCATCATTTTCACCAAGACTTCCACCATCCTCCAGCATTATCTCCTTTAGAAAGATGTTTTACATTCTATATTGAATATATCCTTCTCCCATGAGTTGCCATAGTGATTTTCAGTAACATAGAGAAGTGATTTCCACATTTGAACACACACACTCTTCTTTCAGAAAAGAAAGTGGTGGAAAAGAAGCTACTGATTTCTGCAGCTCAAGTCACATTCATGGGTAGAGACGGGGGACAGGGAACATGCGTTGAGCCCTTTCTAAGCAAGAGACATCATACTAGGTGTGTTAGAAAGGGATCTTCTTGGGTGAGAATCATTGCCCCAGTTTTATAAGGAGGTAACTGAGATTCCCAGATGCTAAATAATGTACTCAAGGCCACACAGTTAATAAGTGGTGGAGCCAAGATTCCAACCCTGTGTGACTTCAAAGTCCATGTTCTTTCCATTACATTATGCTGGCAAGAAATCTCAGGAGCTTGGTTTAAGCACAATAGGATATGACTCTGAGAAGAAAAAAAAAGACATAGTCATGGTCTCTAATCCCAGGGCAATCTGGTCTAATGAGACGGGAAGGAGCCCCTCTCTCAAACAAAGCGATAATCACTGTTATCTGATGAATAAGACTAAATCCCTGCCTTTACAAAGTACAAAGGCAGACCCTTTACTTTGCCTGAAGTCCCCAGCAATTCTTCCCAATGCACAAGCCCTGCCACCTCTCCCTGACCTTGGATTCCCTGAGGGAAAGAAAAGGAGTGTGGACATCCAGTCCTGGGAATGCCTGGGGTTGAGAGAGCTGAGTTATTTTGGGATTGTTTACATTTGGAATCTTCCTGATCTTTGGTCCCAGAAAAACACCCACATGTTGGAAACTCTTCCGAGTTATTCACTGTTGGGGTTTTTCTTCATCTCCTTCAGCTTTTTCTTCTTCTTGGATGGAAAAAAAATCTGCTAGTGATTAGTCACAATCTGTGAGGCTCAGCTTTTGACAGCCCCACTGAGAAGAGAGAGACAAAGAGGCTCAGAGAGGGGCCCAAGGGCAGATGCTGCTGGGAAGGAAATATGGGTTCACGGCATTGACCTCCCGGAGTGAGGGATGGTCCATTCACCTCTATCTACCAGGGGACAACCACTCCCTGGATGGAGGGCCCTCCGTGTCTGTTCCATTCCAAGTCCTCATCCCAACTTCACTGGGGAGCACAGGCCAGGGCATGTGTTAGAAAGAAGCCAGGGGGTCAGGACTGGGCAAGCAGGCTACAGAGAGAGAAGAGGAGTGGCTACCAAGAGCAAAGGATGCTTGCCCCATGGGGTCCCTTTGACCGCAGCCTCCACGGATAACCCAGAGTGCCCCATATCAAGGTGAAAATAATAGCTGTAGATGAAAATCCCAAACCTCCTTGGACAACCATGTGATCTCTGGCAGGTTTTATCACATCTTTGTTTTCGTAGAAATCCCAGGGTGTAAGTGGGCCTCCTGCTTTTTTGCAAGAAGTTTAAAGGTCGAACTGGGCTAAGCACTGTCCACTGAGGCCAGGACAAAGGGATATTGTTCTAGCTGAAGAACGAAGTCCTGGAAGTCAGATCTGGATTTAATTTTAAAATCTAAGGATTGTGAAACATGGTGGGGAGGGGGTAATAAAGGGAATTTGGGAAATCTCCCTTGGTGTAGGTCTTTTTAAAGAGGTTTCAAAGCAACAAAGGGAAAATCAATTTCAATACAATAAGCAACAATACAGCAGGATGGCTTAATGTCGGGGAGATGGCAGAGCCTTCCCTAGAGTGAATGGGACCCTGGGCAAATATTTTTTTGCCAGGCTCCTGTCTGTATAAACAATTGAGTCATTCAAAACCAGCATGTCAGCACCATTCTGAAAGCCCAATTTCGTGTGATCCCACATAAAAAATTCTTCACCAGCCAGGGGAGCAATCCACTCACCAGACTGCCTGCCAGGAACCAAGTCCAGCTATGTGGCCCCAAGATGACTGCACAGGCATGAGGCCCATTGCTCCTTGGTACATCTAGTCAACCTCACACATGGGTTTGAGTGTCAGAGGGCACCCCAAGGAGGAGAAACAGGGACTGGGGCCCACACAGGTACCAGTTCAAGCTCAGGGTGCCCCAGCTAGACGGCACTGCCAGCCCTGGTCAGTTCCAGCTACAGAGAGAAACCTAGATTTCAAGGAGAGTGCTACAAGGCATGAGGTCCTTCTTGCCCAGGTCTTAGGGTGGTCCTGGGGCTAGAGGCAGTAGCCTCTCAACAAGGCTCTTTATACCTCTATAGTGAAGGAGGCCAAGGGGCAGGCAGCAACATCGGCTTTTCGATCCAGGCTCTGTTATTGGCTATGTGACCTCAGGTCACCGTCTGTTCCTCTCTGAGCCTCAGGTTCCTCATCCATAAACCAGTAATGGCAATGCCCACAACCCATAGAGCTGTTGTAAAAATAGTCCAGTTTCCTGATCCTGCCTTTGCCTGCAAAGGGCCGACTTGCCTATGGGCAGTGTGACCCAGGTCTAGAATCTTGGCCCTACCTCCAGGGGCTCCGGGGCAGGCCTGTGCTGGCACCATTTCTCCTTGTCCCTAGTGCTAGCCTTGGGAACATGGCTCAGCCTTATTTGAAAAGAGGGGCCACCAGGCCAGCAGGGAAGCACAAGGCCGAGGTAAAGGCCTGTTATTCAAAGTAAGTAGTTGAGGGCAGTGAGTCCAAGCTGTGGACCTGACAGGAGGGGAGGAAGGCCCAGGCTAGGTCACCAAAGCAGGGTGCTTGAGGCTGTTATTCCAGCAGAAACACTGCCAGCGTGGACTGACGGAGACAGAGAGGAGAAGATAGGAGAAGGCAGCCTGACAATGAGAGCAGAATTGCAGTGATACAGCCAAAAGCCAAGGAATGAGGAAAGCATTCACCTTGGAAAAGGAAAGGAAATCACTTCTTCTTTATGGGAACTACAGGGTAGGGGGCTGAGGAAGGTTCTCGTCTGGGGGTCACGCTGACCTTGTAGGAAAAGGAGGTGGCAGCTGAGCCCCCAGAGAAAACTATTCAAAACTGTTCAACCTCCATCTCCATCCAGTGCTATGCACAACTGAATCCTGGTGGCTGCTGAGCACAAGTCCACATTCTCTTCCACAAAACTGCCCCACGAGTTGGCTGAGGAGTAGCCAGGACCTGGGGCCAGCTGGGAAGTAGGGATCTGGAATAAGCTGAGCATGTCCTCTCTCTGTCTCTCTCTTTCTCTACTGATTACCCACCCCATTCTCCAATACTAAGGGAAAATCCCCTCTGACGGCACCTGCTCTTGCCTGTGGAGATAGATGGAGGTCCCCTAGGACTTTCAGAATTGTCAAACCAAGCTTGAACAGCCCCCAGAGGAAAACGCAAAGGACGCCCTTGGCAATGACCCAGCAAGGACTGCCCTAGAGCCTGTCATGGAGACACTCCATGGGCCTGCCATGTCCACAACTCTCCCATGCCAGGCAGCTAGCTTGGTCATCCACTGTGGAGCCCTCTGCATTCCCAGCCTGGGGGACAGATCCCTGCCCAATTCTCACCTCCACTAGAGAGGGCCCCACTACCCCATTTATGGCCACTTTTTAAAAAAATCCAAAATGTAGTCTGTCAAAGAATCTTTTATCTTACTTGAAAATTTAAATGAAAAGTCTTACCAAGATACAAAAGTCAATTTCATTTCATTACAGTACCCATTTAATGTACCAACATTACCAGAAAGAAGAGGCCCTTGTGTACATCAATGGCCCCAGAACAAGGGCTGGAGCTGCAAGTGCAATGCCATAGCTGGCAATTCAGTCCTTTCCTTGTGACAGAGTATGGGACAGGTACTGGCCCTACCTGAATAGGGGGAAGAGCTAAGTTCCTACTGAGTCTAGAGATTCTGAATGGGTGGAGGAGAGGTCTCCATAGTTGTGTCCCAGATCAATCAGTCATCCAGGCCTGAGATTTACCAGAGTGAAGGGGAAGGGTGAGAAAGACCACTGGGTGAGGAGAACACATCAGAGTGTCTGCACCCAAGGGGAAAACTGAGACACAGTTGGCCAAGTTTGGTGAGATCAGGAAGCTGCGACCCCTCAGGTCAAGCGATGCCTTCCTGCTCAGAATGTCATTCTCATTTGTTGTGATAATGAATGATTGAATATCCTTTTAGATCGCTCTCATACCTAACAACTCCAGAGAGGGAGGCTGTACATTATTTCTGCCATTTGACAGTGGAGAAACTGAGGTGAAAGGATGGCAGCATGTCCTTCCCCTGCACCACCCTCTTCAGAGGCAGGAGCATGGGGAGGAGCCCAGGGCAGCTGTATGGAGCCCCCAGGGCCTGGCCCACCCCAGCATTTGGGTGGAGCCCTGACATCCTTCCTTATCCTCCCCTGATGGAGGGAAAAAGAGCCAATGCTTCCCAAGCCAGGGCATGAGAAGATGGCTCTCCCCAGGATAGGAGGGGCCGCTGATCACCAGGAAGCGGCCCAACCATTTTCACCAGGCACCCTTGCCCACATGCACCGACCAAACAGCCTGGGTCAAGGCCTCTGACCTGGGCCTGTTCTCCACGAAAACTGGCGCCTTGGGAAACAGCCCTCATCTCGTAGGAGAAAGATTTAGCCTCATCTTGGGTACCTGTGACCAAATATGCCCACTTCATCCTGCTTAGGCCACTTGGTGCTGAGATCAAACCTAGGTACAGTCCCATCAAAAGACTGGGAGCTCCCCAAAAGCAAATTGAACTGTTACGCATTTACTCCCGAGACTAGTTCTTGCCTATCTATTTCCCAGAAAGAACTGGGATTTGAAGTTTGATAATTCCTCCTCCCAGATAGCCATTTGTCTTAGATTTCCCTCCATGGACTGGCCGGGACTCACCACCCGTTTGCCATTCAGTGAATGAGCCTGAGTCTCCCCATTGCCCAGATGGAGAAAGCAAGTCCCAGAGACATCAGGTGACTTGCCTGTCAGAAGTGTTCTTAGTCCTGGACCTCTGGCCTCCCAGCCTGGGGCCCTTTCCTCCAGACAACCTCGCCATGGCCTCATGGTGTTCACCCCAAGTAAAATCCTGGAGCCAGGACAGGAACTGGGACAAAGAGAAGGAGGACACTGGGGCCCAGGCCTTGACCCCAAGTTCCTATTTATAATCCTTGTTCCGGAGACGGCCACTTAAACACACATTCCTGATAACTGAATAATCTTTGGCACCAAGCAAAAAATAGCCTGTGGCCCAGACCACAATTGCACAGCTGGAGCAGGGTGAGCAAGGACGGCGCGGCCCCAGTGGGGCAGGACAGGCTGCTGAGGGGGAGGGGTGGCGGGCGGGGCCGGGTTGGGACAAGTGAGTGGGACAGCAAATATAGCTGGTTAAATATAGCCTTGCCGACCTGGACACAGTGCCAGACTCCTCTGCAGTGAGCAGTTCTCAAATCGGCTAGCATCTCCTGTTCCCAAAGGAAGTGATAGCCAGAGGCCTGGAGGGGAGGGACTTGAGGGGCCTTGGTGACGATGCACCCCAAGGCTCAGGAGAAGTCTGCAGACAAACCGATGCTCTGCCAGCATCTTCTGGAAGTGCCACTTTGATGCAGGAAGCGTGGCTGTGCCCTGAGGTGGATAACAGAGGTTATCTCATTCCCCAAATGAGCTGGTCAAGACCCCAGACACCTTCCAATCCCCGGAGGACTGACACTGAGGCCTTTTCTCCAAGAGGCCTCAAGTCAGAAATGGAAATGAGAGAAATGGAAAGTTCTGAAGTCCAGAGTCCAGAGGGGTCGCTGAAGCAAGCCAGGGGCCTGACCTAGGTGGCGGCCTCAGAGATGGCAGCCATGGACCTCCCTACCCATACCCCCTCCTTCCCCTGAAGGATCCTGGCCACGCAAGCTGCTTGGGCTGACGGTGTCGCAAACCTTTCTCTGCACCTGTCAGTTTCCTCTCAGGGCCCCTCAAGTTGCTCCTTCAGGGCCAGAGCTTGGGTCTGAGTTCTGAGACTTGGAGAATCTGTTATGTGCCCACCTAAGGAGTTATGACAGTGGTAAACAAGGCAGACAGCTCCAGATCTCAGCCCCTCTGCAGGGTGGTGTCTCCTGCACTCCCTGGAGGTCCCAGGGAGCATCTCACTTGTGGCTGAGAATAAGCCTCCTCCTCATCCATGTCTACTCACCTGTAAGCCACCTGAAGAAGTCTCACCCCAGCCCTTGTTGCCATTGTCCCCCGAGACCCCATCCATACCCAAGTGTGTCCCCAAGCTCCCAAGGTCACCAAGCTGTACTACTTTTCTGCCAGTCCTTCCTTGGCTGGAGTCATCAGGGTCCCATGGGGAATTTGAGGAGACCATCCCTGTCTTCATCACTATCCTCACTGCCTGTGCCTCCAAATCCCACAAAGCCCAACACTTTCTCTCTAAGCAGGATATGATCCACACTTATCATACTTCCACCAATCCTGCCTTCAGCCTCCTTCCAATCCGGGGGAATCCTCCTTGGATATGCTCTTATGGGAAGTAGTGGCACACTCCTCCAACTCAGAAAGTAAGATGTGCCAAACCCTCCCCATCACTGTTCCTGACAGTCGGGCCAGGTACTGTGTGTCAGTTCAGCAAGGACCCTGCAGAGAGGAACTGCTGAACCTCCCCAAGCTGCGGCTGTTAAGGTTTCTGCAATTGTGTGGGGGAAGGGGCTGCAGCATGCAGGGTCGGTGCAGCCAACTTTGGGGTCTCAATGTCAGACACTGGCCCTTCATTCCACAAAGATGTCCCAAGAGCCCACAATATGCCAGGCAGCACTGTGCATATCGGAGGGAATGAGACCCAGGAGCTATTCTGGTAGATGCTCAGAATCAAGTGTGCTGAGAAGGACAGCGTGAAGATGAGGGATGTACAGGAAGCCTAGCCAGGGGATGGGGTCAGGAGAGCCTCTGGGGGGCAGGAGCCAGAGGGGTGAGGGACTCCAGGCAGGATCCCTGTGTATAAAAGGGCTCCAACTGCAAGAAAGGGGATCTGTTTGAGAATGTGAAAGAAGGGCAGCCTGGCTGGTGCTCAGAATGAGACAGAGAGAGACAAGAAAAGACGAGAGAGACAGGAGGAGGCTAGAGAAGTATGTAGGGGCCAAATTATGCCTTGGACTCTGTGTTAAGGGAACTTCTGAGGGCAATAGGAAGCCACTGAAGGGTTTTAACCAGGCGGTAGCCTGATCCATTTATATGTTACAAAGATCCTTCAAGCCACAGTATGGAGAGTGGATGGGAGAGGGCTTGGATGGGATGTAGGCAGGCCGCTTAAGAGACACTGTGAACATCCAGGGGAACAGTGGCAGCAGCCTGAACTCAGCTGATGGAGGTAGGAGGTAGGGAGAGGTAGGCAGTTCCAAGACATCAATAGGAAACAGAAACCACAAGACACAGTGAATACTTGGAAGAGAGAAGGAGAGACAGAGAGAAGTAAAACATGCATTCATTCATGTATTCAGCAGCAAGGCAATGAGTGTCTAATGCACATCAAGTTCTTTGCTAGGCACTGAGGATACAGTAGTGAGCAAGACAACAAAGTCCCTCCTCCTGGGGTTACACTTTAATGGCATGGGAGCAATGTAAAATAAATAAGTAAACGCAGACAAGATCATTCACAATCATAAGCCACATGCCAGGAAGACAGAAGAAGTTGAAACTGTAGGCAGCCTTCCAAGCCCCTTGTCCCTGCTTCTCCTTCTAGAACAGGCAGTTTCTGGTACAGCACATTAAAAGGCATGGGCTTCAAGCAAAGAAACTGCTTGGTTGCCCCTTTCCTTAGGCAGACAAATGACCTTGAGTGAGGTTCCTGGTTATTTTAGAGGATGAGGTTGTCATCCAGCCTTGCTAAAGGCTTACACAGAGTCCAAGGTCAGCTCTTCAGATCTGAAGAGCCCTAGCCATGGGCCACATTGCCAGGAAGACAGAACAAAGCCTGGCCTCCAGGTGTCAAGCCCAGAGTCAGGAAAACCATCCACCATAGCCCTCCCAAGGCCCCTCAGACTGACGCCATATGCAGGAGTCCTGCCAGTGAGAAGCTAGGGCCATCCAGTTATGGGGACACATGGCCTGGGAGCCCTGCTGTCCCCTGCCCCAGGCCTCACCAAGGAGTTTGGAAGTGAGAGGTGCTAACATCAGGATATGGCAAGAGTCTCCATCAGAGGAGTGGGCGGGAGACCTTTCATGAGCTGGGGCCTCACTGCAAGTCTCATCCACACCAGTTACACTGAGGACCAACTGCTTCCCAGCCACACTCAGCCCTAATTCTGGTCACATCAATGTGACCTCAGACTGACCACAACCGTGGCCACAGACCGATCCTGAAACTGACTCAGACTGATTCCAGTCCTGGCCAAGACTAACCTCTGATACTGGCCACAAAACTGACCTTGTCCAAAGACTCATCCTACCCTGGCTACAAAACTCACCCTGACTTGGATCACAGACTGACCCCTGACCTCTGACCAGGGTTAGTGGAATGGGCCATGCCATCACAAGCCTCACAGGACCCACAGGTATCAGTCTGGCTCTACTCGAGTGACAGCCACATGTGCCAAAAAAATGAGGATCTGTCCTGTGCAAACCCAGGGCCACCTGCAGCAATCAGTCTCCCAGGCAAGAGGGCTTCAAAACAGCATCCAGAACACCAGAAAGAGGCCACGCAGTTGCCCAGCACACCAGCTTATTGGCCTGTGGATCTTTGCACTGCAGTTCCCCGCCAGGCATGCCTCCTCCTCTCTGCTTACTCTAATCCTGCCACCTGCAATCTCACCCACCCTAGGAAGCTGATCCGACTGCTCCACTTAGCTTTTCAAAGATCTTTGAAATGGGCAGGAAATGTCTTCTAAGAGCGTCACTGAAGAGTGTCTTTCTCCAACCTTTCAAACCAAGAGTGGATGCAGGACCTGCCCTGTCCTTCCTCCAGCAAAACTCAGTGGAGACCAGCCTGGAGTTTTTAAAATAAAGTTTTACTGTTTTCTTGCATACATCATTGCTGGGGAGAAGTCATGTCAATTTGACTTGGATTTCCTTTTGTAGGTTATCTGTTATCTCTCTCTAAATAAGTCAGGAAGAAATGGGTTTGGGACCAAAGGATCAAGGAGAGGCTCATCCCTTGGGACAGCGGGTATGGACAATGAAATGGGAGCCTGGTTTGAGGGTTCCTGGCTTATGCTGTCCCCCTACACTCTCCGCTGTGCCTCTGCTCCAAGCTTCTTCCCACTTTCGTATTCCAGAGCCTCCAGGTTCCTGAGAACCAGGATGCTCTCCATATACAGTCCCTATTCTCAGAGCTCTGGACCCCCATTATTTCATGTCAGGGGGCCATTCCCCATTCCTGCATGGCTGGCCAAGGGAACTTGCACATATGAGTACCTCTTATGCAGAGTATGTGAATAATTGTATCCACATATGGATGTGCATGCATGTGGATATGAGTGTGTGCATGTTATGTGTTTCCATGGGTGCATGGAATACCTGTCCATAAACATGGATGGGAGAGTGTGTAGAAGGCACCTGTATGCATGTGAATATTTGGTATGCATGTAGACCTGTATGAGGTATGTGGGTATTTGTGAACGTGTTATGTTTCTGGGTGTGTCTATATGTGTGCATCTGGGTGTGTGTGTGTGTTTTTTAGATGTTGTTCTTCCATCCCTGAGCAGCAGTGTTCTCCTTGTGGGAGGCTCCCTGCAGGGCGCCCTCACCTGTGTTTCCTGCACACGCCTCAGACTGGATGTGGCAGATTCCCAGCAAAGCTTCAGGGCTTGGGTTCAGTGGGACAAGATCCCAGGCCTCCTCTGTCTGTGGACAGAAGCACTGACAGAGCCAGAAGCCTGTCAGGAGTTCAGTGCCCATGGGTGGCCTGGAGAAATGAAAATTTCAGAAGCCTTTGGGGTGGTCTTGTGCCTCAAAGCTGTTACCCCAGTGCCAAATCCAAGTTCAAGGGGCAGTTACTGTCAGTATATGCCACCTGCAGCTAAAATCCTGTCCCCAGGCTCCAAGACTGCCAGTATGCAAAGTACTAGCTCTGGCCCCCACTCCGCCCCCACATCATCACTAACTCCAAGGTCCACCTGCACCTCTCCACCCTCCACACACACCCTTGCAGAGAACAGAGACAGCCTGTGTGTCTTTTACTCCAGGAAGTTAAGGCTTCCCACAGGTGGGATTCTGAGCAAGCCTGAGGGATAAAACCAAACAGCACCAGTGGACAGATTCTGCATCCCTCCCTCTCAGCCCTGCCCACCCGTGAAGCAAAACCAGAGGCTTCAGAAACTCTTTAGGGTTCTACCCCACCCTGAAGGCTGAGAGAGATTTTTAGAAGGTGAACTGACTTCCTCTATCTAGCTTTCAAGTTCTGAAAGGAGTCTAGGACCTCAGCACACAGGCTCACACACTGATCTACACTATCCTTCCTGCC
The DNA here is from genome assembly GCF_049350105.2 of Macaca mulatta. Classification (NCBI taxonomy): domain Eukaryota; kingdom Metazoa; phylum Chordata; class Mammalia; order Primates; family Cercopithecidae; genus Macaca; species Macaca mulatta. The sequence goes on from NC_133418.1 coordinate 53,056,869, forward strand.
AGGTGGAGGGAAAAGCAGAAAGTGAGACATCCTGGGAGTGCTGTGAGGCATCCTGGGAGGGTTGTAAGGCATCCTGGGAGGGTCGTGTGGCATCCTGGGAGGATCGTGAGGCATCCTGGGAGAACTGTGAGGCATCCTGGGAGGGTTGTGAGGCATCCTGGGAGAACTGTGAGGCATCCTGGGAGGGTTGTGAGGCATTCTGGGAGAACTGTGAGGCATCCTGGGAAGGTTGTGAAGCATTCTGGGAGAACTGTGAGGCATCCTGGGAAGGTTGTGAAGCATTCTGGAAAGGCTGTGAGGCACCCTGGGAGAACTGCGAGGCATCCTGAGAGTATTGTGAGACATCCTGAGAGGGTTGTGAGGCATCCTGGAAGTGTTGTGAGGCATCCAGGGAGGGTTGTGAGGCATCCTGGGAGGGTGGTGAGGCATCCTGGTAGGTTTGTGAGGTATCCTGGGAGAACTGTGAGGCAGCCTGAGAGAATTGTGAGGCATTCTGGGAGGGTTGTGAGGCATCCTGGGAGGGGCATGACGCATCCTGGGAGGGTTGTGAGGCATCTTGGGAGAATTGTGAGGTATCTTGGGAGGGTTGTGGGGCATCCTGGGAGAATTGTGAGGCATCCTGGGAGAATTGTGAAGCATCCTGGGAGGGCTGTGAGGCATACTGGGAGGGCTGTGACGCATCCTGGGAAGGCTGTGAGGCATCCTGGGAGGATTGTGGTGCATCCTGGGAAGTCTGTGTGGCATTCTGGGAGGGTTTTGAGGCATTCTGGAAGGGTTGTGAGGCACCCTGGGAAGGCTGTGGGGCATCCTGGGAAGGCCATGATACATCCCAGCAGGGTTGTGAGGCATCCTGGGAGGGTTGTGAGGTATCCTGGGAAGGCTGTGAGACATCCTGGGAGGGCCGTGAGGCATCCTGGGAGGGTTGTGGTGCATCCTGGGAAGACTGGGAAGCATCTTGGGAAGGCCATGAAGCATCCTGGGAGGAGCATGTGGTTTGGGTCTGGTGCCAGCTGAACTGCTTGTTAGCTTTGTGACCTTTGGCAGGCTCTTTTGTTTTCTTATATACAGGGATGAAATCATTTGAAATCCAAATTGGAGTACTCTTGAGAGTGAAAGGGGGTAGTATTAATAAGTATACCCAGAGAACAGATATCAACTCCAAGTGTTGGAGGGAAATGGAACCTATGATCACCCTATGTCATCTAGAGTAGTGACGATGATGATGATGATGATGATGATGATGATGATGATGATGATGGTGACAGTAAAGGACTGTCCCTGGTAGATGTTCAGGCATTTCTATTTGGCCTGGAACCAGGGGATGAGCACAAAGGGAGGGAGAAATGACTGCAGACACTCCCTGCACCTTCCTTGCAGCCCCTCTGCTACAAGGCCTTCTGCCCTCTCCCTGCCCTGTTCACCTCCACGTGCCCCAACTCTACAACAGCGCTGATGCCTTTAGCAGTAGCCTACATTTATCTCCAAGCGAGCACGAGGTTCGAAGATCAGATAAATTTTCTGGCAGGCACGGGCTGACGGCAGACTGCCAGAGGTGGGAATGGCTTTGCAGGCGTGGGGTCAGTTGGGTTATTTTGATTTCTCCATATGGAGTGAGGGCTTCTTGGGAAAGAAAAATCTACAGCGTGGAGGGAGAGAGACTCGGTCTCTGATGAGCTGCACTTGGCTTTGCCATCTAGCTTGGAACAGGAGAGGGAGAAGAAAGAAGTCCCGGGGCAAAGAGCTGAAAAGGCAGGGAGGAGAAGGAGCCAGGGAAAAAATAAACCTGGAGAACCTATTTTAAAAGTCATTCTTTTTGGTTCCAGCTCTCCCCCACCACACCCCAAAGCCCAGGCGTTGGGCCACAGGGTGTGGTGACGAGGTGTGTGTGGTCAGTGATGGGAAACCCTTAGACATCCAGAACGGCTGGGGAAAGGCCAGGTGGAAGCGAGGGGTGGGCGGGGCCAGGCAGAGGTCACCACAGCTAGTCCCCTGTCTCCCCACCCTTGAATGTGCCTTAGACTTTTGCCTTAGACTTCAAACTTCTTTTTTATAGTGATACACATTATATGCCACAACCCAAAATACACAAACTTCTCCTCCAAAATACTTGCCCTTATTAAGTTGATGCATCCTATATTTTTAATTCTACTTTTTTTTTTTTTTTAACGCTGATTGTAACTCATGACATTGCTTTCACAACCCAGTGTAGGTCATGAAAAATCAGTACTCCAGACTAGTACTTCTCACACCTTAATGTACCTGCCAATAAATCAGCTGGGAGCTTGTTAAATACATATTCTGGCCCAACTGGACTGGAATGAGACCTGAGACTCCGCACATCTAACAAGCCCCCAAGTGATACCGGTGCTGCTGGTCCTCAGATCCTGGAGTAACAAGGCCCTGGACCACATTTCCTGGGCAGTACCAATTTCAGCAAAGTGTTTTGGGGATCATGCATGAAAAGTCAAAGGGGAAGATGGAGGGTTATCCCACTGAGGGCTATCCATCACTCAGCCTCCAGGCAAGGCTGCAACCAAAATGCAGCAAAGACGTGGTGCCATATGACAAAGAGCTGCCTCCGGGGATCCAGGTCAACTGCTATGATCTTAGGGCCAAGTGAGGGTACAGTAGCCAGTCAGCATTAGGAACCTTACACAAAGAGGAAACTTGTGACCAAGCACAGTGGCTCACACCTGTAATCCCAGCATTTGGGAGGCCAAGGCGGGTGGGTCACAAGGTCAGGAGATCAAGACCAGCCTGGCCAAGATGATGTTACTCCATCTCTACTAAAAATACAAAAATTAGCCGGGTGTGGTGGCAGGCCCCTGTGATTGCAGCTACTCTGGAGGCTGAGGCAGAGAATTGCTTGAACCCGGGAGGTGGAGGTTGCAGTAAGCTGAGATTGCGCCACTGCACTCCAGCTTGAGTGACAGAGGGAGACTCCATCAAAAAAATAAAAAAAAGGAAAAAAAAAAAAAGGAAAAAAAAAAAAAAGAAAACAGAAACCTGTAAGTTTGGGGCCCTCACTCAGCACTCTATCAAGCAGGATTGATAACATCACAAACTGAGGTTACTCATTCAAGATCTAGTGTTAACCAAGAAGAGTTCTCTGGTTACTGTCTGGTTCTCTGGAGAGAACAGTAATGTTGACCCTGTCTGTAAGGTACTCAAGTTAGAAAAACTAATGCAGGAATTGCTTAGCGCAGCAGGTCCCGAACAGAGCTCCAGAAAACACTGGCTCTGCAAGATCATCAACCAGAAGTGAATTCCAAGGCAAAATGTGTTTGAGAAATACACAGCATGTTATTTATCTCCTCCAGTCATTCACAGTGAAAGGTTCTGAGAAGACCTGCCATCAAGAATCCTGTTTGATTTGTTTGAATTCATCCTTTCCCAAACTTACTCAACCATGAAGTCTTTTCTTTTCCTTCCTTTTTAAACCACTGTGATAGACTGAGTTGTGCCACCCACCACCGGAATTTATATGCTGAAGTTCTAACAGCCAATGTGACTATTTGGAGATAGGGCCTTTAAGACAGTAATTCAGGTTAAATGAAGGGCAGGGTGGGACCCTGATTCCATAGGACCGATGTCCTTGTAAGAGAAAGAGACACCAGAGCTGTCTCTCCCGGAGTGCACACACCGAGGAAAGACCATGTGAAGACATGGCAAGAAGGCGGTTAATAGCCAGGAAGAAAGACCCACCAAAAACCAACCTTGACAGCACCTCGATCTTAGACTTCTAGACTCCAGAACTATGAGAAATAAGTTTCTGTTGTTCTAGCCAACCAGCCTGTGGTCTTCTGTTATGTTAGCCCGAACAGACTAACACGCCTGTCTATAATCATAGATTATAGATAGCAAGAAGTAAGTGACCCAAAGTTACACAACTGCACAGAGCTGGGCACACAGAATCCAAACTCAGCTCTAATTGAATCAGAAGACATCCTCAACTCTCCAGAGGCTTCAATCTAGTTGTGTGCAGATACGATATACCCACTCATGATGAATAGACAGCTCATCTTCCCAGGCACAAGACCATGTATTAAGAAACACTGGTGTTCTCAAAGGTTTCTCAGAGAAGGTTGATTCTAGAAGGGGGTGCAGGAGTGACTACATGAAACTGATGAGATCAGCTCATGGCAGGAACTTAGGTGCTGGGCTGAGGACCTAATATTGGCACTGTCAGAGAATAGAGAGCTATTGGAGGTTCATGAGCAGCAGGGGCATGACATGGCCTGAGTTGACCAAGATGTGTGCAGTGGCCAAGGAGGAGCTTGGATCGGGGACGCCCAGGGGCCAGACTAGCCATAGAGTTATTCTGCAGCGGTAGAACATGGATGGGGTGAGGAGGCTAACTTCACCATCCTGCCCCAGTCTCTGCCCCCACGATCTTGCCACCTGGGGTAGGAATGTATGGCCCCAAGTTGGATTTTCCAGGCCTTGACATTTAGAGTTGGTCCTGGCAGCCAGCCCCTCCCGAGTCTTGCTGGGGAAACACAATGAGGGGTGGAGGGCGGGTGGAAAAACTTTTTAAGGTCACACACACACACACACGTCTAGGATGGCTCAGGGGGCTCTCTCTGTTCTGCTCCTCTGCTCCCTGTATATGAGTGAACCGCAGCTCAATGCTGTCACCTTCATGTGTCCTCCCCAGGCCAACTCACTCAGTTTGGAATTGTTATCACATGAGAGGAAGGAGAGTGGCCTGAGTCAGGCTCAAGAGGACTGGCTGGGACATCAACCAGGCCACCATCTGCCCCCTGAAAGATGCTCAGTTGGTCTCATCAGGACAATGACTCCCCAGTACGGGGAGTCCTGAGGCTGTTCAAGGTGCTTTGGAGGTGCCCTAAGGGGCCAGGTACCCCAGCATCAGCCTCCTCACCATCACTCCCATCCAAACCAGCCCTAAACCAGCTCAGGTCTGCTTTTACCTGTTTTAATAAATTGGGGTCCTTAGACATTTTACTTAGTGAAAAAGATCTAAATCTCAAAAAAATATCATCCTAGGGTTTAGGGGAACAGAGGTGCTGAGCTGCAGTGGATACTTCCATCCTTCCAGGCAGGGATCGGAACTGTGATAGGGGAGGCCCTGCCATTCTCTATGTCATCCTCAGTTCCAAGCACAGTTTTCCCATTTCACATTACACACCGAGTATGCAAGAAATAAGTTGCTTTGCCTGGCCCTGGCCACGCAGCCAGGATCTCCCATCTTCCCCGGGAGGGGTGACAGTAATTCCAGCACCTATTGGTTCCTGGAGGGAAAGGCCCCGGGACCACTATTGCCCCACTCCAGACAGTAGCATGCACAGTGTGTATTCTAAGGAGGCAATCAGGCACGGGGACAGACAGCAGAGATGACAGGAATTGGGATCCTGTCACTGCCAGCCTGTTACAACTCATGTGAATGTGTGTGAGCCGTTCGACTATTCTATTTCTTGTCTGTGAAAGGGGAACAGGTAATAGTGCCTATCTCATAAGGTTAGCGTGAGGATTAAGTGGCCGTATTTGCAAGCACTTGTATCAGTGCCTGACTCCTCATATGTGAGTGTTCAATTAATTCATTCACTTGAGTCCATGCAATTGGTGCCCAGGAGTTGGTGCAACTCAGTGGACCAGGAAAGAAGACAGCCACTAGAGACAAGAGAGTTCAAGGCTGTGTCAAGACCCTGGATTTGAACCCTCTGACACTTACTGAATGATGATTTGGGCCAGCAAATCCTCTAGGAATTGCCCCTCATCGGGGAAGCCTGCTGAGATTAAAGCCACAGCTTCTTCCAGCCCTCTTTTTGAGCTCTCTCACAGACCTTCTTGTCCTCTCCCCACATACAGATGGCAAACACTCTAAGCCCTGAGCAGGTTCTCTAAAGAGAGGTCCTGCAGGGAGGGCCTAGGTACAGGGAGACACTGGCTCTTCTGACCATGGTCAGAAGGGTCCTCTGACTTCTTGTCTCCTGTGCTGTGGCCACAACTCACTTCCCAGCCTTCCCTGCAAGGGCCAACATGGCCAGGGCTGGGGAGGCACCTCTCCTGCAGCCCCCAGTGTCCCTCAGAGGAAGGTTCTGTGTCTCTTCTGGCCCCTGCTGTGAGAGGCCACAGGGAGGGGCTGCCATTTGGGGGCCCTGGCTGGAGGCTTCGATGTCTTCCAGGTGTGGGGAGGCCCAGCTGGACAGGCAGGTGTGGAGAGGGCCAGAGCAGCTGCGAGTGTCTGGAAGGCATTCGGGCAGCTAATGAGTGCAGGATCTAATTAAAAGACTGGAGGAGGAATCTGGGTCCAAGCCACGTGGAGCAGGAAGTGTAGACCAGGGGCCCGCCTGAGCCTGGGTTTGGTGGGGTAGGAGGAGTGCTTGGATGAGGAGCTGGGGCCAAGGGGGAACACAAATATGGTCCTGACCCTACATTCCCAGCCCTGCCTCTTCCTTCAGGACCTCAATCGTATGGATTCTAAAATGGCTGGGGACTTTGACACCACGTCACTACTCTCTGCAGAGACAATGGGCTCTGGGCTGAGGGCTGAGGAGAGAGGCAGGGGTGAAGAGTGGCCAGTGAAATTCTCCAGGCCTAGCCCAATTCAGCCCACACCTGTTTCCAGGACAGACACTCAGGTGGGGGCTGCACTCAGCCGAGTCCCGTGGGGACAGGGGACAGGGGACAGGTCTGCCTTTGCTGTAACTCGGAACTCCACAGCTTCTAAATTAAGATCTCCAATTGAGGTCGCTTTCCTACGGTGTTCTGAGGGCTGGAGATGGGTGGATGGGGAGTGCTGAAGAGGAAGCTGAGAAGGGTCAGCTGATACCCTCTGATACCCCCTGAACCCCATGAAAGTGGACCAAGCAAGGACATGTCTCCACCACTATTACCCCATCCTGCTGTCACACGGTCACCGTCAGCACCATCACCTCCACCTCAATCCTCCACATCGCTGTCACCACCACCACTGTCACACCCCTAATGCTGGTCACCAGCCAGCAGTGCCCTAAAGAATGTCCCCTCTGTTGGGCTCCCACCTCACTCCCTGCAGGCTGTGTCCCCCTCCTGCTCTGGGCCAGCAGACCCCGGCTTCCTCGTACACAGTTCAGATCCAAACGTATGCTCCATCCGCACCTCACCCCTGCCAGGATCCTGGACAGGGATCTTCTGACCCTCAAGGTCTCAGGTGAGGGCCAGGGCAGTGTGGCCCCCAGTGTCCACACACAGGAGCTTCCACTAGCTCTCCCAAAGAGAGACCTGGCTCTTGGTTCCACTCTCCCGAAGGCCTCCGCGTACCCCAAACGTGGAATTCCCTTCAGTCTGGATGGAAGGGTGCCCTGTGGAAGACCTGTTTCCAGATAATGGGCTCAGGACCCCAGAGGTCTAGTGAGGGTCTTCCCAGGCCCCTCTACGCATGCTCCCTCCCACCATCACAGGCTTCCTCCCAGTGTTCCTGCCCCTCACCACCCCTTCCCATCTGCTCCCAATCACTGCAGCTAACATCTCCCAGCATGCCTTTCCCCTCCTAGTCCCTGAGGGAGGCTGGGGAGCATGACGCCCCCAGTTCTGGTCCCTTACTCAGGGTGTTAACGAGGAACAGGTTTTCACCCCAGCTGTGGGCTGGGCCCTGAGATGGGAGTTTCCTCTCTCCTGCCTTCTCCTTTATTCTTCAAATGGCCCAATTTCCCCAACAGATGCTGGGGGATGAGAGGAGAGAGGCAGGTGGGGAAAATGAAAGCTGCTTTCTGGAGTGGAGGTGACAGGGCGGGGAGGAGAAGGCAGAGGAAGAAAAGCGGGTGACTGAGAGGCGCCCCAGTCCTGAGGTGAGAGGGAGGGGAGGTCATGCAGAGGCCAGACCCACAGACCTAGAGGGAAAGCAGGGTCCTAGGAGAGAGCTGGACACCGAGGTCCCCGCAACCAACCCACAGCTTCTCGGCCCTCAGCCTCAGCTGCCTCACATGGACAGCCTGATCCCATCCTCCTCATCCCACAAGTCTCTGGTCAGGCGTCTTCCTAGGGACACCCCGCCCTCCAGTAGGACAGACCATCCTCCCTGTCCCAGAAGCAGCCTCTGCCACCCTGCAGGGCATGGGGATATATACTTGCCCAGATCTGCCTGCCTTCCCAAGGACAGGGGCAGTCTCATTTATCAGCTCCTGGCACAGCCTTCTGGGCTCAGCACATGCTCAGCACCTATTGGCCGATTGAATAAATGAATGAAGTAAGGACACTCATGCAAGTGGGCAGCACGAGGAAGAGTGGAGCTCTGCTTTCTGCTCCCCGCTGTGTGGCTGTGTGGACCCAGGCAGGCTCCCACCGCCTCTGGCCTCACAGGTGGACTGGATCAGCTGGGTGGGGGCCCTACCTTCTCCTCATATGGAAGGATCTGAGGGCTAGGGCTGAAAGGTGCAGGCAGAAGCTGCTCTTCCAGGGCAGAGAAGGCCTGGATTGAGCTGATCCCTGAAGTCAGCACCCAGGTTGGGGAAGAAAGGGAAGGGCTCCTCCTCCCCTGAGAATGTCGGCACGTGGTCCACCCAGCTCTAGGTGTGGATCTGGGGGTGTCTTTGCCCTCAATTTCCAGGAAGGAGAAACTCCACACATGTCTGGATTTCTGGTGCAGGATGCATTACCTGGTGGGGCCATCCAGAAATCCTCCTTGGTGCCTGACTGCCTTCCCTTCTGCTGCCTGACCTGCAGAGGTGCCATTCCGAGGGGCAAGCAAGGACAGGGAGTGTAGGAGCAAGGCCCCCGCTGCTGTCCTCCATCCTCCCCTGATCTGCCACACATCCCCCGACTCGGCTGCTATGGCCACGATGGCAGGGCTCCTAAGGAAGGGCTTTGGCATCTTGGAGCGCACTCTGCTACATCACGCACAGTGAGCATACCACCAACAGAGCTGGGTCTTGAGCCAGGCAGGGACAGTGGCCGGGGTGCCTGGTTAAGGGACATGTCTGCTAAGAAGGCAGGCCTGGGTGGACCCGATGGCAGAGGTCCCCAGTTCTCCCTCACCTGGATGCATAGTCACTCTGCAGAGGTTAAAAAGTCTTTTCCCAGCCCCAGACCGAGCCCTCACCCTGGTCCTCAAAAGCGCTCTCTCCATCATCTCTCCCTCCTCCCTTCTCTCCTCCTTAACAGCCCCTGGTCGCCAAACTCCTGGTGAAAGGACTCTTCCTGTCGCTCCATGGAGAGTTCCCTGCACACTCACAGTCGAGGTCAAACAAGCCCCATAGCCACCACCAACCGTGAGGTCCATCTCCTAGCCTTCACTGGGGATCAGGTGGTCGGTGGACTGGCTGAGGCCAGCTCAGGGTAGGCTGCGGCCCCCAGCCCTTTCCAGGGGCAGAGCAGCACAGTGGCTGTGGCCTCTGACCATGATTTAATTTGCTTCTCACAGACCACTCAGGGGTGCTGCTTCCTCAAGACACTGCCCAGGATTCTACATGGGAAAGACCCTGAGATGCTTCCCCAAGGCTTGGCTGCTCTGACCTGGGGTGCCAACTCCTGGTCACCCTTGCCAGGCCAAAGGGAGGTGTAAGAGGCAAGTCAGCAGCCACAGCCGGGCTCTGGATGAAGGAAGGGTCGGCCCCAGGGCAGCGCCCTCACACTCATGCAGGGGGAGCTGGCTCCAGGGCTCCGCCTTGCCTGCCACTCGCCTTTGCACTGTAGCTCCTCACAGGGCAGGGGAGCCCGTCACCTACCAGAGAGACCTCTCCTCACCATCTCTAATGTGGGCACCTCTTGAGGGTCCTTTTATACTAGCAGCCTTGAGAGGGCAACGTGCAACCCAAAGAAGAGGCAGGCTGATGGACAGGCAGAGACATTCTCAGAGCTCTGATCCTCCTGCCACCTCCTCCAGGAAGCCTCCCTTTATGGGGAAAGGCCTCCTGTGAGCCAGGGTCCCTTGGCTCTGAAGGCTTCCAGAGGAGCTGCTGCCAAGCCACTTGCTCTCCCTGTGGCTGGGGAGGCAGCTGGCCCTACATCCGGTCACCACTTTCCCCTTCACACGACCCCAGTGAGGCCCCCTCACACCCACCCACTCCCAGGGAGTTCAGTGGGTCCTAGGGGTTCACGCAGGTGTCCTAGTCCTCTGGGCCTGCTGCACTCCCGGCCTCCACTGCAAGCTGCACCCCCCAGCCCCGGGCAGGCAAGGCCCCGGCCCAAACGCTGCTCTGCCAGGAAAACACCAGCCCCCGCTATTCTGGGCCTGCCACCCTCAGGACCATCCAAGCTCTACCACGCTCTCTGGGTCCTCTGAAACATCCTTCTGATCCTCCCAGGACCCCCTCACAAGCCAGCGTGCACCCCCGCAGGACCCACATGCCTGCCTTCCTCTCCGGCCAGGGCCCGGCCCCAGCTCTTCCTCCTCGGCAGCTCACTTATAGGGGCCTGTGTCTACCCACGTCCCCAAGCCCTGCCCTTGGCCAGACTCCCCCATACCCTGAATGGCCTCGAGTCTCGGCAGGGACCAACCCTGCTACACATGTGAACGAGTGTCTGTCTGGTCTTTGCCATGGGTCCCAAGGGCCCCCAAGGGCAGTATCTCCACCATTTGACTGTGGGCTTAGTAGAGGCTCTGTCTTCCCCATCAGAATACATGTTTGCCAATGGCAATGGCCATGCCTTCCCCACCAACCTCTGAGCTCTCCAAGTGCAGGGGCCGTATCTCCCCATAAGACCTGAGGCTCCCTGAGAGCACAGATGGGGTCTCCTACATAGGCCTGGGGGCTCACAAGGGGCAAAGTCCACGTGTGCCCTATCAGTGTGCATTCGAAGGGCAGCCATGCCTTTTTCTCCAATCTAAGGGCTCCCTGAAGGAGAGCAGATGCTCTCACATCAGACATGGGGCGCTGTGGAGGCAGAGGCTGTGTCTCCCTCATCAGACTAGTGGTTCCTAATGGAGCAGGCCCACCTACATAATTCACAGGGCCAGGTACAAAACACAAATGTGCCTTTTTCCAAAATTATTAGAAATGTCAAGGTGGTGATAGTAGGGCATTAAGCCAAACGTGGGGCTCTTCTGAGCGTGGGGCCCTGTGGGACTGCATAAGTCACATGCCCGTAGAGCTAGCCCTGTATGGAAGGGACTGTGCCTCCCTTGTAAGATGAGGCGCAGGTGAGGAACTCGGAGGCCAGGTGGGCACAAAGCCAAAGGGAATGGGAAGAGGCCTGGAGGTGAGCAGGGCAGGCCCCAGGCCCCAAGGAGGGACACACAGGGTCACCTCCCCAAACAATAGGGCATTCATGAGCAGCCTGGCTCCGCAGCAGGGCCCTGACGCCAGGTCCTGACGCCAAGCTCGGCCCTGTAATTCATGCTGCAGTCCCCGAGCCGAGCACTGGCAGGGGCTCAAGTAGGAGAAAGTTGAGCTGCGGAGGTGGCTGCAGTGGAAACATCTATTTTTACCCTGGCAGACAGGGAGACAGGTCAGCGGTGGCTTTGAGTGAATCCCAGTGCAGCCACCCAGGGCCTAGTCCCAGCCTAGGGACAGCCCAGACCGGCGGAGGGCCACCCAGGCAGCCCCCGTGTAGCACCAGGTCAGGCCGGCCTCAGACCAAGGAGCGAGTCAGAGCATCTCCGGAAGGGGCCCCACCAGGGCCGTCACATTTCTCCCCAGCCCTGCCCCTGGCACTCACTTCTGTCCCTGTCTTGTGAACAATGTCAGCTCAGAAGTGGAGATTCCTGCAGCCCTTCCCCAGCCATTCCTAGTCAAGCACCACCACCCCCCACCCTCGCCTCCCCCGCCTCCCCTGGGGTTCCTGGGGATGCCCTGGGCTATCAGAGTCTGAGAATGGAGAAAGCAGAGGGAGAAGTAGAGGGTCTCATCTCGCCTGCCCTGAGGCGGGGCGATCTGCTCAGTGACCCTTATCTTGGAGAGGTCGTTGCTGAAGCCAGTGAGTGAACACTGGTGAGTGACTTTCAGACTCTGCACCAGCCTAGCTGGCACACTGGTTAGGTGGCTCCTACCTGGCTCGCGGGTGAGGCTGGCTGTTCCTCAGTTCTTACCTCCAGCAGCCAGCACTTGAGGCCCCCACCTGTACCCCCTGCAGGTGGAACACTGTGTGCTGAGGTGTTTACGTTACATAAACCCAACCACGCTCGCTTGTCAGGAAATTTGTGGCTCCCCTGAGGAATGAAAACTCAATGCCTTCCTGCACAGGGCCAGGCAGGGATCCTAGCCACAAGCCCTGGGTCCACCTCTGGCTCCTGGATACCTCTGGTCTGCTGCCAGAGGGAGTAGCATGGGGCGGGTTGGGCGGGGGGTGGGGGCAGGAATGTCCCCAGTCCACTCACCTCTCTCTGCCCTGGTGGGCAGCCAACCAGCCCCTCTGGCAGCCGGCTAAGACTGAAGCAGAGGAGGACCTGGGTCCCCCGCCCTGGGATTCACCTCCAGTGCATCCTGCGGAGCTGATGGAGAAGGCCACCTGCCTTTGAGTGGCAGTTTAGCATCCCCACTCTGGGAAGCTCTCTCCTCGTTTAAGGACAGTCTGCAGTCCTCATAATCTCCAGTGCTACCACCCAAGTCTTTTGGACCCACTCCTCAGCCACCCATCCTGATCCATCGCCTCCTTGGCATACTACAAATACTCCTGTCCGGTTCTAAGCATGTATTAGCTAGTGTACTCTGAGGTCCAATTTGCCCTCCTTCCTCCCTGTCCAAGTCCCCTTCCTTTGGGGCTGAGGAATGAACAATTGCCCTCCCCAGATGAGAAGGTTGGGGTCAGAGATCCTTGGGGCAAGAGCTGCCCTGGAGGATCGGGCAGGGGTGCAGAGCCAAGAACTGTCCATCCACACATGGCTGCAGAGTCATGTCCAACACAGCCCTGGGTTGGGGGGATGACACCTACATCACTGTCCTTGAAGACGGGGCCCTTAGTGGTGTGCAGTGCACTGCCAGCTTCTGAGGAATGACAGAGGATCTGGGCTCCCCAGGGGTATCACTCAGTTTTTACAGGTCTTCTGAGCAGCCCTGAGGCCATCCCCTAACAAGTCCTGCCTGTTCTATGGGGCCTCCCCGATTAGGGTCTCGCTCATAAACCACAGAGGTCTGAGCTTCCATGGGAGGAAAGAAGGGCCATGCCCCAGCCCCAGCTGGGGGAGGAGGGAGGAAAGGGGGCTGCAGACAAATGGTTTTTACACTTTGAGTTAATGAGGGTCAGGCAGGGGCACCCACTGGCAGGAGGGAATAAATGAGAGAAAAATTGAGGGGGGGATGGAGGAGAAGGAGGGGTGAGGGCTTTGAATGAGGGAGGTGAGTGGAACGCCTAGTCATAAAAACCTCTTACAGACACGCACTCACACAAAGACACACATCAGCCTGTGCAAGCTTCCTGAGCCCCGCTGTGTGCCCAGCCTGGGGCTGGAGGCTGTGAAGCGGTGGCCTCCAAATGCACTGATAGCAAACCTCCACTGGTGAAAAGTCTGAACATGCACTCCCCCAGATGCTGATTTCTCTCCCCACACATCTATCCATGGACAACAGTGAGGACTTCAAGGCAGGTTCTAGGTCTAGGATGAGGGCCACTGCTGCAGGTGACCCATGCAAGGCCTCTGGGTCATTCAGCGGTGTTACTGACTTCTTGGCAGATCTGATTATGTCCTTGTTGTTTTTCAAGCTGCAGTGCAATGGTGCGATCTCAGCTCACTGCAACCTCTGTCTCCCGGGTTCAAGCAATTCTCTTGCCTCAGCCTCCTGAGTAGCTGGGATTACAGGCGTCCGCCACCAAACCTGGCTAATTTTTGTATTTTTAGTAGAGACGGGGTTTCACCATATTGGCCAGGCTGGTCTTGAGCTCCTGACTTCAGGTGATTCACCCGCCTCGGCCTCCGAAAGTGCTGGGAGTACAGGCATGAGCCACGGCACCCGGCATGTTTTTTACTTCCTAATGCAGCTTCTCTGGGGAGCCCCTGCATGTGGTGAATGCATGGGTTAGCTGTGCCGTCATTTCTACTTCCCATGGTTAGCTTATCTCCCAGCCACCATTTTCCCCTGTTTGTATGCTTAGCTTAATTTCAATCAGAGTAGTTCCACGGTAGGAATTATTTTAAGCTGTATGTCCATTTCCATGAGGGTTACTTTAGTTAAATCCAGAATGTGTAATCTGTAAATCCCCTTAACTGACCAGGTTCACACCAAAAGCTAAGACACAAAAAGCCATACACCAAAAGCTGAAAAACAAGGATGGCACTACCACTGCCTTCCCTCAGGACTCCTATGCACTTAGCATAGAACACATGACCATGAGTCACATGGCATGAGTGGCGTCCAAGGTCTATCCAAACATCATATATTAAGAAAGAATAACAGATTGGATTTGTAAATGTTTTCTTCCCATACCCCAGTGAAGTGTTGTGCACCTCCCAGGGAGAGGTTTAGAGACCATCCCTGGGGAGGCACAAAGAGGAAGATGCTTTACATCCCCTCAAAGACTTAGTCAAAGGTGGGAGAAGAAAATGTAAAAGAAGATTTTAAAGCTGAGCATCTACCAGGTGCCACATTCCACATTCCTGGCATCTGGACCTCACAGGAACTGAAGGAGCTCTGATGACCTGACCGTGTTTGACTAGGGGGAGCAGGGACACAACTGCCCCAGGCCTCACAGATGGCGGGGAGAGAAGCCAGAGAGCTGGAGTCAAGTTCAGGCTGGCCTGAATGATTCCTGTTAATGTAAGCAGCGGGTGGTAACGGCCCTGAGGAGACACACACCACGAAAGCAGGAGCTCCAAGCCTGCCCGGATGGAGAAATCAGAGGCAGCCTCATGAAGAAGGCAAAGGAGGTGTTTCACCCTTGGTGACACTCAGACAGCCTCCCTCATCCATACATCTACACGTCCCTGGGGGCCTCACCTAATACCCCCCACCCGCATCCCCACCCCCAACTTCCCCGTAATGCCCTCCGCAGAGGAGGCAGGTGATCCTGACCACCCCAGCCCTCCTGACCGGCGAACTCATTGCTCCCACAATCCCCCACCCCAGCCTACTCTGGGCAGGGATCATGGAGGTGCCCTGAGGCAGGCAGAAGGCCTGAGTGTCCTTCCTCTATGGCAGCACCGCTTGTAAGGAAAACACCGTTTTCCCAGTTTAATCCTAACTCCTCAATCTTTCCAGTGATTCAACTTTTGCCTAGGGCTGTCTGAGAGACTTAAAAGATCCCTGCCTTAGACAAGGAAGCAGGGACTCACCCACCCACCCCAGACTTGTCAAGACCTCTGGCCTTCTGAGCCTTCTTATCCTGCCCTTATATCTCAGTGACTGCTTAGACACTTCAAAACAGCCACCCAGGATGGCCATGGAGAAGCCCTGCAGAGAAGATGCTCAAAAAGAAAGAAAAAGGAAACTACCTAAAATCCATCAATAGGAGCCCTGGCTAAATACACCATGGTTTCTCCGAGCGATCAATGATTATACAGCCATAAAATCATGTTGTAGGTGAATATGTAGACACGGATGGGTATTCACGGTACAGTGGTTACAAACCACTCTGCACAGTGAGATCACATTTAAAAAAAAATACTAACATATGTTTTATACTCACATGGAAAATTCTGGAGATACCCAAGTACCAGCAGTGGTTCTTTCTGAGTAATGGGATTAGTGGCTGTTTTATACTCTTCCTTTTGCTAGCTGTTTTCTCCGGTTTCTATAATGAACATATATTACTTTTGTAATAAGACAAAAACCAATAAAAGCTATTTTTAAAAATAAAATAAATAGTCTCCCATGCCCATCTGGAAATAGTGTGCTGCCCTGATCACTGGCGGGGGTTAGAGTGGGCAGCGAGGAGTGTGAACTCCGGAAGCATTTCCCAAGCCCAGGCTGGGGGCCAGGTGGCCAACCACAGGAAAAAGACGGCCAAGGGGGCTCTGTGCTTGTCTTCCCAGCTCAGCCTAGAGGGGGTGAGGACACCCACTTTGGTCCTAGAAAGAGTCAAGCAGGGAGCAGATAGGAATGAGCAGAGACACCTTCCCTGGCCCAAAGTTTCCGATGAGCCACAGAGGGCTGAAGGCCCCACTTCCAGGCAGTATAAACACAGTTAAGTCAAGCTCAGTCCTGCCTCAGGCCCTTGCCACTTGCTGTGCCCCCTACTGTGATGCTGTCCCCCAGGTTTTGCACGGCTCACTCTTGTCCTTCGGCCAGGTTGCTGCTTCCGCTTCACATTTCCAGAGGGCTTCTCCCCTCTCCCGTCTAAAAAGGCTCATTCGTTTAGTTAGTTCCTACCATAGTGATTTTTTTTAACCTCCTCGCCTGGCTTTATTTTTCCTCCTAATGCTTCCTTATCACCGCTTGAAATTCTTTCTCGTCTGACTCCCTGACCAGGAGCTTTTACAAGGGCAAGAAGTTTGTGCTCAGAACAGAGCCTGGGCACAGTTGTTCAATAAGTATTTGATGAGTGAATGAAAAACCTGTAAACTTCACAGTGCCAACACTACCCCTACACACAATGGCTCCCGCTGCCTCCTGCGTCCCCCCCTCCCCACCTGGCAGGAGTTCTGGGTCCAGCCTGGAAGTCAGCAGATGTGAGACTGGTTGGGCGGGGTGACTGTGCTGGGGGCAGAGTCAGGAAGTTGGGGTAGCACGAAAAGCAAACATTCTGAGTCCACATGGCCGGGGTTGCCTTTCATTAACAGCTGCATGATCTCCCTGAGACTCAGTTTTCTCATCTCTAAAACGGGGCTCAAAATAGCTATCTCTCACGTGTGAGGACTAAAGGCAGCATCGTTGCCTAGCACAGTGCCTGATACACAGTTGGCACTCGGTAGCCAGGGCTCCCTCTCTGACCAGCCTGGAGGCGGGCCAGTCTCAAACTTCATCCTCAGCCCTGAATGAGCCATCTCTGGGGGGCGGGGGAAGGGCTGGCTTCTGAGGAGCACCCTACGCCTTCTCCTCCTCCTTCCCTCTCTCCCAAGCTCCCTTACCTGGTACAGACAGGAGGAAAAAGGAGAGGAGCAGAGAGGAGGGCTTGTCCTAGGTGAGGGCCTGGGAGCCTGGCCTGGTGGGATGTGAGTCCCAGGCACCTGGGGCAGCCTAACTGTACAGGGTGTGGAGCCTCCCCCATGCAGAGACCCCAGGGAAGGCAGACTGGGTGCTGACCCAGGGCTGACGTGGCTGCCCACAGCACATACATGGGCCTCTACTCCTCTCTGTCCTCTTCCCTCCTCCCCTCCATGGCGGAGGTGCTCCCTCAGGCCCATTCTTTTCATTCTTCTGGCAGCCTGAGCCTTACTGTGAAAACCCAGCTCTCCTTGGCCAGGCCTAGGTTACTTAAGGAGGCTCCAGAGGACACCAGGGAGTGGCAAACAGAGCCCCCGCCTCCAGTCTGAGGCCTGCTCCTCGAGGCCCTGGACTTCTCCCTAAGGGACCTCTTCCTATGGGGGCTTTCCCCTGCGGGCCTCGGCTCCCCCACCAGGACTAAATTTCCCCATCACTCTCCTCCCTCCCAGTCTCAGACACCCCAACTGCCCACTCACTCCACCTCACCACCACCTGAGAAACAACAGTAAATCGAATCTCCTCCAATTCTCTCTCCTCTTTCAAAACTGGCTTCCACCTGGCCTCCTCTGGCCATTCTTATGCAATTAAGCGCAATTCAAACACCCCAAGGGATTCCTTTAAAGTAACTGATGCCCCATCGCAGCCCTTCCCAATGGAAGAAGAGGAGGAGGCAGCTATGTCACAGAGGACTGCTCCTAGGTCTGAGAGGAGACGCGCCTCGTTCCTAGCCTGTGGCGGACATGAATGCCCAACCTCCCCCAACCCATGAGATGGGCGTCTCCAAGGAGAGGCTGGTCGTGTCTTCCCCAGCAGGCCTCTCCAGGGACATTCTTGACCTAGGAGGGCTCCTAGCCTAGGCATGCTTGCAGGCTAAGACCCCTGATTGTGTGGGTCTGAAGAAGGTGGGTCCAGAGTGTGTCCCCAAAGGGGCAGACTCTCCTTAGCGGAACTCAGAGAGGGGCGTAGAAGCCAAAATGCCAGCATGTGAATGCAGTGGGAAACACAGCTTGCGCCAGCATAATTTACACAAGGACTGCCTGCAAGCAGGCCTGTGCTGGGAGCCACAGCACCATCAGAAGGCTGCCTAGGAATGTGGAGGGCAAGGGACATATCATGGCCACACCCCATTAGCCATGGGGGATAGAAAGTCTTGCCACGGAGTCACAAGCCAAGCCTCTCTTCCCCGGACATTGTCAAGGTGGGCGTCTGAGACTCCCATTTTTCTCCTTGGGTGGGTGAATGCACGGCCCATTAAGACTTGCCAGGACCTGGGACCAGTGGCCTCCTTGGCAAGGCTTTGCCAGTCTATGCTCTGAGCCCGCACACAGTCCCTTCCTAGTTCAGCTCTCAGAAGGCAGCTCTGCTTCCACCAGCTCCACGTCTTCGATGGCACCTTGTTGCTGCTCCAAGATCTGATTGGTGCAGGGAATCCAGGAATCCAGGGACAGCAGGGAGGAGGAATGAGGGTGTGGCTTCAGAAGGGTCCCCTGCCCTGCCCCATTTTCCAGGCCCAGCCACGTACTTGCTTGTCCCCTCAGTTCAGTAGCTGGCAGAGAGTCATAATTGAATTTGCAGTACGGCCGAGAATGAACAAAACAAAAAAAATCCCTTTATATGTCTGGGATTAATTTATCCCTGATGGCCACATTCACATGCTCCTTTCTGCTTGGGTTTCCAGAGCATATTCTGGCCAACAATGTGAAGCACGCACACGCGCACACACACACGGGGAGGAAATGTATGTGGAGAGCACACTTGGGTGCTTGCTGTGTTGATGCCTGCGTTGTGACTGGGTCGGGGGGAGTACGGGTGTGTCCTGGGTGAGTTGGAGTGTGGCTGGGCGTAACCAGCTGCATGAGTGGGTCTATACAAGGGGTCTTCAGTGTGCACATCTGGAGGGACCCCCATTGCGGTCATCTGAGGCGATAGCCCACCTGAAGGCAGCATGTGGAATAACCGCAGTCACGCTGCTAGCTAGCTATTAAAGGAATGCCTAGACACAGTGGCCGAGACATGGTTGGGTGGAGGGACATTGAGGCAGCTGCACAGTTTCTCTGCAGTCCTTCCCCATTTCTAGGGAGAAAGCCCAGCCTTTCTAAATGGAGAAATGAGTCAGCATTGCCCCCACACTGGAGGAGCCTCCCAACAAGGGGAGCCATCTCCCCACTGCTCCGTCTTCTTCAATCCTTGCCTCCTCCCCAGCACGCAGGGCAGACAGAGCTCCTTGTTTAAGTGAATGATTACAGTTCTCGTGCGCTAAGCACCTGCTCTGCATCATCTCAGGTAGTCCTCACAACACCCCATGAGGAAAAAGCCATCATTCCCATGTTTCAGCTGAGAAAACTGAGGCCTAGAGGTCACACGACTTGCCCAAGGTCACATCGCTCAGTGGCAGGGGCAGGACTTGGACCACTGTGTGACTGATTCCAAACGTCATGCCCTTCACCACCAGACTGGAGCGAGATCCCTGCTAACCGGGCATCTGTTAGGCTGGGAATCCCTTTTTAGACTGAAGAAGCCTTTGGCCCTGAAGTGCTGCTGCCTCACCAAGCCTCCCAACTGCATCTGGATCTGCAAGATGGGGGGAGCGCTCCCAGGCCAGTGGCTCCAGTGAGAGCTGAGGGGGGCACCTTTCCTGGGGTTTCAGGGTATCTTTCTGTCTTTCATATCCTGAGGCATCTTTGACCTTGTCCTCTTCTCCAGGCAGTAAGCCCAGATGGTAAAAGTGCTCCAGGGGAGGGAGAGGGAAAAACAGATCACAAAGAGGCAAAATACACCAGCAGGTATTTTTAAAATGTATTACCCTTTATACATGTGAGTGATTTGTGTATTTCGCTCTTTTGTTTTGCCCTTGGTTCTCGGTCAAGTCCTTTTAGAAAAGATCCCAGAACATCTCTGTTGATGTAAAGGGAAGAGTGTCCTACTTAGACCTGAGCTCAGTGGGGACACAAGTGGGCTCCTCAAAGGCCCCCCAGGGGGCCCCGATCCCCTGCGGGAGTGCGAGGTGGGAGTCTGAGGAGTATGAAGCAGAGGCAGGCTCCAGACTAGGTGGAAACAGGGAGAACCGGCTAGCGGGGGCAAGCGGTAAGCCTGGGCGCCGGCAGAATGGTGTGGTTCTGGAGCTGCAGGGATAAGGAGCACGAGGAGCAAATGCTCCAGCGATTGCGTGAGGTCCTTGGTCTTGTTCCTGTCCCCGTCTGCCCCTGTCATTCTGTCTCTGGTCCTCACCATGAGTCTGTTTCTCTCTGCATCTGCCTCATTTGTTGTCTCTCTGTTGCACACACATCCCCCACCCCATGAAAAACTGAGACCAAAACAAAGGCAGAGAAACAGAGTCTGCAAGCCATGCTGGGCCAAGCCACAGGGAATAGGAGCCGTAGCGATTTTTCCCCAGAGGGAGGAACAAAAGCACATGGGGAAAGGGGAGAGGGGAAGGTTGGCGTCACTCATTTCAATAGCTCGCAGCCGTGTGAGGACCTCGCGTGTCAGGGTGAACCCTTGCCCTCACCCAGTTCTCTTTCCCAAGCAGGAAACGTTTCCTGGGCTGTCACCGGGTCCCAGTCAGGGGATGCCCACCTGGCTCCTCTGGAAATCCCATAATCCTACATTTATGAAACACATGGAGAGAGGATTGAGACAAGTTTGAGTTCCCTGGGGGTGGAGGCAAACTGGGGAGGGGTTGTGAGCCGGACAGCAGGGGCTACACTCAGAGCCCTTTCTGTCTTTCCACACTCCCGTCACCCCGTCCTGGGCTGTCCACACAGCCCTGGAAAAGGAGCAGAAAATGGTGGGTGTGAGTGTGTGTGTGTGTGTGTGTGTGTGTGTGTAGAATCTCTCAAAAACACCAGCAGACAAAATAAAGGCAGGGAACTGAGTATTCTGGATACAAAAGGCTTATCAAGCTTTACTGAACCACTTTTCTTTCACAGATGAGAGTTATTCTTCACCTTACTGCAAGAATTGGTCTCAAATGTTGAGAACTAACTGAATTTAGGAACATAAAACCCTATTTGAAATGGCTCGGAGAGCCTGGCTATTTAAAGAAAACTTGCAATGAAACACTTAGTAAAGTCCCTTCAGTGAAGGAAGCAGACATCTCATTAAGAATTGAGATGTGATTTCAGCCCTGGAGGCGCAGACTCCAGGGTGGGGGGGGGTGGGACAGTCAAGTCTGCTAGTTTCAATGGAGTGTTAACAAGCCCTGTAACCGAAGAGGGATGGCATTGACTGAGCGTGGCAGACAGGCACCAGGGCAGGACAGGGGGAACACCCGGAGGAAAGGGCCAAGCTGAGACCCAAGAGATGGACACGGCAGAAGGAAAGGCAAGAGGTGAGCAGGGAGAGTGAGCAGGGCTGGCCTCCCTCCTGAGGGCAGTGGAGAACCACGCAGGGCAGATCTGAGAGAGAGGAATGGCCAAAGGCAGTAGCATTTGGGTTTCAATGACGGCCTGTTGGGGGCCTGATCATAAGTGGAGATGTTAGTAATGGGACAAGAAGTAGCTTGACTCAGATTCAAGAAGCAGAATTTGTGGGATTTGGTGATGTCTTGCATCTAAGGAGTAGGAGGGGGTAGGACTCAAGGATGCCTCCCACAGGTGCAGCTCCAGGGACTAGATGGGTGGAGGGAACAACAGAGCAGGAGTTTTTTAATGGGGCAGAGAATGGAGACTTTGAGTGGGGAGGGTTTGAGTTCACAGTGCCAGTGTGTAAGCAGTACATTAAGGTGCCTGCAGCAGAGGGGAGAAACTGGGCTACAGTGAGGGATTCCGGGGTCATTCACCTGTAGAGGGCAGAGAAAGCGGGGTGGGTGAGGGTGCCTAGGAGCCACACAATATGAGAACAGGGCCGGGGAAAGAGACCTGGGGAACACCACAGACCAACAGAGGGGGACGCCAGGCCACAGGGAGAGGAGGACCACCAGGCGACTGTGGTATCACGGAAGCTGGGTACAGACAGAAAGTTGATCAAGAAGCAGAGAACGTCTGTGCTGTCAGCTACAGCTGAGAATCGTGAAGGGTGGGCGTCCACAGATTTAACCACCAAGGCTAGATGGTGCCCTTGTGTGAATTAGAAAAAGGTGCCCCTTCCTCAAGGTAATTTACTTCCATCAGAAAACTACTGTAACACACTGATTTTATTAGAACAAAACACTTTACTGCCATCTGTGGGAAAATTGCTATAATAAATAATAAACGTATGATGTCTTAGATGTGGTGCCTGTGCACGGCAGCCGTGGTTATTGCAGATGGCAGTGAAAACCGGTTTCAGAGGAGCAGAATGAAATTCGCCGGCAAGGAGGCTTGGAGCTGTGGGTAACACAGGACCCAACCAAAGATGGCTTACGCTATAAGGAATGTCTGGCCCTGAGTCACAAGCTGTCTCCTCTGGTGTTATGGCGGCTTCAGGGTTGGTGCTTCCTCAATAGCTTCACCAAGAACCAGGTCCTCCCCACTTCCTCTGCCGTCCTGTGTGTGCTGGCTTTCTTCCTCAGGCTCATCGCCTCAGGATCACAAGATGGCAGCCACAGCTCTAGTCATTACATTTTTCCGTAAGATTGAGAGGCAGAAGATGAGGATGTGTCTCCTTGTGTGCTCCTTTTTATTAGGGAGAAAACATTTCTAAAGGTGCCTCAGCCCCTGTCATAACCACCACCCCCTTCCCCCGCCAGTTGTGATGTCAAAAATACCTCCAGACATTCCCAAATATGCCCTAGAGGACAAAAGTGCCCCTGGCCAGAAACCTTGGCCCTGTAACCACGTGGAAACTCCTAGAGATCTTTGAAGCAGCTTCTGGTTATGAACTACTGCTCCCCCTATTGTCTTTTCCACCCCTGCTCTTGACTCCACAGCTCCTGTTCATCATCCATCAGTGTATTGTAATTGCCCATCTACTTGTCTGCTTCTTCTACTCAACTGTGAGCTCTAGGAGGGTGGGAACCATGTTTATCTTACTCAAGATTGTATCTCTAGAGGCTACCACCCTGGCTGGTACACAGATAGCCCCCCGCCGCATATATGTAATATATGTTTTATGTATATATATAAAACATATATATTTATCTAATGAGCAAATGAATGGATGGATGAATGGATGAATCACCCTGAACCCTTTCAGACCTTTCCCATTTGGCTCCTGGATTAGTGAACCAGTGTTCTAGAATGTCCCTCTGCAACCAGTCGCACAGCAGCCTGAGCAATTGTCCTTTGCCATTTGTGACCACAGACCATTTTAAGAATCGGGTGGGATCACTGGACCCTCACCCCATCAAAGGCAGTTTGACATAAGGTTTATATACCTGAAGCCCACCCATGTACCCCCAGGGGACTCCTGTCTCCCAAGAACTAAGCTAGAATGGTTTTTCAGAAAAACATGATTCTGATCAAGGTCTGTCCAGTTTCGAGTCCTTCCGGCCTTCCTCACTGCCTCCATAACGAAGTTCAAACTCCTCAACTGCACACACAAGGCCCTCCCTACCTGGCCTTGCCCTTCCAGCCTCTCTTCCCTCTCATCTGTTGGGCCACTTCCCTCCAGGCTCACTCTCCCCAGCCATGCCCTGAACCAGCTGAGTTCTTTGACAGCTCCGCCACTCGGCCTCCACTTCTGCCACTGAGAACACCTTTCCTCTCTTAGCCGCGGGGCCAGTCCAATGCTCCACTCAAATGATATCCCTTCTTGAGAGTCTCCTGCCCCTTCCTTTCCCAGGGCAGTGGGCACTCCTTCTTTGATACTCCCAAAAGGGAACAATTTCCCCACCATGCTGGGAGCTATGGAAGGCCAAGAGTCCCATGCAACTCATCCTCAGACCCTGCTCTAGGCCTGCTACATAGAGCATCTCAAGGCACGTTTGCTGGACATGGTGTCCCCTTGCCATCCATTCCTCATCACCCTCTGAGTTTTTCTTAGTGGCCTATGTGGTCTCAGAGAGCAGCTTCAAGCACAGCCCTATGAATGGAGCCAGCTTTAAACTGAAGCCAACTCTGAGAACACAAACTCTCAATGACCTCATTGAGGAGCTGGATCGGCCTTTACCTGAAGCCAATCATCTGGGTGTTTCATTTCTGTAAAGCCATTGAATTCCCTTTCCTAGCTTGAGTGGGGTTTTCCATTACCTGCAACCCAGAGAATCAAGAATAAAGTGAAGGAACAAAGGAAAAAATAAGCACAACGACCCCTAACGCTCTTTTAATCCAGTTGATAGTTGCATGGTATTCATTCATTTCCTCTTGCCTTTCTGAGCCTGGAAGACAAAACAGAGCTTCTTTCCAAAGCAAACCCCCTCCTCTCCTTCTCCAGAAACTGATTCCATGAATTACCTCATACTCTTTCTTGTGTCTTTGATCTTTCCCTAACCAGTGGCTTCCTCCTTCCTCCCTTCAAATATTCTCAGGTTTCCCCTCTCCTAAAAACTCTCTCGGGGCCTCCTGAAGCGGCGGCCCCACCCCTTCCTTCCTCTCCCTCTAGCCCTCCCTAAAGGCCAGCCTCCTCTCACTGCCTCCCCACAGGAAAGCTTAGCGTGCTCAGTGAAGGCTCAGCACCAGACTGACCTTCCCAGAAAAGCTCTGACCCCAGTCCCTGCTGTGTCCTATGTGCAGTGTGGCCCCTGGCTCTAGGGTTCAGGTGTCAGGGTCTCAGAACTCATAGCCACCTCTAGCCTGAAGCTCTCCTGAAGTAAGAATCACTCTGCTTTCAAGGTGCAGCTCCCTCACTCAGGAAGGCTCCAGACATTAACCCTGTCCCAACCACCTCCAGTCCTGCCAATCAGTGAAGAGCCAAGGGGGACTGGGCCAGGGTGCAGGGTCACAGTGGAAAACAGGGGACACCCCCTGGGTAACAGGAGTGGAGGCTGCCAGCACTGTGCTCACAGAGTTCAGCCCCTCGGGCGAGAGAGGCAGGAGACTCTTGGAAACGTGATGTTTTCAAGCTCTTGGCTTTCTCTCCAAGTATGTTCCTGCTGCTCCTGTAGATTAAGCCCAATTCCTGCAGGAAATGTCAAACCAATGGCTACAACTAAGCTTTAGACCACAAGAAAAAGGTGTCTTTGTCAAGATCAGATTCTGAAAGCAGAGAGAGGAAGTGGAGAGAGAGAACCCAAGCAATCCCAGGATTCTATGGGAATAGGCCAAAGCCAGAGGTGCTGTGGCCTCCCTGCCTAGCGGATTCCTGGCCGAACCCTCCCCCCTGGAGTTCCCTTTCTATAAAATGGAACCTCTTCCCCAGCATGGTCAAAGAAACCAGAAGATACAGGTAGCTGCCCTCCTAGGCAGCTTGGGAAAGAGACAGGGGGTGCCCGAGTGAGGAGAAGGCAGGGGGAAAGGGGAAAGTCCTGGATTGGAGAGGAGGCAGAGAAGGCCGGGGCTAAGGCAAGCCAGACACCAAGCCCCAGGCCCACCCTATCCCCAACCAGTCTTGTGAAAGAAGCAGCAGTTCACGGGGCCCCACCCACTGCTTCTGGGCTGCCTCTCCCTCCAGAAGGCTGGGCCGGAAGTAGCACCTACACCCAGTCCACCCTCCCCGCCCACCCAGGCACATCCCCCTTCACAGTCACACCCTGTTCAGGTACCGTAGAGATACACACACTGACACTGCTGTGTGGTTCAAACTGTTTTATACTGAAATATGTCCGAGCTGATCCAAAAAAGCGTTGGGTCGGGGGAGAAGGAAATGATGGAAGTGGGGTGATCTCAGAGCTCCATGTAAGCAACTCTGGGAGTGTGGGCCGGTCCATCTGTCTGTCTGCCCACCCTGGCAGGACGATCAGGCCTTGGAGGTCTGGAGGAGCTCACCGAGCTGAGTGGAGGAGGCCGGCCAGTCCCATGCTGGAGGGGACCCCACGCCCGCTCCTACAGGGCAGGGGAGTCCTCAGCTGAAGGGCTTCACCAGCTTCATGGCAGCATAGTTCTGGAGAGAGGGAGGAGACAGGGACACAGGGTGATCCCACTGGGGCAGGCACAGCCAGAGCTGCTGTCCCGGATCTGGGGCTCAGAGGACGGGGCTGAGCTGCCAGCAGGCAAGAGGCTGAGAGAGGAGGCTCATGGCTCTTCAACCACCTGCCCAGGCCTCGCCCTCACCACTTGCCATCCATCCCATGCGGGGCTCAACACTCGGCCCTGCCTAGTGCTCCAGCCCATCAGGCAAACCCATACCCTCCAAAACTCCACCCGCACCCTCCCACCTCGGGGCTAAAGCTGCCCAAATTGCTCTGTCTTCTCCCCCATCAAGCCAGGCCCATTCCCAGGTTCCAGCTGACTGCCCAGAGGACTCTGAGCACCCTGGACCTGGCCTCTTCCGTCAGACAGGTGCTGAAGGCAGGGCCCAGGGTCCTCCCCCACATGGCAGCCCAGGGCTCACGGATCATCACACCCTTGTCCAGAAAGCAGAGAGAGAGAGAGCTGGGGACGGGCTGTCGTGGATGACCCACGGCACAGCCCAGCACTAGAGGCGGGGCGCCCTTGATTGAGCCCTGCCTGCTGCAGGATTGACAGTATCCTCCCCTCCCCATTTCTCCCCCCCAAAACCATGAAAACACATACAACACAACACAGGGCTCCTAATTGGGACAGTATGTTCCCCAGCGCCGGCTGGGGAAAGCCAACTCTGGAAACAGAGCGGGCCTCCTTCCCCGCCAAACGCCTCCTGCCTCCCCACGCTGGCCCTGCTCCCGGCTGGCTCCGAGGGGGAAGCTGAGAGGAATCAGACAGGCTGCCCCCCGTACCCCTCCCAAGGGAATTTCCAAGAGGGTGGGGGATTAGGCCAACTGCAGGGAGCTGCCCTGTCCTTGAGCCCCTCTCCACTAGGCCCTGGCTTGGGGCGGGCAGCCTCTGTCCCAAGGCCTGAAAGCCAGGTGAGGGTCACCAGGGCCCGGCCCTCATAGTCTGGTACTGGCCAAATGATTGAGTGACTTGGGTGGAGGGAGGCAGGATGTGCTCAGCTTGCAGCAAAGACCTGTGAGCAAAGCCAGTCTACAGCCTCAGGCCCAGGCCACCCCCTTCATCCCTAGACCCCTCACCTAGGATCTGACACCCCCACACCAGCCCTGGGAGAGGGGAGGCAGGGTCCATATTTTAAAGAGGAAAACTTCCAGAAAAACTCAAAGGAGAGTGGCCCACTGCTGGGCGGCCAGGAGACAGGGAGGAGTTCTGACCAGGCCCCCCACAGTGCCGCTCTGCTCCTGCCCACAGGGATGAGGAAGGACCACAGGCTGGAAGTAACTGGAAATCTTTCCTTCCTCTCCCGGCCAGGCAGCAGGGCCTCCTTCCCCAGGCCCCTGGAGGCCTAGATCTGCGGCCCAGTAACCTCACAGTGCAGGGTGCAGCTGGCAGGGGCTGGGCTTAGGCATATCACGGGTGGTGGTGATGCCACTTTGGACCTGCCCTTCCCCTCCCTTTGGCTTTTCAGAAGGAGGCTTGGCTTAATGAACAGCACCCAGGGAAGATGACGGTGCTCCCCTAAGCACAGTCCCAGCCACAGAAGGCCAGAGCTGGCCTCGTGCAGCCCCTTCCTCACGTGAGCAGGAGGGATTTGCCAAGGTCACAGGGAGAGTCGGTAATCCTGACTTCAGCGACAGAGCTCTGTCACATCCAACAGGGTTTCTCCAACCATCACGTGCCCAAATGCAGATTCCCCCTCAGCAGGCTGGGGCTGGCTCGGGACTCTGAGTTTCTAGTGAGTTCCCTGGTGCTGCTGCTGCTAGTCCTCAGACCACACAGAGGGCAAGAGTCTGCAACAGCTCTTCTCTTCCTAAACTCCCATGGCCTGAGCCTCCCGAAAGAGCATTGGACCATCCACAGTATTTTTCCTTACTCTCTGGTTTCAGTGTCTCCCCAGGGAACTGAGCACTCCCAGTGGCACGAGGCCTCATCCTCTTCTCCCTCATCCCCAAAACACGCCCTTACCTCCCAGACACACACAGGTGCTTAGAGTCTCTGTGGCTAACTGAACACTGGCCAGCTGGGCTCTGAATGGGAGGAGGAGCTTGAGGCAGGCTGGGAAAGGTGCCGTCTGCGCAGGAAACACCAGGCAGAAGTCCTGGCGCCTGACCCCGGATCTCAGGTCACAGCGACAGCTCATGCTACAGGACACTACACATGCACACACCCTTCCATAGTCCTGTATCTCAGCTTATATTTGTAATCTCATCTTCCTTTGCTTAAAGAGGCCTCCCACATGGTACACACCTCGGGTCCCTGCAACCTAGATCTACCCTGGACCACAGTCAGATTTTGCTGATCAACAAACCTCAGAACCTCAGAAACATTTCGCCATGGCGCCTCGGGCGACCACAGCCAGCTTAGCAGGTCTGGCCTATAGGCAGACCCATCATCACCCCGGTTCTAGACTCTCCTTAGTCACTATGGCCCAGAGGGTAGCTGATCTGGGCATCCAAAGCAGACGTCCTTTCCCCAGCTCCTCTCAGTTCAGCTGTTAGAAACTGCATGGAAAGATGTGTGGTTTTAACTCTCTTCCTCTCTGAGATGCATTCTGCAGACACAGGCATAGGCCAGCTACAGTGGGAGGGGGGTCTTGCCCTTTCCTTCTCCTGGAGGACTCACAGAGCAAAGAGCTCACCTAGGGGCAGTTCCCCAAGCAGCCTGTCTGCCAGGGGAACAATGCTCTGGGCCAGTGGCCTGGTGCTGACCAGGACTGAGGCCTGAAGCGGGAATCACAGCGAGCCCTGGATTGGGAGTGTGCGCGAAGTAGTGTGCAGCCTACAGCCAGGCCCTTTCCTTCCCTGAGTGTTTGCGTTTTTACCACCAACATAAGGTCCTCAAGGGGTGGATTACACCATTCTCTCCACTTTTATATAGGGTTGGAGTTTTCATATTAAAAAGGTTTCTTTTAAATTTTAAAGAGCATTAGAAATCAGGTGTCAGCCTGAGAATGCTGCAACCCCTTCAAGGTCTAAAGTATCAGAGACACCGGGGGAGGCTCCCTGGTGATCCGGGTCCCCTGATGAGTTGTGTGGGTTGGGGAAGTATAGGCAGGGGCCTTCCTCCCACAAGCAAGGCCCCACAGAGCAGGGGCACGACAGCCACCTCTGGTCATCAACTGGTGATGAGCCACCTGCAAGCTCATCAACTGACTTCTTACCAAGTGAAAGGAAACCCAAATGGGCATCGAGCCAAATAAGGGCTCCTGGGCCAGTCTCCCACTCCCCGACAGCTTTCCTATGCCCACCTGCTGCAGGAGGCAGGACACACTCTATTGAGGGCCTCAGGTAGACCCTGAGATGCTCTCCCAGCCCCAGCTCCTCCCTTCCTCTGGATTTGCAACTGCTGTCAAGACAAAGGGACCTTCTCTGCTCTGCCATCGACATCTCACCTTCCTTTCAGACCCAGTTCCACACCTCCCTTCCAGAAAGGCCCCCGCCCACCGCAACCCAAAGGGCCTCATCTTCTCCTCACCCCTTGATTACATATTCTAGGGGCTTGCTGAGGACAGCTTTGTCTCACCAGGAAGGGCAAGTACTCAGTTTCTCTCACTGGACTAAGAGCCTCCAATGGTAGAACTTTGTATACCTACCAGATTGGAGACCACCCAGAGCAGGGCTCTGTATCCTCATCAGACCAGGGGCTCTCCAAGGACAGAGGTTACTTCTCTCCATTAGACTGGGAGAGCTCTTTTAGGACAATGATGAACTCCCCCATTAGACCCAGAGTTCCCCCACCATAGCGCCATCAGGCCTGCTCACCGGGAAGGCGTAGATGAAGATGGCCAGGAACAGCAGCAGGATGAAGAGGATGATAAAGAGGATGATGGCCCACCGGAAACGCCGCCACAGGATGAACTTCATGGTCTTGTATGGGGAGGTGAACCACAGGAAGGAGGTGTCGGGGCGCCTGGAAGCAAGATCCTGGAGGTCAACTGGGCATCCTCTACTAGGGCTGCTTTCTCCAAACTCTGCTCTCAACAGCAGGTCCAACGGCCTGGCCCTCCGCAGTCCACCCCCAGCGCCTGCCCAGGCCCTGTCCCTAAACTAGCCCTTTGCGCTTGTATTCCGTCTCCCCCAAGCCCTTGCTACAGTGTCACCCCCACCTGTGCTGCCCTCCTCTTCTGGGTGCTGCCAAGCCCTAAGCATCCTCAGGGGCCCAGTTCTCTGCCACCCTCTCCAGGACACCTTCCTTGGTGCCCTTGCCCATTCCTGACCCAGGACTTAATCACGAACTACAGATTTAGGAGCTGGGCAGTGCCTCAAAGTGCTCCCCAGCCCACTGAGTCCCAGATAAGCCAAGCCACCTGCTCAGATGCACATGGCTGGTCCATGCTCAGGGAAGGATGGTGGGAAGAGAACATAGGAAGCTGGTTCTCTCACAACCAAGAATCTCAAAACCTTTCCCTAGGCCAGCTCCACAACTCAAAGTACCTGGAGGATTCTGTGTCTCCATCATGGCCCCGTTAACTCAGACTGCACGCTGGTGTCTCATGGGTCTCTCTTTTCTTCCTGTGCAGAGCCCAGCATCCTCGGGCAAGGGTGCCTCTCACTGCTCTGCCAGCCCCATGGCACAATCATAGCACATTCCCTAAGAGGCCTGTGATATAGGGAAGACAGGGATTGGGCTCCCCATTTCACAGATGGGAAAATGAAGGCTGAAAGACCATTTGAAAGTCATACTGGCACCACAGGAGACCCATGGAAGGCAGCTTGGTAGGTAAGGTCAAGACCTTGATTGGGCTCTGGAGCCAATCAGACCAGGTGAGAACATTTCCGCTTCACCACTGTCCTAGCTGGAACGCCCTTATTGAACTTTGCTGAGATTACAACTACCCTGCAGGGAAGGTTCCATAGCACGATGTATACATGCATATGATAGCATGCTTGGCACGCAACCAACAGGTACCCAGTAGCACCTGCGTCTTGAATTCGCTGAGCCCAGTGTTCTCTGGAAAGATGCCCGTCACCTGCCCCCTAACTTACTGTGTGGCCTTGGATGAGTCATGCCCCTCTCTGAGCCATGTGGGCTTTGTGACTTCTACATGGCCATGCAATGGGATGCCTCCTGGACTGTGCCTGTACCCCCAGACCTGTGGGCATTGGGGCTCAGGGGCTGGGCACTGACCTTGGGTCCTCAAGTTTAGGGTTCATGTTGGGCTCATCCCTGCCCTGGCCAGCGGGCCGCTCCTCATGCTCACTCTCTGTTACAATCTCCAAGGTCATTTCCAGCTTGCCCTGAGGGGACAGAGAGCGCCTGGTTAGGGGCACAAAGGCTCTGCTCAGTGGCCTGGAGAATAACCAGGCCAGGAAAAACATAAGGGCCACTTCATTATTAAAATAAATAAATAAATAAAAATAAAAAAAGATGTAGGGTTTCTGAACATAAACGCAGCACCTGCTCTTCGTAAAACATTTGGAAACCTCAGAAATGTATAAAGAAGGGAGACTCTCACCCTCACGTCCACTACATGGAGACAAGCACTGTTAACATCTGCATGCATCACAGCTGATTTTCTCTGCAGGTGTATGAAATATACATTTCCATAGCTGGCTTCTTTTCACTTAGGAATATTCACTATGTAGTTGTCTATCCTTTAAAGTTTGGTTTTGAACGACTGCCAAACATTCTATGGGATGGTTGACCATAATTATTTAGTAAACTACTTATTTTGGTTCATTTAGGTTGTTTCCAACTGTTTGATAGGATAAATAATGCTGCAACAAATATCCCAGAACCTAGATTTTTAAATTTTATTGGGTTATTTATTTAGAAGAGATTTTAGAAGTGGGATGACAGAGTCCAAGGGCAGAAATATTGGTAAATCTGTTACTATATGTTATCAAATTGCTTCCTCCACACAGTAAAACCATTAGCACTCCCAGCAGAAGTAAAAGGGGGGCCTGTCTTCTCTCTGCATCCTCAGCAGCAATGAGCATTTCTATTTTAAAAATATATATAATTTAACAGACCAAAAAAACCCACATTTTAAAATACAGTAGTCCTCCCTTATCTTTGGGTTTGATTTCTAGGGTTTCAGCTACCTGTGGGCCAGTACAGTAAGATATTTGATACACAGAGAGAAAGACCACATTCACCTAACTTTTATAACAATATATAGTTATAACTGTTCTATTTTATTATTATAGTTGTTACTCTCTTACTGTGCCTCATTTAGAAATTAAACTTTCTCATAGATATGTATAGATGGGAATAAACATAGTACATAATATGGGCTTAGTACTATCTGCAGTTTCAGGCATCCCCTGGGGGTCTTGGAACATACCTCCTGCAAATAAGGGGGGACTACTGTATCCCTTTATTTAATTACTAGAGAGACTAAATCTTTTTTAAAATGTTTTGCAGACATTGGTAATTATTTTGTGAATTATCTATGCATGTCGTTTTCTCCTTTTTCCTTTGGGGCACTAGTGTTTCTTATTGTTACCATTCTTTATATAACAAGTAGATTCAATTTCAAGGACCACTTTCAGGGTTGGCTGGCTGCCTGCAATTTCTAAGTAAACTTTCAGGGATTAACTTCTTCTCCATGGCTGCTGTGGACTCAGGGGAAGGACGGTTCCCTCTGGCCCTCCAGTCACCCCTCTAAGCAGACCTCTCAGAGAGTAGAGCAAGGATGGTCCCTCAGAGGGTCCTGCTCAAATGGGAGAGGCATGACCCCTGTCCATTCACCCAGGAAGCCCAGATCAGAGGAAACCCAGGACACAGGTCTCTATTAAAGCCAATGAGCAGAGTATAAACAGAGTCATCTTTTGATTTAAATAGGCTTCCCCTGGGATGTGAGCCTCAAAGGAGAAGAAGGCTGGAAATTGGGAGGAAAGAGGGAGAATGCCTTGGAAAATAGAGTAAGGGGGGGACGGGGGCAGGAGAGAGGGAGAAAGGAGGAGGAAGAGTAAGCATGTATTTTCTGATGATATATTTTCTGACAATGTATATGGAAGAAGCTGCCCCCATGCCCTCCACTGGGGCTGGAGAAGCAGACTTACCGCCAGTATCTTCTTCTCACCCTCTTCTGCTACACAAGGCCACCAGCCCTTCACTGTTTTCTGCTCAAAAAGGGACACAAACCATTCTGGGTGGAAAGTGTCATCCAGCTGGTCCAAGGAGCACTTCTCGGCTGTCTTGGCTGGCTTGGGCATGCGGTTGAGATCGAGCTGCAGGGAGCCTGCAACACCGAGGTGGTTTTTGGCCAAGGGCTGCTCGAACACTGCCAGCCTGTAGCCACCCTTAGGCAGGGCAGCTTCAGGAAAAACTCAGTGACCTCCTCTGTCACCAGCTTCTATCCATGGCCGAGCCACAGGTAAAATCTCACAAACTCTCCATCTCCCCACCCATTGTTTCCCATTCCATCTATACAGCTTCCCATTCACCTACTCATGCATTCATATACATGTTCATCCACTCCTATTTACTCACCCTTAACAAAGCCACCCACCTCTTCAATGACTCATTTATGTACAAATCCATTCATACACCATCTATAAACAGCGATCCATCAATTTTTTTAAATTGTTTTTATCATGGTAAAATACATATAACAGAACATTTGTTATTTTAACCATGTTAACTGCACAATTCAGTGGCTTTAATTACAGCCACAATGCTGTACAACCATCACTACTATTTCCAAAACCTTTGCATCCCCCAAACAAAAACTCTGCACCCATTAAGAAATAACTCCCCATTCCTCCCTCCCCTTCGCCCTCGTAACCTCTAGTCTACTTTCTGTCTCTATGAATTTGTCTATTCTAGATATTTCATATAAGTGGAATCATACAATATTTGTTCTTCTGTGTCTGGCTTATTTTGATTTCCATAATGTTTTCAGGGGTCATCCTTGTTGTATATATCAGTAGTGTTTTTTTTTAAACCGTATTATTTTTTGTGGTTGAATAAGATTCCATTCTAGATACATACAGGTTGGACATCCCTAATCTGAAAATCTGAAATTCAAAATGCTCCAAAGTCTGAAACTTTCTGATTGCCAACATGATGCTACAAGTGGAAAACTCCACACATACGTACTTAAACTTTGCTTCATGCATAAAATTATTTTAAATATTCTGTAAAATTCCCTTCAGATTATTCTTACAAAGTATATATGAAAAAAATTTTGTATTTAGATTTGGGTCCTATCCCAAAGATATCTTATATGCAATTATTCCGAAATCCAAAAAGCATCAAAAATCTGAAACACTTCTGGTTCCAAGCATTTCAGATAAGAGAAATGTACCACACTTTGTTCATTCATTCATCTGTTGATGGACACTTGAGTTGTTCCCATCTTTTAACTTCATATAGTGAATAATGTTGCAGTGAACGTTAGCACACAAATGTCTGAGTCCCTGCTTTCGATTCTCTGGGGTACACACCTGGAGGAGGATTCTTGGTTCATTAGTAATTCTATGATCAGCTTTTCAGGGAACTGCCAAACAGTTTTCCACAGCAGCTGAATCATTTTACAAAACCAACAATGTCCCAGCACACCAGGAATTTCTCCACATCGTCAAAACACTTGTTCTCTTCTGGTTTATTATTATTGTTATTATTATTATTATTATTGCCATCTTAGTAGACATGAAGTGGTACCTCACTGTGGTTCATCCAACAGTCTTTTTCATCTACCACCTAGTTATCCAAGCAGCCATCTTTTTATATTGTTTTATCTAATCATCCCTTTTATCCATTATCTCCCAGGATACCTTCAACTATTAGGTTGAACCATATGAAAATTCTTGTATTTAACTATCTTTGACCCATTTAAACAGCAATTTCATGTCATTTCACCTAATCTAATCATGACCTGATAAAGTCAATGGGATTGGAGCACAGGCTGCTGAAGGGATTAAGAAAGATCAATAGAAAAATTATTTTCTGAAGCCAAATTAAAGAAATTCTCAAACACCATGCAAAGGTGATTCAAATTTTTTCAGTGTGGAATGCATAGTTGCTATAAGTGAACATTAAATATAACTTTTTTTCTAGTTTTCTTTCTTTCCACTCATCCATTTATCAATCTGTCCTTCCATACAGCTGTCCATCTACTTTGACCTATCTACATTCCTCTATAGCTACCATTTGTTAAGCACTATATCTGTCCATTAATTAGGTTATTATTCCACCTGTCTGTCCACTTATTCAACTGTATAGTGGCACTCATCTATGTCTCCACCCACCCATATAGCTCTCCATCCCTCCAGTGCAGATGAATGAATGTTTATTTTCTATTTGAAATATGATGCCAATAGATTAAGCAAATATCAGAATATTAAACCACACACACACACACACACACACACATGCACACGCACGCACACACATTATCTCAGCATGACCTACATAAGAAACTGTAAGGAAACACAGGATAACTGGATGGTGACTTTATAGGTGCTTAACCATTACCTTTAAAAATTAAGAAATATTCAAAAGACATAAATTACATAATTAGAAAATAAATTATGAAGGTGGAAAAGAAAAATCTCATGGATATAAAAGCTAGTATTTGTTAATGGTTTTATTTTTTAAAACAAAGGATGAGTCTGTTTAACTTTATTTTGAACATGGTTTACTCAGTCAGTAAAAAAGGCAGGGTTTTTTTGTTTTTCTTTTAAAAACTAATTTTCTAAAGCCTCACTTCATAAAGGAAAGGCTGATGCCATAAATTCATAAAGTCTGTAAGAAAAAAGACTCCATAAACGATTTAAAGCATAAGAAAAATCCGGAGAAATTATTTGCAATGTATTCTTAATACATAAAAGGCTCTGAAAATCAATAATAAAAGATGAACATTGCAAAACCATGAAAAAATTCCACAATATGGATAATAAATATATTTTAAAGTTCTACCTTAAATGCAATTAAAAAAATGCAAATAAAAAGGAATTATCTTATTGGCAATTTTTTTTAATGTACAGTGGTAGCAAAAGTTTAGGGAAAATGGCACCCTGTAGAAACAGGGCACAGGTGGGAGTATAAACAAGTAAAACCTTTCTAGAGGGCAACTGAACAAAATGTTTCAAAAACTATTAAAATGTACAAAGACACATCTGCTTCTTAGAGCTAAGCAAAGATATGCACAAAAGATCCAAAGATATGCATACACCAAGGGTGTCACTCACTTTGGAAAACCTGGAGATGACCTGAATACCCACCAAGAGAGGATTAATTAATGAAAACAGGGCCCATCTCTGCGACAAAACATAGGCAGGCATTAAGTGTGATGATGGAGATATAAATGCAGATCGATACCTACTGACCAGAAAGCATGTTCTTGGAAGATTAGGTTTTCCAGAAAATCAGGATATAAAACAGTCTGTGTAATAGAAATCCATTCATATACATATGCATATATGTGTGTATTGTATATGTATGCATGTAGATGTGTATATATTAATACGTATATAAAATACTTATGTTTAAGTCTCAAATAATATATAACATAATAATCCATGCCAAAATGTTAGTGGAAATTATCTCTGGGTGGTGAGATTAAGGTGGGGAGGAGGCATTGCTTACCTGCATTTTCTAACTCCTCTACAGGAATTATGTACAAAATAATAAATAAAATAATAGAAGTCAAACTTGGTGCCACCCTTTTTAGACCTGATGCTTTTATAACAAAGTTCTCTGTGTGCATGTGGCCAGGCCAGGTGTGCAGGGCGGGGGAACAGTCAGGTGAACTGGCAGCCTTCTCCCCACTGCCGGAAGCCGCACCTCAGAATATCCCCTGCAGGGGCCCCAGCGCTCAGCTAAGACCAACTCACCTTCTCCAATCAAGGGCCACCCCAGGAGAGCTCCAGGCCACCCTGCTCCCAAGTGGCAGAGCGGATCCAGAAACCATGGATCCTGACTTCCTGGGCTGCCATGTTCACAAACTCGCTTTATTTTTTAATCAAGGTAAAATGCACGTCACATAAATGCACCACTTTAACCATTTTAAGTGTACAAATCAGTGGCTTTGAGTATATTCACAGAGTTGTGCAACCGTCACCACCATCTAATTCCAGAACCTTTCCATCACCCCGAAAAGAAACCTCTTACTTGTCACAGTCACTCCCCATCCCCACTTCTCCCGATCACTGGCAACCACTAACCTATTTTCTGTCTCTATGGATTTGCCTATTATGGACATTTCATATACATGAAGTCACATAATATTTGACCTTTTGTGTCTGATTTCTTTCACCTGGCATGTTTTCAGGTTCACCCACAGTGTAGTATGTATCAGTATTCCATTGCTTTCATGGCTGAATAATACCCCATTGTATGGATAGACCGCATTTTCCAGAGTTAACCTTTATAGCCATGACGGGGCTATCATGAACTCACTGCTCTCACGGACAAGCATGCTGGCCCCATACAATGTCTTCCTCCTTGTCCCCATATCCTAACCCTACAAGGCCACCATCAGCACCTTCCCTTCAACCCAGAATCCCTGCTCCCCAGCCCTGGATTTCAGCACAGCCCTTTCCACCAGAACCCTGTCTGGCAGTAATGGGGATGGAGGCTGTGTTTGTTCATTCAGTCGGTCACACAGGCACAAGGATGAAGAGTGACTTGATACCCTCACTCACAGGGCTCAGTCCGTGTCGAATGTGAGGCCAGACAGCTGGCGACAGGCAGCACACACTTGCGTCCCTCGCATCCTTACGGATCTGAGTCCCACCATCCAGCATGGCCGTGTTCAGTGCCACCTCTACTGACAGGTCCACCCTCAGTGGCCACCAATCACTCTGACATTGCTGTGTGTCATACACCTCACTTAACACTGGGACACATGACCCTGAGCTCCCTGAAAGCAGAAAGCAGGACCACTCCTCCTGCTAGGCTTCCCCAAGGGTCCAACAGTGGCATAAACACACAGTGTGGGTGCTGGGGCAGCCCCCAAGTGCAGAATGGGATTCTAGAAATGGTGCTTACCCAGAAAATCATCAAAGGAGAACTTGTCATTGTCCCAGATCTGGAATATCACTCGTGCTGGGATTTTGCTCTCAGTCTTGTCCAGCCTCCAGAAGGCATCCTGACCCAGAGGAGGAACAGAGAAGGATGCAAGGAAGCAAGGTTAGAGAGAGGCAGTGTTCCTGGAGGCTGCCTGGAGGAGACAGAGGAGTAGGACATCCCCAAGGGTCTTGACAGAGTCAGGTCCTGTGGGAAGACTGGGAAAGGCAGATCCCAGAAGGCCCAAAAGGGCCCAAAAAGGCACCATGCAGGCTCAGTTCACATAAGATGGCTCCATTAATCCTCCGAATTCTGTAAGTCAAAGTCGTCACTACCATTTTGCAGATGTTGAAGGAGAGGCTTGGAGAAGTTAAAGGAATGTGCCTGAGGTCTGACCACTAATAATAATAACATTAATATCATGCTTCCTATGCATTGGCCCTCTACTGCTATGAACTCATTTATCCTTCCAACTACCTATGAAGGAGATACTATCTTCACAGTGGAGGAGACCAAAGCAAGTAATTTGTCCAAGATCACACAGCTTGGAAGTGGCAAGCTGGATTCAAATTCTGGCAGCCAGGTTCCAGAGTCCTGCTCTCTACCGTAAACCCTGCTCTGTACCTGGCATCTCAGGGTCAGGGTGGGGTAACTGAGACTCTGAGGGACCCCACCCCAGCCTGGCTGTCACAGAAGGATCTTCCAGCACGCTGCTGTAAGGAGTTGGCACTGGAATCTAGACCCCAGCTCCTCCCTCTCCACCCCACCCAACTTCACTCCAAGAGCTTGCCCCAGAGCAAAGCCAAAGCCTGAAGTACTGGGAAGTTCTGTCTCCTGCTGAAAGGAGAGGAGGGGCCCTTCTCTCCCCATCCCACCTCCCTCAGACCAGCTCGCCTGGAACAAGGTCATCTTGGGCTTCCTCCCACTGAAGTTTCATGGAGCAACTGAGCGGTGTGGGACTGCACACGCGGAGGCCGGAGAGCACCCCTCAGTCCAGCCATACTCAACCCCCAGCACTGTCACTAGGGCTTTCCAGCGCAGTCTTGTTCTCTGGTTTCTCACTATAACTCTCCCCTGGGTGAGTGGCAAGGACAGGAAACAGTGTGACCATCCTGCAGACAACGGGTGCCAAGTCCTGAGTGCCGGGTCAGAGCAGGGGCCTGGACCCAACTCTGCAGGAGAAAAGCTCCACTGAATGCCTGGTAAACCCACCCTTGCTGTCCAGCCAGGGCCTGCTGTGTGGCCAGCCCAGCCTCAGAGGTTGTCCATGGAAATCCCAGTGAGCTCCCGAACCGAAGACCACAATCCCTTCCCTGTGAAGACTGGTCACCGTGCAAAGCACCAGCCACGGCCTGGACTGCTGCCTGGGTTGGGGAAGGGGCTCAGGTCTCCAGCTGGCCCCTCGCCTCCAGCCCTCTGTCTGGTGTCTCCCCCCTTTTCCGGGCCCCAGCCCTTCTGCAGGTGCCTCCCTCCTCTGGCGAGCTTTTATGGCCAGCTCCGCAGGCCCGCCTGCATGGCCCGCCAGCAGCCTCCATTCCTCTGGCCGGCTTGGTTTATGGGCTCGGTAATGAGCCAGAGGTTCAAACGGCCCCTGGTGGGAGCAGCTGGGCTGGGGCTCCAGCCTGGGGAATGAACCCCCCCAGGTCCCAGGCGCTCATTATGCTCCTGGCCTGGGCGCTTTTACTAGCTGTTTATTTGCAGGGTGGGTGCCTGACGCGCAGGCAGGCCCCAGTGGGTGTGCTGGGCTCCAGGTGGGGAGCCGGGCCGGGGCAACCAGTGGTGGTTCAAAGCCGCCGGATGAAAGGAGACCTTGTACTTTACGACAGTCTCGTCTGGTTAATGGGGTCCCTGGAGGGCCTGCCTGCCAGAGGCCCTGAACCCCACGGCAGAGGGCTGGCTCTGTGGCAGGCCCAGGGAGCCCAGAGGCTGTGCAGCGCCCCTGCATAAACCCACCTCAGACTCGATCCTTCAGCCCAGCCCAGCTAACTGGTGCCCCACTGTGGCCACGACTCTGCCTGCCTCCCAGGGTCCCTTCACTCCAAGAGGGACCCTCTGGCTCTGCCTTCAGCCAAGCCAGTTTCTGTCTGCCACTTCTGGTTGACTTCAGAGCCACCTGGCCCCTGTTTCTGTTTCTCAGCCTCCTCTTCTGACCTTCTCTGCCCCTCCTTCCAGCCACCTTCTCCCCAGAGTCTGGCATCATGTAGAACGTCCCTTCCCCTCTGGCCTTCCGTCTCAGCGATCCTCTCCTTCAACTTCCTGACCCCTCTTCCTCCTCTCCATCCCTGCTCCCCCAGGGGCTTCTCATTGTCCTAAGTCTGGCCCAGACCCTCTTGGCCATCAGGCAGTCCCTTCCATATCCTGTCTTCCTCTGGAACTCGCCCACAGGTTGGCCCCACTCTCCCCTTCTTCATTCCTCCTGACCAGGCTGTATGATAAAGAGACAAAACCACATCATTGCCAGAATGGAGTCACCCCAAATTCTTAATCAGCAACCACAACTGGGTCCCCAGAACTGCCAGGTAACCCTCTCTATGATGCCAGTCACACTCCTCCCCATCTCTCTGTGTCCCTCCCCCACCCACTCAGCACAGCAGCTCTTTCCAGCTTTTTCCACTGGTCTCAAGTCACCTGCCCCAGTACCGGATCATCTCTCCTCTTACTTCAGAGACAAAAGCAGAAACCTCCATTCCAGCCACTCCTTATCCACATCTTCACCTGTCATGAGGAAGGGGCTGTCCCACCTCCCACTCCTCTCGGTCTCAGTCCCCATCCATGTCCAGCCCTTCTAGGTGAGCCCTGGGGGTGCCACGTGCGGCACAGCCCCCCCCCGTCCACTCCCAGGCCTCCTCTCCCTCTGTCCACAGCACAGCGGGTGGGGGCAGTGCTGTGTCTTGGGGCAGATGCAGCCTTGGCTTTCTGATGGAAGCAGGCTTGTGACAGGCAAGCACACCGAACAGCAGCAAACAAGGCTCAACCTGCAAATGGCCCAGGCTTTCCTTGACCTCACAGAACCCTGTTGCTCAGTTCTGCTTTCTGCCAGTCACTCCACAGCAATGGCTCGGTAAAGAGATCCACTCAACCCTGTTGAATCCATGTTTTCTTTTGTTTCACGGTTTCAGAAGGCTCCATGGAGCATTTTGCTTTCTCTAACATGCAGATGACTCTGCATGTTAGGCTGGGAAGGGCCATGCAGAGGGGGTGTAATGAAGAGAACTAAGAAAATCCAGGCACCGGAACGCATCATATATCCCCTTCCTTTCAAGAGACAAGGAGTCATAGAAGCTTTGAGGCTTAAAGCCTTGGGCCACCTCTGGAAGGAAATTGGGCCAGCAGAACCTAGATGCCAGAGAGGCATTTACCCCCTTGAGTAGGAGAGCACCTCAGGGTGGGACAAGGATGGTCAGAAGTTACAGCAGAGGCCCCTCTGCCTCCAGCCAGCATAGCCCTGAAGTCTCCACTGCCCTCAGCACCCATTCTGTGTTCTAGGGGCTGCTCTCTGAGGGCAGGCCTAGTCCTAGCAGGAAGAGGCCAGCTGCCCTCCAGTTCTGCCTAGTTCAGGAGTAAAAAGTTGATGCCCCAGATGAGACCTAAACTAGCAGATGCTGAGACACAGAGACCGAGGTCCCCAAATCCAGCCTCCCCTCTGGCTGATGCAAACCAGGTCTCCCCAGGTGCCTTTGGTCTGCAGTGAGAGGCGGGAGTGGAGAGAGGAGGGTGATGGCTGTGGGCCTGCAAGCACAGAGCCGCTCCAAGTGACTGCCCAGCTTGGACAGTGACCATAGGCACAGATGTGGAAAATAGGGTATGGGAAAGACTTGGCCAAGCAACTCCCAATCCTGTGGACACCATGATCTATAGATCAGGCTGGCCTTCTCGGGAAGCTCCCCCATGGGGTCTGCCCCACTGCCCCTTTGAAGGCCATGCTGGGTGTCCCTACTCTGCCCACTCAGACCCCATGATCCTTCCTGCTGCTTAACTTGCCTGAGGTAGGGAGGGAGGCAGTGACTTTGGGATCTGGATTTAGC
The DNA here is from genome assembly GCF_049350105.2 of Macaca mulatta. Classification (NCBI taxonomy): domain Eukaryota; kingdom Metazoa; phylum Chordata; class Mammalia; order Primates; family Cercopithecidae; genus Macaca; species Macaca mulatta. The sequence continues at coordinate 53,098,737 of NC_133418.1, forward strand.
TACAAATGATGGATATGGCACTGTGTGGTCATGAGGTGGCCATGGGGTGGCGGCAGTGCTGGGGATGGGAAAGATGGTGACAAGGGGTGGATACAGAGATGGTGGAGGCAGTAATGAGAGCAGGGGTAGTGCCATGAACAACGGAACAGTGGTGGTTACATTGGCAGTGAGGAGGCAACAGTCGTGATAACACCAGCAGTGATGGGACAGCAGCCATGGTGACATTGGCTGTGATGGGACAGAGGCCATCACACAATGCTGAGACAGCAGTGGTGGTGACACTGGCAGTGCCGGGACAGTGGAGGTGGTGGCCATGTGGAGATGGCAGTGGTAGCTCCAATGTGGTGGGGCAGCAGTGAGATTGTGACAGTGGCTGGGCAGGGACTTGGTGGCCAGGTCAGGGTAACTTTAGAAGCCCTGGTGCTGGCACCACGGGGAATGGGAAGGACACTGACCTTCTTGGCAACGGTACAGACTTGCTCAGCCGGCAGGTAGTCGAAGGGGAAAATGAACCTCCAGTTGAAGTTGCCTTCACCTCCCAGGGAGCGATAATGCACGTCTGTCTTTTGCTTGTGTTCTTCAAAGCCAATCATCCAACTAGACATACACATTTTTAGAGAATGGTTCTCATTAAGATTTCCAACACAGCATATACATCGTCAACTTAGGCAGACAAGGAGTTAAGAAGGTAGATGAGCTTACTGCAAAAAGAATTCCCAGGAAATCGGCACGATGTACAAAATGTGCCATCAATTTGAAAACATTCTAACTTCCCAGCCACTAAACTTGTAAGTTCAACCCAAAGTTCAGTGCGGAAAAAGAAATCTGGTGGGAGAACAATTTCCCCAAAGGCAGGGACCACCCCCCAGGAGCCCTCCTTGGAAACTTGCTTGTTCTCCCCTTCCCTGAGCCAGAGCCCCTCATGCTGTGTGCAACCCAGAGGGAGCATGGGAGCTGCGGCGAGCTGGACAGGCAAGAGGACGCTGGCTCCCTACCCTTTCACATAAATGTCGCTCATCTTCTCCCCCGTGAGGCTCAGGTCATCCAGGATCACATCTCTTGTATTCCAGATAATAGAACGCAGGAAAAACCTGGGGAAAGGTATGACTCCAATCCACCTAGATTTCCTACCAGAGGATGGGAAGGCCTTGGCCAAGAAGCCAAGAAGCAGACTAGTCCAAGAGGACTCGATGCCTGCCTGGCTGGACACTGGCCCAGGCCCAAACGAGAACTGTATTCCATGGCCCGAATAGCCTGAAGCCAGGCAGAAAAGAGCAACCGCCTAGTCCCACCCACAGCAGGCTGCAAGGCCCCCACCCCTCAGCGCAGCTCAGAGCCTGTGGCTGCGCAAGTCACCTTCTGGCTCTCCGTGGGGTGATGTTGAAGGGAGGTCCAGGGCGCCCCAGGGCCTTCGGAAACAGGTCGACCCACATCTGCAGCTTCCCCTGTGGAGACAGGGCCCGTTCTCTCCCCACCCTTCTCATTTAGCCAACTGTTACCAAGCACCTGCTCTGGGCCAGATGCTGGAGACACAGAACAGAGAAACCCAGGCCCTTCCAGAGAAAACCTCACTGCCCAAACAGGGGACTACAGGGTCAACTGCAGAGGTGACTACTGCCCCACAGGCCTCTGACTTGGGCCTGTGCCTGGGGGTCAAGGGTCAGGACGGGCTTCTCAGAGATGGTGGTGGCTGAGCTGAGTCTTGGCAGCCAGGGGAATGGCATGTGCAGAGTCGTGGCATGTCAGAGAGCACCGTTCAGTTATGGAGGGCTCAGAAGGCTTCCATGGCAGGACACTGCTCTCCCTGCCCACCCCTCATCTTCCTCCCTCTCTGCAAGTGAGGTGTGAATTTGTCTCATCTTAGAGCAGAAGGAGCAGGGATTGAAGTAACTCGATTAAGTCACTTCTGCAGGGTCACAGAACTAGAAGATGAAAGAGCCAAAGTTTCCACACCCGTTGTGCCACTCTGGGGAGGCCGGTAGGCAAACCACCTAGGTGGAGAGAGAGCTCAGTTCCAAACAACAGAGGTATGACCTCTGGCATTCACAAAGGCAACCTCGTGGCTCACTTTGGCCTTTCTCTTTGCCTATAACCTTGTCTCCCCCTCTCCTCTTCCAAAACCCAGCTCTGAGCTCACCTCTTCCGGGAAGCCCTCCCTGTCACCATCCCAAGGCTGCTGTCTCTGTGGTCCTCGCCCTTCAGCGTGGGAGGATTCCCCTCCCACTGAGGACTGTTCTCTGTGGGTGGCTTTGTCATTGGGTCATAGGATGCCAGGGCCACCCTGGCTGCATACCCCACAGCAGCCCAGCACAGGGCCAGACATCTGAGACTGAGTCACTGACAGAGAGTGGTTGGATGGGGGCATCCTGAAGTCAGGCTGAAACAGAGGCTTCAGGATGACAAGGAGAGGTCAGAGGCCAGGCCTACAGGGGTAAAGGGGGAAGCTCAGACTCGTTTCACAGGCCCTGAGGGATGGAGGCAGCCAGGGGAAGCCAGACCCTAAAGATCCCCTCCAAGGCCAACCACGGCCGCACTCGGACTGTGAAGAAATGGGTCAAGGAGGGGTTGACCAAATCTCAAGGGACCCACTGGCTCCTCTGGGATATCCACGTTGTCCCTGGGGTTGGGGCTATCTGGAGTTCAAGGGCTCTGGGGCCCAAGGGTCAAGGTCCTACCTGCTCAATGTCTGGCTGCAGGGGGCTGTAGAGGGGTCGTGACTCCACGTGCTCTGGGACCAGGCCCTGCTGCTGAAGCACGTGCAGAGCCAGACGCTCCTCCACGGGGCCCAGGTGTGGGTTTGGGATCCTGCCAGCCTCTGCCCCAGAGAGAAGACAAAAAAAAGATTGCAGGAGCTGGGGAAGTGAGAGATGATGGGGCTGCCCAGTAAGCAGGCTGAGCAGGGCTGCCTGAGAGTAATAAGAAGCTCCTAACCCCCGCAGCCTCACCCCCAGCCCAGATGTACTTGTTCTGGCCCTCATGTCTCACTTTCCATAGGGGAAATCTTGCTGTCCACGAGCTCCAGGCTTAAAATCCAGATTCCCCATTGCCATCATTTCTACCAAGCCTGTTCTATAAATTTTTCTTCCTATTTTCCACCATACAAATCCTCCTGTCTCCAAAGCCCACTTCTTCCAGGAAGCCCTCCCCGACTGCTCCCAACTCTAAGCCTCAGCAACCTTCGCCCTTAGATCTGGCATCTTGGTGCTGTTAGTTTTATGCTCTCACTCATGTAAGTTGTTCTATTAGCAGCAGTAGCTAAAATAATAGCAATAACAGCAAACACTTCTAGAGCAGGAACCACGTGCCAGGCACTATTCTTCAAGCTATTAACAAATTTATTCTTCACAAGGATCCTAGAAGCTGAGTGCTATTATTATCCCCATTTTATAGATGAGAAATTTGAGGCACAGAGAAGCCACACGACTAGCAGCAGGGCAGCTGAGATCACAGGCTCACTTAGGAAAGGTGCGTGACTAGGCATGAACACCGCTTCCTGCCCCCAGGTGTTTCCCAGGTACATCTCCTCCCTGCTAGGGGATGGGTCAAAAACTGGTGCTACAGGTGGGGAGAAGACATGCGGTATTCCTGACTCTGAGAAGCCTGGCCGAGCATCCAGCAACATGAACTTGGAGCCCACTATGTCAAAGGCCTTGGCTTGGGAAGCTGATGGTGGGCACACGCATCTATACATGTACCCAGGTGTGCCCATGCACACCCATATGCACACACACACGTGTTCAGCCATCAGACCTGCCCTGCCCATTTCAGTAGGGGCCTCAAAGAAAGAGGCATGTGTCTCAGAAGGCACACAGGGCCAGGAACCTGGCTGTGCTCCTAGTTGGTTGGGTGACATTGGACAGGTCGTTCACCACTCTCGGTCTTACCAGCCTCATCTGTAAAAGCAGGCAGATGTTGGACTTCACCATCTCCAGCTTTCTGGCTTTTGTTTCCTATGACTTTATGACCATGAGCCATGGCCCTGTGCTAAAGTTGCTCACAGACTAGTAGAAGGAAATGAGGCTCCTCCGAAAACAGATGCACATTCTATGGGAAAAGGGGATGAAGGGGGGCGGGGCAGGGGGGTGCCTTATGGCCGAGCCTGGCTCAGCCATGACCTGGGAGAGTCAGGAAAACAGAATGAGAAGGAGGAGGGGGTGGGGGATGGGGGCATCAAAGCCATCCTTTCCCTTTTATAACCTTGGCACCAGCTCTGACATCAAACATCTCTGAAGCAACCAGGAGGCAAGGGGCCAGCTGGGCCTGTAAACACCTCTGGGGAGTCTGAGCTGCTCTGAGTGGGTGATGCAGGCCTGCGGGCATCTCAGACACACGGAGAGCATGTGGCGGGATTCTCAGCCAGCAGTGCTGGGCAGGACCCAGGGCAGTGTGGGGGCACTACCAGGCCTGCCTGCCTTGGGATCCTTTCGCTGCATGGGCTATGAGTGGGGAGCTTGGAAGGTACCATCAGGGTCAAGCTGCCAGGCTGGTGCAATTCAAGTAGAAAACCGTTTCTGAGAAGTGGACTGTACCCTAGACTCCAACCAGAGTCAGACCAGCCAATGCCAGAAAGACTGAGCCTAACTCTAACCCTGACACTGGCTTCAGACTCACCTCTGAGCTTGCCCTCAGATGGGCCCCAACTGGGCCTTGGACTGCACTCTGACCCTGACCGTGCCCTGACCTCTACTTTTCACAGCGGCATCACAGGTCAGTACTGGTGCTCAAAGTACCAAGTGCAAGTGGAGCCCATCTGTGCTGCCCTGGCAAGGCCCATCCCCATAGTCTGCTGATATGGGTTATGTCCGCTTGGGTCCTTTATGGTAGCAGAGGGTCTCATGAGAGAGGAAGGGATACAGCGAGGACCCACCATGGTTTGGGGTCATGTGGCAGCTCACCTATTTCTTCAATGGAGTATTCTTTATCCTGAAACATCACACGGTCTGTCCGGTACACAGGAGCCTTGACTCTGCGCTGCTGGCAGAAGAGGTGGAGGAGCTGGGAGGGGCGGAGCTGGTCCCGCCACTGGTTCGGTCCAGAGCTGAGGACCAAGCACAAGACTTAGATGAGATGCTTCAAGGAGACTCATGAGGGCAGAGGGGCATGCAGGGACCAGTGTACCCCCATGCACAGCATTGCCCAGCCCTTGCTTTTACAGTGGGTGTCCCATCTGATCGCTCACCATGATAGGTTATCCCATTTTACAGATGGAGAAATGGAGACTCAGAGAGAAAAGGACTCGTTTAAGTATGGAATTGCAACTTAAATATTTTCAATTTCCAGAGTTAGAGGATCAGACCCAGACAAGACTCGAGACGGCGGGAAGAGGGGTGCTGTCCTCACATGCGTTCCCCTGACATAAAACATCACAAAATTCCCCTTTGGGCCCAGCTGCAGCACACATGTCCTCCCATCTGTCTCCTCTGCTTCTTTCCTGCCTTCCTTCCCTCTCTTCCTTTCCAGGTGCCTAGCCCTCTCTAGGCCTTCTGTGTGCATTACAGATAACTGGATTATAACAATGTGATGAGCCAGGTTCTTGGTTCAAATCCTAATTCCACCACTTAGAAGCAATAACATCTCTGGGCCTCAGTTTCTTCATCTGTGGAGTGGGGATGGGACTGCTATTGGACTCAGTGAGAGGATGCCTAGGAAGTGCTGAGCCCAGGGCTGGCACACAGTAAGTGCTCAGTAGACAGGGGTGCTGTGTTGTCAGAGAAGCAGCCAGCCCCCATCCACGTACACACAGTAGGTCTGCGGGAGTCCACAGCGAGCCGCAAACTTGGACAGCAGCCTGTTCTCCAGGTCGATGACCGTCTCACCAATCTTTTCATCCTTGGAGAGGAGGTCATAGTCGTAGAGAGTGACCTTCAGGTCCTTCTCCAGAGGCAGAGTGCAGGTCAGCTCAAACATCCTGCAGGAGAGGCAGATTCCCAATGTCACCCAACATGGGGCACCCAAGGGAGAGGCAGGGCAGGTCAAGAGCTCGGAACTACCCCAGGGAGTCTTCCTTCCTTGGGCCCCCTATAGCTCTTACAGGCACAACTACCCACAGCACTGCTGTACTGGGCCTGTCTGAGTGTGTGTGTAGGGAGAGGGGGGACAGGACTTTCCCAAATAAACTGTGCTGGGCATAAGGCAGGTGCCTGCCTGATGGAACACAGACTGAAATAATGAATTGGAAATGCACATTAAAACTGAAGCTTTGACCATGACACCAGGAAACAACAGATGCAAGAGATGTGAAACTCCAGAGCCAGGGGGCAGAGCTTTGGAATTTACCGAAGACACGGCCTGGGGCCTGCTTTTTGGACTCTTCACACCCACTTCTGGGATGGGATGAGGGAGAATTGGTGAAAAGATTTCTCTGGCGAGAGCTCTTGCTGTATCTGAGACCCCCATCTACCATGGGCATCAAAGGCAGAGGCATTCTCCCTTCTCCCCCTAAAATGAGCTCCCTGCAGGTGGGAGACACAAGCCTGGCACCTGGTGCATGCTCAGGGAAACGTAAGCAACTTGTGGCATGGAGAAGGAGGGCAAGGGCCACATTTGGGAGGAGGTGCACTCTGGCCCATGCCTGGGCAAGGAACGCAAGGATTTCCTGGGAGGAGAAGAGGCCACTATGAGGCCAGACTGGAACTGCTCTGAATCCTGCCCTGTGGACCCCCAAAGGGTTGGAGCAGCAAGAGATTGTGGAGTGGACCATCTGAGAACCAGAGGCCGGGGACAGCAGCTAAAGGGACGCAGCATCTGCCATGTCTAGAAAGTGCAGTGGGAGGGCTCACGGGGGGCTCTCTGGGGAACCTCTGGAAAGCACACACAGGAAAATAAGTCGGCTTTCAACATCTGTGGTTCAGAGAGTATCCGGAAGACAGCAGTGGTGGGCACATGAGAAGGGCCCTCTCCCTAGCCCAGACACTGCAGGAGTCAGAACCTCAGAGGCCAGCCAGAGCAGGAAGGGAGAAACACTGGACTGGGAAAGGAGGAAGGCAGGGCCCCTCCTTCCCTACACCACACACACACACACACACACACACACACACACACACATGCACACACACACACACACACGCACATATACACACTCCACACACATATGCAGACACATGGACACAGACACACACACACACACACACACAAATACACACATGCACATATGTGCACACATATACACCACAAATATACACATACACACATACATACACACACATACACACACATTCACGGACACAAACACACACATACACAGACCTACACACACATACACACAAATGCACATATACGCACCATACACATACACACATGGACACACACATACACACACAAATACACAAGCACATACACGCACACATATACACACAAATACACATACACACACGTATACATATACGCACACCACATATACATGGACACATGGACACAGAGACACATACACATACACACACACAATACATGCCACACACAGACACAGACACACACAGACACACTTACACACACACACCTACACACATATACACATGCACACATATATACACACACACCACACATACACGGACACAGACACACACACACACGTGCACATATGCACACATATACACACATACATCCATACACACATGCACACGCACACACACACACATACACACACACACACAGCTGCACCCAAAGTGGGGACACACTCCTGGAGCCATCAGGGAGCTCGGGATTCCATAGAAACGGGCAGTGGGTTACGGCCTGAGACTGTGGGTTCGTGAGTTAAAGTGGCTGGGCTGTGTGAGCAGAAAAGTCACCTGCCTGTCAGTTTCCACAGGGGAAAGGAGAAGGTAACGCCATGGAATCCATGCTGACAAAAACCAAGTTGTGCTTTGATTCCACCTCGTGCGTTGTGTTTGTCTGACACATGGGTTATAGAATGGAAGGGTTTCCGTTGTGATCTGAAGGAGGCTTGAAGCACCAGGCAGACCAGCTTGCCCAGGATTGGTGGGAGATGGGAAAACAGGCATGGGAGGGCTGTGTTCCTGCACTGGCTCCCCTATCTTCCCTGAACCCTGACATGCCCCTACCCACTGTGGAACAGGCCCTGCCCACTGCCCCATGAGCATTAGCCTGAGGCCTGGCGCCAACCCCTGGAGCTTGTCAGCTCCTGGAACTCATACGGAGTTCCTCTCTCCCACCTACCACTTCCCTCCAATCCCCGCTTGGTGGAGGCTCATCACTGGCCAGGGCTGGTTCACCTTCAAAAGCTGCATTTCCCCAAGGAGACTGGGTCCTCACTGCAGGGTGAGTGACCACAACTAACTCAACAGACCCCAGTTTATAAGTACCATATGTGACTTGATAACATCAGAACAGTAGGTGTCTTCTCCTGCAGGTGCAAGAGAAATAGCTGCCACCCTCCCTCTGCATCCTCCCCTCTCTGGCCTAAACAAGCTCACATCCAAATAGCAATTCAGGATGCCTAGGAAATACTCCCATGCAATGGGCATTCATTTTTCCTTTCCTTGTTCTTAGATTTCAGGAATCATTTTACTATCTTGGGTCTACATTCTTCCCTAGCTCTTGCTACAGACATATGTGGGACACTTACAGAGAATTAATTACTAAATGCAATGTTGTATAACAGATGGGTCCTGAGACATTAGTAAAAGGGTATTAGTAGGAAAACTGACTAAATCTTTTGAAAAAGTCTAGAGTTTGGTTAATCGTAATGCACCAGTGATGATTTCTTCATTTTGACAAATGTCCCATGGTTAGGTAAGATGTTACCAGTGGGGGAAATTGAGTAAGGGGTATGTAGAAATTATGCACTATTTCTGTAACTGTTTAGTAAATCTAAAATTATTCCAAAGCATAAGTTTATCTTTAAAAAAAAAAAGAATTAGCAAATGCATCTTCTGAGTTTACATACAGATTTCTACTTTTTTTTTGAGACAGGGTTTGCTCTGTCACCCAGGCTGGAGTGCAGTAGTTTGATCACAGATCACTATAAGCTCAAACTCATAGGCTCAAGGGATCCTCCCACCTCAGCCTCCCAAGTATCTGGAACCACAGGCGTGCACTACCATGCCTGGCTATGTTTTTTATTTTTTGTAGAGATGGGGTCTTGCTATGTTGTCCAGACTGGTCTCAAACTCCTGAGCTCAAGCCATGTAGATTTCTGATCTTAGAGGTAATTGTTCAGTGTTTAACTAGGAGCTTCTGCTGGGATCAAGTCTTTGGCAGCTGAAGAAGGGCTAGCTGACGCTATGCCCCCACAGACATGAAAGATTTAAGGAATACAGTTTTGCTCCAGGAGACAGGGACTTCACAGTGCCAGTCATATCTCCCATACTAGACTGTGGGTTATCCTGTCTTGCTCCTCCACCCCAAGACCCAAGATGCCCCAATTTACTTTCCAAACACAGGCTCCAACGTGCAGGGGATGTAGTTATCCTGGTCACTCACTGATTTCTTCCCTATGGAGATCTTGATGTAAGGATCACACTGGAGAAGGAGACAAAACACTTCTGTGAAATCATTTCCCCAACCTGTCTTTGGGGCTTCATGAGTGCCTTGCCTCTGGATGGGATGAGGGAGCAGCCATCAGGAAGTTCAGATGTGGGCTGTGTCCTGCCAGGACAGGGCCCCCTCCCACATACCACACCACTCCACTTGGCCCCTGATATGGGCTTCTGGCCTTGGCTCCAGCCGTGGGAATGGGGCACCTGAGTCCTTCACACTCCCAATCTACTGCTCCATTGGGAGAGGCCGGGCCCTTATCAGAAACACAACAGTCTGCATGCATTACACACACGACAAGAGAGCTCTCTGTGACCTTTGTTTAAGTATGTGGAAAGGGAGAGGGGAGTTAGCCTATGTCAGCCTAGGCTAGCCCAGGGAGGTCTCCCCCCATGCTTCCTGGAAGCAGCAGCACCCCTCAGCCAGTGGCCCAGCAGCTGGGGCTGCAGATTACCCAGAGTTAGTCTGGCATCAAGAAGGCTTCAAGCATATAAACCAACCCGCCAGCCATGACCACATATTGGAGGCCATCAGTGGTGCCTACGCTAAGAACTGCTCCATTCTGCCCCTTGAAAGGTGGGGCTACAGGGTGGGACAACAGGCCTCCACCCACCACCTGAAGGACACAGGCTAGGCCTAAACCTGCCTCAGGAGACAAAAGGGGACCCTAGCCTCATGCCTCTAAAGGCAAATCAGGCCCCACCCATGCCTCTCTTCTTTCCTCTTTCTCTTCCCAACATTACTCTGCCTCCCACCCCTGCCATCTCCCCATAACTCCAGACTCCTTTCCTCCTTCAAATATCCCCTCTCCATCTCAAACAATGACTAGGGGCAGACAGCTCAGGCACTTACCTTGGGCACAAAATGTAAGGAGGAGCCAAAATAGTTATCAAGATCAACAGTATTTTAATGAAATATTTTAAAAATTAAAATCAATGTCAATAGTATGTGATGAACAAAATATCAAAATTTTAAATAAAGACAGGGTGAGTGTTACCAGCATTCCCTTTTGCCTGGGGCTCCACCATGACTAGGCAGAGCAGTCACTAAGCCTGTTCCTCTCCCCCATCACTCCTCTCCATTCACCATTGAAAGTCTCAACCTATACCTTCAGTCTTACTTATCTTTATGCTTTATTCTTGTTCTAGACACACATTAAGCAATTTTCTTTCAAATCTTTGTCTATGCTTTTGGCCCCTCTTAAAACACTATTTTCTTCTCCCTCCCGGCCTATCAAAATCTCATCTATCCTAAGAGTCCTATTCCTTCCAGGAAGCCTTCCCCATTTTCCCAAAGTTCTGTACTGACATTGGCCTTCCCTGACCTTCTAGAGCACTTGGTCCTTAACACAACTCCATCCAGGCACCTCTCGGTTTTGTGTGTTTGTCTGTTTCCCAACCTACTATGGACTTCCTGAGGCAGAGTTTGTGTCCAGGTTCTACAGGCCACTTGTACCTCAGCCTGCTACTCTAGGGGAAGTGAGGGCTCTAGGAAAGTTACCTTCCCATTGGGGTCCTTGGGCTGCAGGCCAAATGCTCGGACAATGTAGATACGGACCAAGCACTCCTGGGGTCCCTGCGCGGCCAGCTGGTGGAACTGTCTTGGGGGCATGGGGATGGCTGGGTCTTCTGGGAGGGGATAAATTTTGAAGAGGCCCTGAAAAGAAGAAAGGGTGAATTTTCATTTTTATCATCATTGTTGATATGGTTCGGCTGTGTCCCCACCCAAATCTCAACTTGAATTGTATATCCCAGAATTCCCACATGTTGTGGGAGGGACCCAGAAGGAGGTAATTGAATCATGGGGCCAGTCTTTCCCATGCTATTCTTGTGATAGTGAATAAGTCTCATGAGATCTGATGGGTTTATCAGATGTTTCCGCTTTTGCTTCTTCCTCATTTTCTCTTGCCACCACCATGTAAGAACTGCCTTTCACCTCCTGCCATGATTCTGAGGCCTTGCCAGCCATGTGGAACTTTAATTAACTGTAAGTTCAATTAAACCTCTTTTTCTTCCCAGTCTTGGGTATGTCTTCATCAGCAGTGTGAAAACAGACTAATATAGTAAATTGGTACCAGGAGTGGGGTGTTGCTGAAAAGATACCCAAAAATGTGGAAGCAACTTTGGAACTGGCTAACAGGCAGAGGCTGGAACAGTTTAGAGGGCTCAGAAGAAGATGGGAAAATGTAGGAAACTATGTAACTTCCTAGAGACTTATTGAATGGCTTTGCCCAAAATGCTACTAGCAATATGGACAATAAAATCCAGGCTGAGGTGGTCTCAGATAGGGATGGGGAACTTGTTGGGAACTGGGGCAAAAGTGACTCTTGTTATGTTTTAGCAAAGAGACTGGTGGCATTTTGCCCCTGCCCTAGAAATTTGTGGAACTTTGAACTGGGGAGAGATGATTTAGGGTATCTGGCAGAAGAAATTTCTAAGCAGCAAAGCATTCAAAAGTTGACTTAGGTGCTGTTAAAAGTATTCTGTTTTAAAAGGAAAACAGAGCATAAAAGTTCAGAAAATTTGCAGCCTGATGATGTAGCAGAAAAGAAAAACCCAATTTTTTTAGAAGAAATTCAAGCCAGTTGCAGAAATTTGCACAAGTAGCAAGGAGCCTAATGTTAATCCCCAAGACCATGGGGAAAATGTCTCCAGGCCACGTCAGAGATCTTCACAGCAGCCCCTCCCATCACAGGCCCAGAGGCCCAGGAGGAAAAAGTGGTTTTGTGGGCCAGGCCCAGGGTCCCCATGCTATGTGCAGCCTAGGGATTTGGTGCCCTGTGTCCCAGCTGCTGAAAGGGGCCAATGTACAGCTTGGGCTGTGCCTTCAGAGGGTGGAATCCCCAAGCCTTGGCAGCTTCCACATGGTATTGAGCCTGTGGGTGCATGAAAGTCAAGAATTGAGGTTTGGGAACCTCTGCCCAGATTTCAGAAGATGTATGGAAACACCTGGATGCCCAGGCAAAAGTTTGCTGCAGGGGTGGGGCCCTTATGGAGAACCTCTGCTAGCACAATGCAGAAGGGAAATGTGGGGGCTCTGATGCCCCATATCTGGGGCACTGCCTAATAGAGCTGTGAGAAGAGGGCCACCTTCCTCCAGACCCTAGAATGGTAGATCCACCAACAGCTTGTACCGTGAACTTGGAAAAGCCTCGGACACTCAACACCAGCCCATGAAAGTAGCCAGAAGGGAGGCTGTACCCTGCAAAGCCACAGGGGCAGAGCTGCCCAAGACCATGGGAACTTACCTTTTGCATCAGCATGACCTAGATGTGAGACCTGGAGTCAAAGGAGATCATTTTGGAGCTTTAAAATTTGACTGTCCCGCTGGATTTTGGACTTGCATGGGCCCTGTAACCTTTTGGTTTGGGCCAATTTCTCCCATTTGGAATGGTTGTATTTACCCAATACCTTCACCCCCACTGTATCTATGAAGTAACTAGCTTACTTTTGATATTACAGGCTCATAGGTGGAAGGGACTTGCCTTGTCTCAGATGAGACTTTGGACTGTGGACTTTTGGGTTAATGCTGAAATGAGTTAACTTTAGGGGACTCTTAGGAAGGCATAATTGGTTTTAAAATGTGAGAACATGAGATTTGGAGGGACCAGGGGTGGAATGATATGGTTTGGCTGCGTCCCCACCCAAACCTCAACTTGAATTATATCTCCCAGATCCCACGTGTTGTGGGAGGGACCCAGGACGAGGTAATTGAATCATGGGGGCCAGTCTTTCCCATGCTATTCTCGTGATGGTGAATACGTCTCACAAGATCTGATGGGTTTATCAGGGGATTCTGCTTTTGCTTCTTTCTCATTTTCTCTTGCTGCTGCCATATACGAACTGCCTTGCACCTCCCGCCATGATTCTGAGGCCTTGCCAGCCATGTGGAACTCTAAGTTCAATTAAACCTCTTTTTCTTCCCAGTCTTGGGTGTGTCTTTATCAGCAGCATGAAAACAAACTAAAAACAAATACAATTGTCACCGACACAATCACCATCATGACCACCACTCTCATCTCTACCAGAGTCACCACCACTGAGGTCACCAAGCCCAACACCATCCCATCACCACAGTCAGATTCTGCATCAACGGCATCACCATCACTACCTCCATTACCCACGTAGTCACCATTATCAGCACCAGGGTCACCACTGCAGGTATGACCCCTCCCCTTCACTTATTGCTCCAACACCATAGTCTTAGGCCCACCTGGGTTAGGGACATGTCCTTGAGGATTTACCTTAAATTCGCCAATGACAGATGGATCTTCTGTCTCCTCCTGCGTCTTGCCCCGGTACAGCTTGAAGGTGTTACAAAAGTCAGACAGGCCCTCAAAGGCCTCCACATTCTCCAGCTGTGTGTCATAGACCTGTCATGCGTGGGGATTAGAAGAGTGGAAAAGAGACAGAAAGAAAGTAGAACAGCAAAGGAAGAGGAAACAAGAGAAGGAGGGGAAACATGACAGTATGAGAGTGAACAAAGAGAGAGAAGGAAGAAAGAAGAAGAAAAGAAGGGAAAGTGACCAAAAACAAAATAAAGGAATGAAGGCAAAGAAGAGGGCAGGGTTGGAGAGGTGGAGAGGTCACAGAGGGAGCCAGGAAGGAACAGAGGAGGGGACGGACAGAAAATTCCAGGGAAAGGGAGCAAAAGGGAAGATATTTGTTCAGCTCCATTAGGGAATAGGGTTTTCTGGTTAATCAAATATTCTAAGAACTTGAGAGTCATCAGAGACATGGGCAGTACATTTTTTAAAAGAACAAGATTATGAATGAGCAAAGAGTGGACTGACGTTTTATTTGAAGACTGTGACAGATGTCTGGAAAATTAATAGGTCAGCATTTCAAGCAGAAATGTTCACATACAGGATATCCAATGACAACGGTATCAAATATCAATCCAAGGGTATCTTTGGAGCATCACTTTAAACTTGTTATCTCAAATGATTTACTTGACTCTTCTCAAACAGCCAGTGATTATTATTTGTTGAACCAGTGTTTTAGAATTGCTTAGGATTTCATAAAGAAGCAAGCTGTTTTTTATTATGCTGATAAAATGTATCTAATAAAGAGTAACGTTAAACAGGTTAATATACATGCTAAATTGGTCATATCTGAAATCATCTTTCTAAATATTATTTCTCATTTAGGCCCAGCTCAAATTCTGTCTCTTCCTTGAAGGTCACGTTCTATCTTTTCTAATAAATATTTAATTATGCAAGTGATATAGGTTCATTATCAACATTTAGAAAAATATAAGCAAATATTTTTAAAAATTAATATTGTCTTAAATTCTGATTCTCAAAAATAACTAGTTATTTGATAAGCATTTGGTATATGTCCTCTTGAATATTTTCTTTATATATATAATTTTTTAACCAAAATTATGGACTCACAAGATACAAACTTGTAACTTGTTTTGTGGATGGGGGGCACAAGTGAGGGGAGAAGTCTCACTCTGTCACCCAGGGTGGAGTGCAGTGGCGCAATCATGGCTCACTGCAGCCTCGACCTCCTGGGCTCAAATGATCCTCCCCTATTAGCCTCCTGTAGCTGGGATTACAGGCATGCCACCACACTGAGCTAATTTTTCTATGTTTTTTTTATTTATTTTATTTTTGTAGAGACGAGTTCTGGCCATGTGGCCCAGGTTGGTCTCAAACTCCTGAACTCAAGCAATCCTCCCACTTCATCCTCCCAAAGTGCTGGGATTACAGGTGTGAGCCACTGTGCCTGGCCTGTACCTTGTTTTTTAACCTAATGACGTACCATGAAAATCTTTACAAGGTCAAAATATATACTTCTATAATACTCTTCCTTCCTAATGGCAATATGATATTCAATTTTATAAATGTATCACAAGATATGATGAACATTTAGTTTTGCGGTTTTTCAATATTATTATTTTTATTTTCTGCAGAGACAGGGTCTCCCTATGTTGCCTAGGCTGGTCTCCAACTCCTGGCCTCAAGCAATCCTCCCACCTCGGCCTCCCAAAGTACAGGGATTCCTGGCGTGAGCCACCAGACCCAGCCATCAACATTATTTTTTAAAACAACTTATAGGGTAGAGGAGTTTTAAAAACTCCTATCCAAGTGTTTTCTGCACTTGTTTAAATTCATCTTTATTATAAGCTCCTAGAAAAAGAATTCCTTGACAAGGAGTATGTACATTTTAAGACCTCTGATGTGCACAAATTGCTCTCTGGAAAAATTGTATGGATTTATATACTCCTAACTACAGTGTTCAAGTGTGCCCACACTCCCAGCCTTTCACCATCAGAGTACACTTTCACCCTTTTTTAACTTTGTTAATTTGATAGATGGAAGATAATATGCTGAATTTTAAATTGCATTTACTTAATAGAGATAATAATAATAGAGAAACTTGCATGGGTTTATCAGTCATTTGTATTTCTTCTGCTCATCCTTGTCATTTGTACATTTTCCATCTGTTGGTGTTTGTTTTCTGTTCTGTGGTGATTTGAGAGACTTCTTGGTATATAAAGAATATTAAACTTCAGTCTATCAAATATGTGTCCCAGTCTGTCACTTGCCTTTCAGTTTCATTTATGTTATATTTATGATATTTTTATTTATGGTATGTTTATGTTTGTGTTTATGTCATATTTATGGTTATGTTTATCTTATGCTTATATTTATAATTTTTTAGCCATACCAGAAATTTCTAGATCATCTCATCTAAAGATCTTTTTCTTTATAGTGTCTGCCTCTCAAATTATACTTACCATGTTTCATAGCAAGATTATTGAACACTCAATTCAATTTGGTACCCAGCATGACGCAAGAATTTAATTTATTTTTTGCTAAATGGTTAGGCAATTATCTAAGCATCATTTTGTTTAAACTTCTCCCTTTCCCATGACTTGTGTCATACGCCAAATGCTCACGCCTCCTTTTGTTTGTTTGTGATCTCTGCTCTATTGATCTGTGCATTTTTTCACCAATACCATGTTTTAATCACTGTGCCTTCATAAACTGTTTCGTTATCTGATGTTCCTCCAGATGCAATGTTAAAACATTAAGTTCCATTCTCAACAAAATGTTTCTTTGGAATTTTTGTTAGGCTTGCATTAAACTTAAAACTAATTTTCAATAGGGGAATTGATATCTTTATAGTATTAACATTTTAATACAGGAACATGATCTGATTCTCAACTTACGCAAGACTTTTACTATTTATAGACATCTTCATACAGAGCCTACGTGTTTATTGGTGAGTTTATTCCTCATGAAGCTTGTTTTGTCGGTATTACGAATGTGAATTTTTCTTCCGCTAGATTTTCTAAATAGTTGCTGCCATCTTACTGGGTTCTCCTGACGGTCCTACTAATTTTTCAGTTGGTTCTCTTCAGGTGGTAAGCAAGTCAGTCAGACATAGGGATAATTTTGTCTTCTCCTTTCTAAAATGAACGACCCGTTTCTTTTTGTTGACATTGAAATGGTGAGAAGATACGGACCAATGTGAGTGACAACATGAACGTGATCATGGTAAGTCTTGTCTTGACTTTGTGAAAGGACAGCCCTAGTGTTCACTCAGTACCTTAATGTATATTGAGTCACAGAGCGCTTCAATAATCTACCTTCATTAAGCCATGGACTCTTTCACCAGACAAATGCACTTAGGAACATTCGTGAGAAATACAAGTTCAATTTCTACAGTAAAAATCCTTCTGACGTCATGAAGTTAGATGTTGGCTGTTGGCTTGAGAGATGTTCTTTTTAACATTAAGGAAACTCTGATTTCCAATATGTTACTTGATCTTATAAAGCATCAATACATATTAAACTTTATTGAATGCTTTTCAGCACCAACTGAAATAATCTTTGCTAATGTTACCTACTGATATGATTAATATTGTTCATGATTTCCTAATGTTGAACTTTTTATATTCCTGGAATGAAGAAAATTCAGTTATCATGACATTATTTTAATATTAGTTAGATTTCATTTGCTATTATTTCTCTAACATTTTTCATATATATTCATGTCATAAATGATACTTATACATATGGCTGGACTTTACCAGATTTTGGTGGCAAGGTAATTCTAGCTCTATAAAAATCAAGGTTTTCTATATTTTAATATTTTCTCTGCTCTGAAATAGTATATATAGCACAGGAATTATTAATCCTTTGAAAATTTAGGAAATTCACTTTATAATTCCCTGGCTCCAGCTCTCTCTTTGAAGGTAATTCTTTGATAATTTTCCTGTTTCTTTCATATTTCTTGCTGCTTCTTGAGACAGTTCTGTTTCTCTTTTCCTTCACATTATCTCATTTTAAGGAGATTTTCAAATCTATTAACATAGAAATAAACTTAGAATTTTTCTAAAATTCCTAACTCCCAATTATCTCTGCTGTTATGTCCCTGTTTTCTTTTTTTTTCTTTTTTTTTTTTCTTTTTTTTGAGATGGAGTCTCGCTCTGTCGCCCAGGCTGGAGTACAGTGACACAATCTCGGCTCACTGCAAGCTCTGCCTCCTGGGTTCAGGCCATTCTCCTGCCTCAGCCTCCCGAGTAGCTGGGACTACAGGCGCCTGCCACCACCATGCCCGGCTAATTTTTTGTATTTTTAGTAGAGATAGGGTTTCACTGTGTTAGCCAGGATGGTCTCCATCTCCTGACCTCGTGATACCCCTGCCTCGGCCTCCCAAAGTGCTGGGATTACAGGCGTGAGCCACTGCGCCCGGCTGTCCCTATTTTCATTACGGATTTTGGCTCGGTGTTCTACACTTCTCTAGAGTAGACTAGCTGAAGATTTATTTTAGTTGATTCATTCCAATCAAAGTGCCAATTCTTTAATTTTTTTTCAATTCAATTCTACAATTTTCTTTTTTCTAATTTTTTCTGCTTTTCCTTTTTCTCTTTTGTCCTGCTGTTTTAAGGGCTTTTCATTATCATTATTCTAACTTCTTGAATTGAAGCTTTATTTACTCTCTTTTTCCAGATAATGAAAATATTTACTCATATGAAATTGCCTCTGCTCACTAATGTCTTGGCATTGCCTCATTTGTTTTGATACATTTTCATTTTCCTGGCATTCTGTAATTACAGTTTTATCTTGATTATTTGATCCCAGAGTTAGACACTTAGTTTTCTTTTTTTGTAATTAACATAATTTCTTAAGGCCACATATTTCCTCCGAATGCTGCTCTGACTATAACCACTAAGTTCTAATATGTAGTGTTTTATCACTGTTTCCTAGATGTTCTGTGATTTCTGTCAATATTTTCTCCTTCACCCAAGAATTGTTAAAACAGAGGGTTTTTTATTCTTTAATTTTCCAGGTAGAAGAGGCCTTTTGGGCTTTTGATCTTGTTACAAATTTCAAATTTTATAATTTTATTGCATTACAATCAGAAAATGTTGTCTGTGGTGTTGTCACTTTCTGAAGTGTATTAAAGTTTTCTTCATGGCCTCTTACATGGTCAATTGTAGTAAAAGTGCCACATGTGTAGTCTTTATTTTCAGGCTACTGGGTTAAATCAGGTTACTAATCACGCCAAGCCTTCTACATCCTCTTCTTTTTTTTTTTTTTTTTTTTTTTTTTTGAGATGGGGTCTTGCTCTGTCACCCAGGCTGGAATGCAGTGGCACCATCTTGGCTCACTGCAACCTCCACCTCCTGGGTTCAAGCGATTCTCCTGTCTTAGCCTCCTGAGTAGCTGGGATTTCAGGCACACACCACCACGCCTGACTAATTTTTGTATTTTCTGTAGAGACAGAGTTTTGCTATGTTGACCAAGTTGGTCTCGAACTCCTGACCTCAAGTGATCCACCCGCTTCGGCCTCCCAAAGTGCTGGGATTACAGGCTTGAGCTACCGCACTTGGCCTCCTCTGACATTTTTGTCTCCTTGATCTGACATGAACTAAGAGAAGGGAATTAAATCTCCCCCTACCAATAGAAACTGTGTTTCTATTGCTTCTCATATCTCCTGTAAGTTGTGTTTTGTAAGTATTGATGTTGTATTATTTAGCATATGGATATTCTCATAACTGTCATATCTTGGAATTATACCATTTAGCATTATAAAGTGTCATCCTTTGTCTCATTTAATTTTAGGAACCTGAATACCCTCTCATCTAATATTAAGATTATGACTTCTGCTGTCATTTCATTTGCATTTGCCTGGCACACATTTTCTTAATCTTATTTTCAAACTTTATCAGTCTTTTCATTTAAGAGTTAGACTTTGCTTTGAGATCTGATTTATATTTTGTAATTAGTAAGTGACTGATGTAACATGTATTGACAAGACAGATATGTTTGGTCTTGGTTTTAATTGTGTAATTATATGGTCATGTAATGTATTTATATCACATTTCCTCATTTCATAGGTTTTTTTTTTTTTAATCTTTGCATGGTCCACTTTCTGTGTGTAGGGAGGAGGGGAGTGGTGCATGTGTACAGTTCTTCTGACAGCTGGAATGATCTCAGCTTCTGTTCTAGTATTATTATACATTTATATCTTCTGATAATACTTAGCCCTCTCTGTCTTTAGGCATAGTATTTATGGGGTCCCTACTGTAGCAATAATAAAATAATCCAATTTTATCTCTCTCCTTCTCCCTATCACCCAGTTTTAGACAACAATATCTTCCTTAACATTTACCTTTGTACTATTTGCTTTATCTTGCTTCTATGCCAATTATGTGACTTGCCAATTTCAAATAATAGCTGTCCACTGTATTTATTTTATCATATGGCAATCATTGTCCTTACTCTGTATTCCATACTCTTTTGTCCTTCTCCACCTAATTTTTGTCAGTTTTATCATTTCTATATTTTCAGTATATATGATATTTACATTCTTACCTATTACCTTAACCCTTCCATTTGTTTTCATTTTGGTTCTAAGGTAAAATATGACCATATTCACTCTTTTTTTTTTCTTTTTTTGGAGACAAGGTCTTGCTCTATTATCCAGGCTAGAGTACAGTGGTGCAATCATAGCTCACTGCAGCCTCGAACTACAACCAGTCCTTCTGTTGTGGTTTCTCCAGATAACTTCCCAGGTTAGTTGAAGTTCGCCCCCTAGGAGTTCCTCTAAGACAGGCTCATTGGAACCATATTACCCCAGTTCCTGAATATGTATAAGTGGTTATCTGTAGCCTTTATGCTTGGAGGGGAGCTTGGCTGAACATGTAATCCTCAGGTCACCCTGTCTTTCTTTGATGATCTTATATCAGTATGTTATTGTCTTTGGATATTGAATGCTGTTATGAGAAAATGGAAGCCACCTTGATTTGGTTCCTATTTTAAATAACTTAATGTTGCTTTTTTCTTTTCAAGGAGTGGGGAGGAGGTATGACTACCCAAAGAATTATTTCTTTATCTCTAAAGTACAATACTTATATTAGAATATGTCTCAGATTGACCAATTTTTGTCAGTTTTTCCTGACACACCATGAACTTTTTCAGTATGTGTATTCATTTATTTCATTTCAGTAAGGTTTTATCAAACCATAAGGGTTTTTGTTTTTTTGGGTTTTTTTTTTTTTTTTACTATTTTGGTTGTCTTCCTCAGAGACTCCAATTATACAAATGTTAGGTCTCCTTTCCCTGATGTCTTTATCTGTCATTTTTCTCTTTGTTCCTTTATAACTTTTTCATTTCCGTTTGCTTACTTTTATAGTTTCTGTCCTCTGTGCCCTTGGTTGTGTTTTCCATGTGGCCATTCTGTCCTGTGCTCCTTCCAACTTCACATTTTCATCTCTTTCTTTCCTGAGTCCTGCCAGCTCATAGTTTATCACTCATCTTATCAGTCCTTGACTTCTTTCATTTTTCCTTTGCATTCTGACTGCCCATTTTGAAAAGGTTCACAGTAAAGCATTTCATATCATCTGCTCCTTCTTTTGATAAGTTTTAATTTTGATTTTCTTTCCTTTTTTGCAGGATTTTTGAATTCAGGCTACACCATTTTTCAAAATTATTTCTCACTAAATGAGTTGAATTTTCCTAGTCCAGCTACTTCCTTTGCTCCCACCACAAAGGCAGACTGCTTCCTGCAAATATGGCTCATTTGGATAATTCTTGTTTGTGTAGCTCCACCTCTGCTTCTCTGAATCAAACTAGGTCTAAAAGGCTTCTGCCATCAGCTTCAACCTGTCTCCAAAGTTTCCATATCCACGGTTGTAAACAAAGGATATAACATTTATATTTCATGGTGAAACCTCACTTTCAGGAACTGTATTTTGAAACTATTATGAAAATTTTCAAACACACACAAAAGTAAAGAGAATAGATAATAAACCCCCATGTAACCATTATCTGTCCTAAATCATTATCAACATTCTTCCATTAGAAAGTATATTTTTGCTAGGGCTTTCTGAGATCTGCTACCACTCTGATCTTTCAACATTCTGCATGTATCTTCTCTTCATTTACTGCTGAGTGGCCTCTAACCAATTTCAGTTGTCTTTGAGCAGCCCTTACATATATTTTGAAGTCTGTGGCTTCTATTTGTTTCCAACTTTTCTGAAAATGGATTTTGTGGGTTTGAACGATTTCCAAGAGAAAAGGGGGAAAATGCTGACTTATGCAGCCATGTTCATACTGGAAGTCCCAATAAAATATTTTTTAAATTTCTAAGCGGCTGAATTTTTTGTTTAAACTTTTGTTATTAATTTCTCATTTTATTGCATTATAATCTGTCTTGTAAGATTTCTGCTTTTGGTAACTTACTACAAAACTAATATGTGATCAAATTTTGTAAGTATTCGCTGAGCATCAGGAAAAAATGTCTTCTCCATTTTTTATCATTTTTATTCTCTATTTTAAAGCTATAATTTTAACTTCATGTAGCTTAGAAAACATTTACCTTGTTATTCAGATCTTTTATCTTCTTATTTATTTGTTGTCTGCTTGATCAGTTAAGGAAAATGGTGTAATGAAATCCCCACTGCAACTTTAATTTCTGTCATTTTGTGCTTTTATCTGTGTGAGATATTAGTTTATATATTCTTATCCATTTTTGCTTTAAGTATTTCTAAGCTTTACTATTCTATGCATAAATATTTGAGAGTCTTTTCATTGAAATGTACACCTTTTATTTATATGAAACACTCTATTTTGCTTCCTTTGCTCTTTACTTTAAATTCTGTTTTCCTTTGGTTTACACTTACCTTGTTTGCTAAAATATTGTTTTCCGAAATATTTATTTTTTAGCCATTCTAAGTTATATTGTTTTAGATGTGTCTTTTAAAGACAGTACAATGAATTTTGACTTTTGATATAGCCTAAGAGTCCTTATCACTTAATGGGGGAGTTTAGTCCACCTTTATTAATGAGGAACATGAAGATGTTTTGTTCTTTCTCTACTATGTGTTTTTTGTGATTTCTGTTTTTAATGCTTTCTTGTTGTATCTTTTGTTCCTATATTTTTCTATTTAGATTAGGAGTTGTTTTATCCCCCTATGCTAGTGGCTTCTAAAATCTGTTTTCCTGTACCCACTGTGTGCTCCATTCTCTCCATAATGTGGCAGGCTATTTTTCAAAGACCCATGTTGGTGACGGTGGTTTTCTTCCATTTACTTATCCTTAATGAACCAGCGTTTCTTCCAGGTCTAGTTTTCCCCCAGAAATAGTTTGAATGCATTTTGCTTTGGACAGCCTATTTTCACTTGGATGCTGTCAGAGACCTCCTCCAAGAGGTCAAGCCGGAGGGCTGGGTGCCAATTCAGCATCCGCACCTGAGGGAGCAGTGAGGGGCCAGGGCCATGGGCCATGGGCCACCCTGACAGGAGTCCTCATTCTTGCTTGGGTTGTGTGACTTTTTGGCAAGGCCACAGGACCACACGCCAGACCTAATGTGTCAGACCTTCTTCCTGGTACACAAATAGTTCTGTCTCTTTGCCCAACCTCACACACCCAGCTACCAAGTCGAGAAAGAACTTGCTGCCTGAGGATGGTGGCTGCTGCCGCCTGTGCCTCATCTCTGAGCAGCCAGGTCTCCAGGCACAATTCACCAGGCAGGCCCATAGAGCAGAGACAACTTTTGCTGCCTGGTGAAACTGCCCTCCAGAGTGCTTAGCAGAGGCTCTGTGCCAAAAGAATCACCTGAAAGCCCAGGCCACCTGCCACCCTGACAAGGGTAGCAACTCTCTCTCATCCAGTCCCTTTCAAAGGGCTCTTGGGTCCTTTTCTATGTGTCTAACAGCCTATGCCCACCTCTCATTTTCTCCTCTCCAAGGCTGGGAGGCAATTGCGGGGTACAGTCTCCCCCATTTATAATCAGAAGCAGTGTTGCCAGATTTAGTAAGTGAAAATACACAATTCCCAGTTAAATCTGAATTTGAAATAAATAACTGATACAGAACGGGGTCTGGGAAGTGCTGGGTAGAGGACAACGGGGTCCCTGGCGAGGGCTTCACCCCTGGGCCTATGCCCGCAGACCCAGGGAGGACAGGCATTTCTGTTTTCCTGCCCAAATGTTGCCTTTCCCAAGACCATCCTGGCCTGCCACACCCCCATCCTATGCCTATAAAAACCCCGAGACCCTAGCGGGCAGGAACACAAGTTGCTGGACATCGAGAGGAACACACCAGCGGAGGAACACAGGAGCGATGGGATGTCAAGAAGGACCCACTGGCGTGTCAAGAAGGACCCACTGGCGTGTCAAGAAGGACCCACTGGCGTAGGAGCATACCAACAGGCCCCAGCAAGGCGGTAGGCCATCGACCCGCGGAACAACGCGGAGTCTGGCCCGGGTGGTAGGAGGAGAGTCCAAGCCGCTGGGCAGCACGACTTCAGGGGAAAACCACCTTCCCACTCCATCTCCCTTCTGGCTCCCCAGTCTGCTGAGAGCTACTTCCACCGATAAAACCTTGCACTCAATCTCCAAGCCCACGTGTGATCCAATTCTTTCAGTACACCAAGGCAAGAAACCCCAGGATACAGAAAGCCCTCTGTCCTCGCGATAAGGCAAGGGTCTAATTGAGCTAACACAAGCCGCCTACAGATGGCTAAGCTGAAATAGCACTCTGTAACACACGCCCACTGGGGCCTCAGCTGTAAACATTCACCTCTGGACACTGCTGTGGGGTGGGAGCCCCACAACCTGCCCATCTGCATGCTCCCCTAGAGGTTTGAGCAGCAGGGCACTGAAGAAGCCAGCCACATCCCCATTGCACGTCTTGTGAGGGGGATAAGGGAACTTTTCCTGTTTCATAACCAATAATTTTTAAATAAATATGCCCCGTGCAATACTTGAAGCATGTTGATATTTAAAAACTATTCATTGTTAATCTGAAATTCGAATGCGGCTGGGCATCCTGAATTTTGACTGGCAACCCTAGCAGGGAGACCATGCAACTCCTTTAAGGAGTAATTTCTGAGTCACCTCTGATTATCTTCTTTAAAAGTAGTCTACTTTTTCAAAGTATAATTATATTTGTATAATTTCCTCAAAATACCACAATTTGACTGACTCATTTCTGGTTTTTTCCACAGAAACAGGGTTTCCCATATTTTCAGATTTGTAGGTAATTTTCTGACCCAATTGTAGGAGTTAGGGGTCAGGAGTACATTCTCAAACTGATGCTCTTTATTTTAACACAAATTTTCTATTACAGAAAAGTTCAAATAACACTGAAAGACATGGAATAGGACAACAAATCCCTGCCTACCCATCTCCAAGCTTTAACAATTTTCAATGTCATGCAATATTAATAATGTTGACTATTTTGAAAATCAGTCAGGGGGGCCACCCTGTTTTGGGTGGCGGCCGGGGGAGCTGGGGCATGTTAACACAGATTATTTCACCTCTAAACACTTCTGTATTCTTCAGCATTCTCCTGGGAATACTGTCTTGGTTATCCCAGCCCACACTCGCTTCAGGCTGTAAATCAGTGGGTGGTTTTCTCACCCAGCTGGTCTAGTAGCATTCATCACCCTCAGACACTGAATGAGGAGGCAAATGCAAATAGATCTACTGTACGAGCTCTCTTTCTGTTGTGTCTCCCACTGCCCAGCACACACACACACACACACACACACACACACACACACACACAGCGACCATCAGACTGAAGAGAGGCCTTACCTTCAGGGTGTCAAAATCCTTCTCCAAGTAGGAGCCGCACTTTTCCCTCTCCCCTATGGAGGCAAAGAATTTGCTCCACCAATCGATAAACTCTTCCTCCTGAGTGGGTAGAAAGAAAAAGACCATTTCAGAAACAGGACTTGCCAAGGAGCGTCCTTCAGAGTTGAAAACCCGCCCTCTGCTGCTGGGCTGCTCTGGACCACAAGGCTTTCCTAGGGGTGATTTGGGGGAGCAGAGAGAGGAAACCTCCACCTCTCCAGGGGCAAAGCCTGCAGACTGAGGAAGAGGTTTCAGCATTTGGTTGGTGTTGAGAAGCGGAGGCTCTAGCCCTAGCTCTGCCCCCCAAGCATGTGTGTTTCTGTCAAACTCACCAGCCTCCCTTTTCCTTTCTGTGAAGTGGGCATAAGCATCTTTGTAGTTCCTGCATCGCAGGGACCCAACACACTGAGACCAAAATCAGAAGGTACATAGGGTAACTCTTAGGGGAAAATGTCAATAATGTATTATTTATGAATAAAATGCAGGAGACCCAGGAAAATTCAGACCCAAAAGAGTTTTATCTATTCTGTCCACCCGTCTCCCTACCCAGGCAATAAAGGACACATTGGAAATCAGCACTTAGCCTTCCCAAGGTCAGATCAAGTTCAGATCAAGGCAGAGTCCCTGAAAATCAACTAATACTAAGTACCCTTTATTCCACAGACACTGCTAAATGTGAGGTATCAGGTGAGAAGAAAGGAAGTGTAAGACAGCACATTTTCTGTGTGACACCTGCATCCTTCCTCCAGTCACCCCTATTTGCAGGAAAAGGTGGACAGGACTGTTGTGGCAAATCCTGACCTCCCCACCTTTTAACTCCTCCTATACACGGTGTGTCTGCAGGCCCTCTTAGCTCTGGTGTCTAGAATATTCCTTCAGCTGTGTCCTGTCTCAGGGGGCGGGGTGTCCTGTCACCTAGAGGGTCACCAAGCTCCCTGAAAGTGGGATGGTCAGTCCACCCCAAAAGTTCACTAAGGTCTCATCACTCAAGTCTGCGCCCATCTGTACCATTAGAGCTCATCTGGTTTAGTGGGAAGGGCCAAGTACATGGCGTCAGGAGCTCATTCTCGAACTCGCTTTCCTCCTCTGTATAAGAAGGTAGGCTAGAAGATCTCCCAGGAGCCTGCTCTGATTCTCCACCAGGAACTGAATATCTATCACAGAGTTTCTGAAAATGCTCACGGCCCCTTCAAACTAAAGCCAAGTGCTCCGAGCTCTGGCTTACTAAGGGTAAACACAAGCTGGAGCCCGGCCAAGGGTTCCTGAACAGGCACCCTGGGGAGAAGGTAGGATGAGGTTCTCGAGTCTCCACCCACCCTGGAAGTGTGGTCCTAACACCCCTTGTGTGGCCAGGTGGTCTCCAGACACACCACACAGGGAATGTATACCAGAGTGAGGCTGAATCTGCAGCCAGCCCCTACCAGACCTACTTACCTGGAGGATCTTCTGCAGCCAGGAGAGAGGAAACAAGGTCAGGTGGGGGGTAGGGTACAGCATGGCAGAGCTTTCTGACTTATAACCACTCTAGAAAAAGCTACCTTAGAGCAAGGCAGACCCAAGCCTTGATGTTTGAAGTTCCATTTAAAGAAAAAGGTGCTATGGGTGACACACATATACAGATATACATATCAAACTCACAGGATGACCCACACGCAGAAGAACAGACTTACACAGTCAACGTCCAGGAGAGATGTGTATGCTAAAACACACATATGCCCCCACAGAAACACACAACGGCACATACTGGCACACAAGCAAACATGGACACTTAGGTAGAAATGGTTAGAATGGAATCCAGTTTAGCTGTTGAGTGCCCCTGAATCTTTATTTTTCTTTCCCAGCCCAAATACTTAAAGGTTTGAGTTTATAACTCAGGCTCAGAGTCAGGCACAGACAGACAACCAACCAGTGAGTTCTGTACAAAGAAACGACAGGAACAAGAATTGTGGGGAAGGTATCACACTTCCCTCAATCCGGAATAACCAAGTTAATTTCCAAAGGAGTCACAGACAGATAGTCTCAATAATACTATTAACAGTGACAACTAAATAGACAAACATTATGTACACTAAAAACAGAAGATATACCTTCTTTTCCAGCACCTTTGGAGCACTTAGAAAAAAATAAAAAAGCCACAAAGCAAATCTCAGTAAAGTCCCAGAAATAAAACCACTATCAGTCACATTTTCTGACCATACTGCAGTAAAACTACAAATATGAGAAATTTTAAATAAAATACTAACCTTTTGGAAATTTAAAGGCATATGTTTAAAGCCTACCTGGTCAAAGAGAAAACCAAAACTAAAATCTCGGATACTCAGGAAATACCAACAATAGGAGATACATGTCCCAAAATGTACGGGTTGTAGCTAAGCCTGTATTCAAAAAAAAAATTTATCTTAAGTGTTTTCACTTTTATACAAAAAGAATGAAAATAAATTACCTGATAATTCAAGAAATTGGAAAAGGCAGAAAGACCAAAGAAAATTGTAAATAGAAATGAATATATTAGAAAAGAGGATATTACAATTGATAACTAAACGCCAGAGCAAGATTTCAAAAGATCATTAAAATAGATAAACGTTTATCAAATCTAATTTTTATAAGTAGATATACTATTAGGAATGAGAAAAATCAAATAAAAAGATATTATTGGAGACAATGAAAATATTAAGAGGTTTACGAGGCTGAAACCAATGACAAAAATCTTAGAAAATGTAGATGAAGTGAATGATTTTCTAGGAAAATAAAAATTACCAAAATTGATTCAAAAGTAGTAGAAAACATGGAGAGATCAATAACCTTAAAAGAAAGTGGAAAAGATCTCAATGAATTACTTCCAAAAAAAGACATGAGGCCAAGATCATTTCTCAGGGAGAAAATTCTACGTTTCAAAGAATAAATCTTCTTTGTTCCACAGCATAGAAAAAGATGAAAGTTTTTATATTCGTTTATGAAGCAAAGCTTGACAAAGCAACACACACACACACACACACACACACACACGGATTAATCTCATTCCTGAAGAGAGACATAAAGATCCTAAATAAAACACTAACGAACAGATGGCAGCACTCAATCTGGCGTGGTCAAGCTGGGTTATTCCAGAATACAAGAGTGGCTCAGCCTCAGTGAGTCAGGAGAGGAAACCCACAGGATCATCTACAGCAGAGGTCTGAAAACAATGGCCTACTGGCCAGCCACCTAGTTTCGTAATTTAAATATCAATATCTTCTGCAGCCACAATTGCAGAGTTGAGTCATCGCAACAAAGACCTCATGACCCCCAACCCTAAAATACTTACTACCTGACCCTTTAAAAAAAATTGCCAGCCTCTAGTTTATAAGATGCAAAACAAAAACAAACAAAAAAAAATGGATGTTTAAGAAGTTAGAATTTTTCATTTATTCTCAAATGAACCTCTCAGTGAATTAAAAGGAAGCTTTCTTAGCATTATAAAGAATATTTTAAAGCAATAGTCAGCATTGTGTTTGACAGTATCAGGATTTCTCCCTTCTGGGCTCTTGCACATATAGGTGCCTCTGCCAATAATTTTCATGTGACATAGACATAAAGAAGCAGTAAAGCAGGGTGGGTGAAGCCAGGACCCAGAAGCTAGACTGCCAGTGTTCAAATCCTGCCACACTCAGTGGTGTGACATTGGGTCACTACTTAACCTCTCTTGGACTCAATTATCTATAATAGAAAAATAATAGTGTCAATTTGACAGTTATTGTGAGGAATCAGTGAGTCAATATTGAGAGAGTACTCAGAACTGTGCCTAGCACATAAATGCAGTGTAAGTGTTTCTTGCTCTTACTGATAATAGTAATATTGCTGTTGTTGCATGGACCTGGTTAGCTTCTTGGCCAAGAGCTAATCTCCTACAAACTGCTGGTGGGCACGGATGGCCACTATCATTCCAGAATGCAAATCGGCTGTACATTTCCATAGCCTAAAAGAACATGCACTTTGACACAGCAATCTTATTCCAGAATTCTATGCAAAGAAAGTAATCATTGATACGCATAAAGATTTTACTTCATTTAAAACAGTGAAAAATTGGAAGCAACTTAAGTATCCAACAATAAGGAACTGTTTGGATAAACAGTACATCCATATGATTAAACATTACACAACCTAAAAAGTGATGCTGGGAAAATATATTTACTGACATGAAAAGTTACTCACAACTGATGAGATTTATAAAGGGCTAAAAAATAACGTGATCTCATTTTAACAAAAGGACTAAACCCCAAATGTTCATAGTGGTACTCTGAATGATAAAATTGTACACGTTTTATTCCTTTTATTTTGTATATAACTCAAAAATTTCTAATTTTTCATTGTATGCAAGTATTCCTTGCATAGCTTTAGAAATTAAAATTTTTTAAATAAAGAACAACAGCAAGATGCTTCAAAACACACTACCAATAAAGTGAAAAGACAACGCACAGAATGGGAGAAAACATTTGCAAATCATATATTTGATAAGGGATTTGTATCCAGAGTATATAGACAACTCACAACTCAATAATAATAAAAAAAAAATCATCCAGTTTTAAAATGGGCAATGGATTGAAGTTGACTTTCCCCAGAGAAAATATACAAATGGCCAATAGCACATGGAAAGATGCTCCACATCATTAGACATCACGGAAATGCAAATCAACACCTCAGTGAGAAACCACTTCTCACCTGCTAGAATGGCTATCATCATAAAGTCAGATCATAAGTGTTGGTAAGATACGGAGAAATTGGAACCCTTGTACACTGCTGGTGAGGACATAAAGTGTTGCAGGCACTTTGAAAAACAGTTTGGCAGTTCCTCAAAACATTAAACATAGAGTTGCCATATGGCCTAGCAATTCCATTCCTAGGTATATATCCAAGAGAAATGAAAACTTATGTCTACACAAAAACTTGTACATGAATGTTCAAAGCAGCATTATTCATAATAGCTAAAGGGTAGAAAGACCTAAATATGAATCAACTGATGAGTGGATAAAGAAAATGTGATATATTCTTACACTGGCACATTATTTGGTAATAAAAAGGCAATGAAGAACTGATACATGTTATGACATAGATGAACCTAGAAAACCTTATGCTAAGTGAAAGAATTTAATCACAAAAGACTACGTACTGTAGGATTCCATTTATATGAAGTTCCAGAATAGGCAAATATATAGAAACAAAAAATATTTAGTGGTTTCCAGGGGCTGGGAGTGGTTGGAAGGGACTGCTCACTCCTTAGCCTCTCTAGGACTCCATTTATCTAATCTGTAATGGAAAAATAATAGTATAAGTTTGACAGTTATTATGAGGAATAAATGCTCTTCAGTACTTTTTTTTTTGTAGTTATAAGGATATTCTAAAATGGATTCTGGTCATGGTTGCACAACTCCGTTAATATACTACAAACCATTAAACTGTACACTTTAAATAAGAACCTGTATTCACATGGATTATCTCAATAAAGTTGCTAAAATTAAAAAGAACAAATGATCAAATACAACCATATAACATCAAACAAAAGAATAAAAGCAGGAATCTCAAGTGTTTCTTTCTAAGGAAATAAGAGTTCAATTTTTTTTTTAATAGAACAATTTATTTACCACCAACGGGACCTAAATCTTACCACGCTCTGTTTTCCCCAAGTTCCCCTCTTGGCTACAATTCCCTCTTCCTTCAAAGTTCCAGGTGATGTCTGGTGGCTGCTGTTCCCCAGCAGACTCACAGCTGCTGAGATGAATGGCCTGTGACCTTCCTCCCGGCCATGCCAGCTGGCTGGCTGCTCAGTGACTTTTGCCCCCATTTTCTTCCTACATCCCACAGGTAAACCCTCTTCTAATCAATCACTCACACCTTTAATAGCAATTATGCATGTGACAGAATCATGATTTACATATTAACTAATATTTTCTTGGTCCTACAATGCTTTGTTTACCCCCTCGCCCTTTCCTTCTCCTAAACGCCTTGCGCCTCTCTTGTTCCATTGTACTTCTGGCCAACGCCACCTCGGGTTAAATCCAGCTCTTCTCCACTTCGCATCAGGTCCCCACAACCAAATGTGGCTGAAAAAAACCATGAAACCAGCTGCTGGGTCTCACACCAAGTTCCTGGCACAGCTTCAAGGAGCCCCAGTGCCACCCAGCACCCCATCTCACTTCCCTGGCCCTTTACTCGCCCCTTCTCCCGATACCACCTGCCACACTCACCCTCTCCCCAGCCCTCTAGCACCTCCTCCCTAGACTCATGCTCAGCCCATGTCCCTGCTTCCTTTCTCCTAGAAAGCAGAAGCAACTGGAAGAGACTTCCTCAAGCCCCCACCAGCACCCATGCCATGTGCTAATTTCCCTTCTGCTCCTGTGGGTGCTCAGCTTGTACCCCAACCCAAGGTCAACCTCTGCCCTCATGCCCGGGGCTCATCCCTTCTGGCCCATTCAAGGCCATCACTCCATGACTCTCCCCACCCTCTCCTGTGTCACCAACATCCCTCCCCTCTGGGCCATTCCAGTCGGCCTTCACACATGGGCACCAGTGCCCCACTATTCACCAAGGATATGTCTCTCTCTCTGCCCACACGCTCCCTTTTGGCTTCCACCTCATTACCTTCACCCCTTTACAGAAAAACTTCTAGAAAGAGTTGTCCATACTTATTGTCTCTAATTCTTATCTTTCCATTCTCTGTCCTCCTCAAAACATTCTTGTCAAGGTCACCAATGACTCAGACCTCAATAATCAATCCAGAAGCAGTATTTGGCAGAAGTGGTCACTCCTCTGTCCCTGAAGCATCTCCCCTCACCTTGCAGAGCTCCACGGTCTGGAGCACCACAGTGTTGTCCTCCCACCTCACCAGCCACACCTGCACAGTCTTCTTTGCTGCCTCCTTCTTGTCACCCACGCTTTGGCCATCTGAGTGCCTCGGGGCTCAGTGCTTGAGCCCCTCCTCTCTATCCACTCTCGCTCCCTTGGGTTCTCCCTGGGTCTTAGCTCTTTAAATAGCACATACGTTGATGAGTCCCACCTTGAGCTCTGTCCAGCCTGGTGCCTTCCCTGGACTCCAGCTGCCCATATGACATCTCCCACTGGACACCTGATAGGCTTCTCAAAGGTAAGTCCAGATTCCTATCTCTGAACATCCCTGCCCAGTCTGCTTATCCCACACCCTTCCTCATATGAACAAATGGCAACTCTCTCCTTCCAGATGCTCAAGACAAAATCCCTGCAATCACCTTTGACTCCTGTTCCTCATGACCCTCATTCAATCCATCAGTCACTCCTGCTGGCACTACCTCCAGTGCATATTCAGAACCAGACCACTCTATCACTACCACCCCAGTCCAGCCCCATCATCCCACGCAGGATGACTGCAGCAGTTTCCTAACTTGCCTCCTCACCTTTACCTTTGCCGTCCTGCTCCCTGAATCCATGCTCAACCCAACAACCATGTACATGGGATCCTGTCACCCTCTGTGCACATCCCTCCAGTGATTTGTCAGCTCACCCAGAATAAAACTAAAGCCCTTGTAATAACTTCTAAAGTCACTTATGGTTGAGCCCCCACACCTCCCTGATCTCACGTCCTTCCGCTTTCTTCCTCACTCATGCCACTGCAGCCAACAAGGCTTTCTGGTCCTGAACACTTCTAGCATCCTCATGTCCTTCCCCTGGCAGGAATGCTATTCCCCCGATAGATCCCTAAGCCACTTCCTCACTACCTTCTTGTCTTGATTCCAGTGCAACCTCAGTCTCACCCTTGTTATTGTCCATATTGTAAATCACAACCCCCTCTCAACAATTCCTATTCCCCCTTCATTGCTTTTTCTCCACAGTGATTATTGCCATCTGATATCCAATAGATTTTACGTGGGTAATATTTGTTATATTTGTTAATTGTATCTCCTTCTCCATGAAGGCAGAGCCTTTTATCTTTTTTTTTTTTTTTTTTTTTTTTTTTGAGACAGAGTCTTGCTCTGTCACCCAGGCTGGAGTGCTGGAGTGCAGTGGTACTATCTCGGCTCACTGCAAGCTCTGCCTCCCAGGTTCAAGCGATTCTCCTGCCTCAGTCTCCCAAGTAGCTGGGATTACAGGTGTGTGCCACCACACCCAGCTAATTTTTGTTATTTTTAATAGAGACAGGGTTTCACCATGTTGGCCAGGCTGTTCTCAAACTCCTGGCCTCGAATGATCCACCCACCTCTGCCTCCCAAAGTGCTGGGATTACAGGCGTGAGCCACCGCACCGAACCCCATTTACCTTTTGTAACACTCATAACCTCAATGCTTAGAACATTGCCTTAAACATAATTGCAGTTCTGTCAATATTTGATGGATACAGGAATGCCTCAACAGCAGAATGTGGGGAAAGAGGGGGTGATCCTTGGCTTTGAAGTTGACAAAGGCTGATCACATGCCATTAAAATAATACGCTTAAAAGAATGTTTTGTCCAGCCAGTTTTTCCCCATCATAGGCAAAATAAATGAAAGTGTAGAAGGAGAAAGGAAGCAAGAATTAGAGACTTGTGATAGTTTCTGATAAGGCACCGCACACCCTGCCTCCAGGTCAGCTCTAAAGTATATACGGAACAGACCCCTCCATAACTTTGGGGGTCCAGGCAGCAGCAGCCACCCAAAAGTTGCCAGAGGAATTGGATGTGGGGCAGTTGACTGGAGATGGCTGCATGGGTGTCATGGGAGGCAGAGCCTAAGCCCTTGGAATTTCCCGTAGACCCCAGAGTGTCATGGGAGAGCTGCTTAATGGTGCCCCACTCCCTGTAGGGCTTGAAAGGTAGTGGAGAGAGAAAGAGCCAGGAAACCTAGAAAGATTTGGGGGCTGAAATGAGAAGATGCAATATGGCCTGTGTGCCCAGAAATCAGTGAGTCTCTAAATGTCAGAGTGGACACAGACTGGTGACCAGGACTTCCTCCCTGTGGAGGTCAGGAGGTTATGGAAGCCCAACCCAGAATTCAGCTGCCTCCTGGGGTTAAGGAGGAAGACAAAAAGCCCAGACTACCTAAGTTTAAACCTAAAATGCTGAAGATTACCCGGATTTTTCTGCCATCAGGAAAAATGTGGGCTCAAAGGAGAGATTAAGTTGATTTACAGAAAAATAAAGTTCTATTTTTAACACACTCACAGATGTGACTTGAAAATATCATTCCTGCTATTTCACTAATCTGGCTTCTGATGGAGTTATTTCAAGCCCACTTCTCCCTTTTCTTTGCCAGAAAGTCCAGGAATAAGTTAGCACACCCATAAGAAAGAGCCCCACAAAAAAACAGGACAGCTATTCCATGTCTGAACTCAGAGGTGCCAAAGCCAACTAACCCTCTGATGTTAATGGAATCCCATATTCCAAAGCTCCAAAAGGGAAATAGTGGTATGTTTTCTCATTCCAAATGTGTTTTTTACCTCATTTTGCAACAGCAAAGTATCCAGTTTTGGAACATGGCAAGGAGGAAAAAGAAACACAAAAGGTTTGATATTTGAGGTGTCACCTTAGGCTTTAACAAGAAGTCTGGCCATTAAAACATCACACCCCCATGCTCAAGGTTCAAGGCCCCTTGTGCAGTCAGCCAACCCCGTAAGTCTGATCAAGGCATGGACTGGGAGCCTCTCCAGTTTCAGCTAATAGCCAACACGCAGTTCCTGGGCAGCCAGAGCAAAATAGCAGAGATATGTTTCTCCAGTCTTGATCCAGTCTAATGAGCACCTTAATCCCCCTGAAGACCCAAATCAGTATGATACATTCCAAATATTTAATCTCCCATCAGCATTCAGTAGACCTAAC
The DNA here is from genome assembly GCF_049350105.2 of Macaca mulatta. NCBI lineage: Eukaryota > Metazoa > Chordata > Mammalia > Primates > Cercopithecidae > Macaca > Macaca mulatta. The sequence goes on from NC_133418.1 coordinate 53,134,128, forward strand.
ACATTTCATAAATATGGGCAGAAAAACAGGCAACAATAATTCCTTTCTGTGAAGTCAGGAAGCAGGAGACAGGGGGCAGGTACAGAATTTGTTTTCTCTTCCCAGGATGACCAGTTGAATCAAAGAGAAAAATTTCTGGTCAAATCCGTTTGCCACCAAGGTTATAATGCTAAACCTTGGGTCACTATAGAGAACTATATGCCCAACTCTTAAAAAAAAAAAAAGTGGTCCATTATTGTTTATAATTTTAAGTAGGCCTTCATGCCTATGTCAACCCAGAGATAGACATCCTAGACTGTGCTGAAAGTAATTTCCCTCTTAGTACAAATCATCATCATCAAGATAATAACATAACAACCCAACACTGGGGTTACTGTAAGGCTCAGAGTAGATAGCTACAAAGATATGCTGTAACCTGTAAAGTTTACCATGATTAATGTTCTTGGTGATATTGCCAGCGTCATCAGTTTGATCTCCAGTACTGCTACCCTATAGCTCTACATCTGTATTACTGGAATCATGGTACAAAGGTTCCTCTAATTCTTTCACATCTTGAGATTTAGGAAATGGACTATTTACTCATGCACACATGAATAAACACATATGTAACATAAAAGTACTCATGCCTACATGTAGACCAGTCAAACCCCCAGACATGCAAATACCCTGACTTCAAACCTACTCCACCCTCCATATACAAAATCACTCATGCCCCTCAAAGCCACATAGACATATGCCCACAGCCAGCCACCGTGTTGATTCAGCAGAACTCCACACACTCATAACATAAGTCACTTAATTATTTCTACAAGTGGAACACTGGGCTTTCAACCTCTTGTAGACACTCCCTGTAGTCCAGCCTCCTAGTCTGTGGAGGGGATCATTACTCCGCTTACTCTGATTTCTGGATCAGCAGAGGGGGGAAAGAAGTGAAGACTTTTAACCAAAATGCTGAATTGCTTCCAAAGGCCCAGAGACTACATGGGCCTGAAATCCAGTAAAGTCAAACAGATGGCAAGGGGACCTGATCACTTGACTATTGGCCTGCTCCGGATGGGGGACTCACAGAGTGTCGGGGAACTGTGGGGAACCCCAGGTTGCTGATGTTTTCTCAATTCAGGATCCTAAGATAGCTCCTTGGGGGCCCATGCCTGGATTCTGTGAGGGCACCATAACCCCATACAACTATGCAGAAAGCCTAGAGTAATGGAACCTAGACAGTAGGTGAATGAAAGAAGCTTCCATCAGACTCTTCAAACATACGAAGAAAGCAACAAAACATCACTAATTCAGAATCTATGACAATTCCAATAGGGCCTGGGCAGCATACCTTATCTTCCTTCTGCTTATGTATACAATTTTGCTTAACAAGAGTTCCAACTACTCAAGAGAAAAACTATTTTTGAAGGCCTTCCCAAGACTACAGAAGCATTCATCAAGCTACAGACACTGATATTAGCTCTCCTAAATTCAATTTTAAGAGGATTTGAGGGGAGCCTACTATGTGCCAAAGTCAACCTACTTTCTAGTTACTGTGTGCATTTTCATACACAAAATCACATTACTTTTCAAATATTTTATATTTTGAACTTGTTGTTAATTTGCTCTGATTTCCCTGTGCCTTGGTTAATGTAGAGAAGAGTTAAAGACAAAAGGTGGTTAGTAAGTTTCACCAAGCACACTCAGAGGGGTCTTGTGCTCAGCAGTGAGCACTGCACCGACTTCCAAGCACTATTTTGACCCAGGCTAGGGAGTAGATAGTGCATAGGACCAATAGGGAGAGGAAGACATCAAATTAGACCTCAGAGAGAGTTGCCTATGCTGTAGATTTCCTAGGGAAGCTGAGAATACCCCTCTAGGAAGAGATGAGTGTTTTTTCTTTAGATGGGAAAACAGATCCCTCTTGGACCAGGGGAAAGACCCCTTGGGGCAGGGGGTGGTGGAGGGGTTATGTCAGGATGAGGTGGAGGCAAGGAGGGCTGGATGGTGGGAGCCAGGGCCTCCTCCTCCCTGATGGAGCCCTGAAGTTTGCCAGACAAGTTTCACCCCAGGCTGTCCCCCCTGCAGTGTGCAGCGAGGGAGGAGGGGTGCACCCCCGAGGAGACCACAGGAATGCCAAGCAGGGAAAAGGCGCCCCGAGCCAAGGGCTCCGGCAACAAGGATCCAATATCGGAGGGTGACTCCAGCCCCCGTAACAGGAGAGACCGTGAAGTATGTGCTCTGCTTCCCAACCAGCAAACACAGCAAATAACCAATTACTCCAAATAGCTAACAGATTTCGGCTCTGATTCCCTCCCCTCGTCTCCCCTGTGCTTTCACTTGTCATTTGATGGGCGATTTGTATTTGCTCTGAGAAAATGAGAGAAAGAATGAGTCACAAAGGAAGGTCCAGATTACACCAGTGACGGGCATCAAACCTCCTAATCAGAACTAATGGGAGTGGGGGGAGGCCAGGCTGCACTGGCAACACTTCTGAACGAGTGATATTTTTAAAGAAGTACAGTTACTTTCAAGCACATACAGTAATTCTTGCTAAACCAATATTGCCAAATACATGTCCTTAGGAAACCTACTTTAAGGAAAAGATAAGTGTCTTCCTAATTAGCACATCTGATATGTACAAAAGTACAGGTAAAACCATGAATGTTATTAAAGTTAAAATACTCCCCCTCTAACTCTCCAGTTCAGAGGTGCAACCATGAAGTTCAGAGACAAACTGCCTTGGATGCCTTCTGAAAATGCTTCCTCACTTGGGAGCCACACCCTGTAATTGATTCCTTTGCTCAGAAAACCTTTGCTTCAAAGTCTTGGAATAATTTGTTGTCAGTACTCATGAGCTGCAATAAGGCATCCCGCATCCGCCCACAACCTGGAATTAAGGGAAATAGGGCTGCCCTTGGAGAATTAGACCATGAAATAACTTCATAGTCAGTGAGAGCAAGGAGAGGCAAAGTCACCTCAACAGGGAAGAATGCCTCCTACCCTAAGACTTAACCATAAGTGGGGAGAACGTATTAATCCAGAGAAAAAGCATATTCATGAAGAAAGGTACTAATCAGGCAAACAGGAGTAAGGGGTAAACACTGACAGGTGTCCACATCAGCACCATCAGGGGAAAGGGGGCCTACGCTTAGGGACTAAAGCTGCCCCCACCTTTGGAGATGGATGTGTCAGGCCATCTTGGTCAGCTGGCACTAAAGTTCAAATTACAGAACTCTTTCTCTCCTCATTCTGATTTCTCACTCTTAATCACAATTTGGCTTCCCACTCACTGGACTTATAGGAGACTATTCGCTGGACCAGCCACCAAGGTCACATGCCCCAGGTAGGTATATTTCTCATGTAAGTTTACACAGATGCTAGCTGTGAGAAAACTGACCCAACAGGTGTCTGAACCCACAAGGTTAAGGATTCACTCAGCCAAAACTGTAGAAACTTCCCTAAAGTAACACCATGCCTGGTGGGCCTGGTAGGAAAGGGTCAACTCTCCTTTACTTAAGAAATTCCTCTATAGAAGTTCATTGGTAGGGACAGCAGCTCTGGCCCTCCAGCCTACCCTAGCTAACCCCTGACTACCATAACAAACATAGGAAATAAACTCTTCAGCCCAGAAGAATAGCCCCATGTCGCTGCCTCTGATCCTAGTTTCCTTCTTACTTATCCCACCCTGCTAGATTTCTAACCAGCAAAGTGAAACTATTGCAAATCTAAACTATTTCCTTCTTCCTTTTGTCTGAGTTTGAGATTAGAAAGGGCCATGAATTTATGGAAAGAATCTAACTGAGCTCCCAGTATTTGACAAGAAAGGACTTCCCTCTGTAAGGATAAACACAAGGCAAAAAAAAGAGAAGATATTAAGGGCAAAAGAAGGAGAGCGATCTGAAAACAAAGACAAATGTCTCCCAATGCTGTTAAAGAGTTGAGTAAAAAGCAGAAGAAAACAAATGGCTCATGTATATTCATAGGAAGTCTTAAGAGGAAACTGCAAACAAGAAATTAGAGTACACAACTCTGAAGGAGATAAACCTGCATGATGAAAACCATGACTTCAAATTTAAAGCTCTAATAAAGGCATTGATTTCCAGCAAAATGACAAATTAGACAACCGGAGAAACCCTCCAAGTAAGAACACCTAAATTAACAGATAAGATACTTCTAAAATCCATTTTAAATGCATGACTGAGCTGATAGGAATGTAAAGAAAATCCTGAAGGGCAAATGAGAAAGGAAGAATCCAGAGAAATAAGGAGCCAAAATGCATACTAACTAGGGGACCCAAAAAGCCACACACTGAACATTTAGTTTTAAGTGAATCTGGGTTTATAGTGTCTACAGACATCTGGTAAAAGTAAACACATATCCTCTCTAAAAGAATGTAACTTCCACACAGGCCCCAAAGAATTCTCAGATAAAGTTCCAAGGAACATGGTTCACAATCAAACACATAAGGAACTAGGCACCATGAGCAAGAGCCAGCTAGAGCCAACCAATTGCAGAATCAGGAAACAGAAGTCAGAGTAGTCAGAAATAGGGCTTTAAGGAAAAACTGTTTAAATAAATAAAAGGCATTAAAAGTATGCCAAACGGACAGGCGACCTTCAAAAATAAACAAGCAGATTAGGGGAATAAAACTTTTAGAAATAAAAATATAGTACTTAAGACTGAAAACTCAATAGATAGGGTAAAATAGCAGATTAGAAACTGCTAAAGATCGAGTGAACTAGAAGATACACTTTCAGAAATTAGCCAGAGTGCAACCCAAAGAAATAAATAATATGAAAGAATGTTTAACAGACATGAAGAATAGAAGAGGTCCATTATATATACAATCAGAGTTCCAGAAATGATGGGAGAATGGAATCTGTAACATTTGAAGAGATAATGGTGGAGAATTGCTCAGAATGAATAAAAATAATATCTTTCAAAAATTAAATTAAACTAATTTTATTTTTTAAATTTTCTTTTTTTTTCAGACAGGGTCTCACTCTGTGGGCCAGGCTGGAGTGCAGTGGCACAATCATGGCTCACTGCAGCCTTAACCTCCTGGGCTCAAGCGATTGTCCCGCCTCACTTTCTCAAGTAGCTGGGACTACAGGTATGCACCACCACAGCTAGCTAATTTTTTGTATTTTTTGTAGAGACAGGGTTTCACTACATTGCCCAGGTTGGTCTTGAACTCATGGGCTCAATGATCTGCCTGCCTCAGCCTCCCAAAGTGCTGGGATTACAGGCATGAGCCACTGCACCCAGCCAAAACTAAACTTAACTTCAAAACAAAAATTTTTTAAGTCCTCAGATTTAAGAAAATAATAGCACAATGGAAGTCAGAAAAGAGTGCTGACAGAAAATAACTATTAGTGAAACTATTATTTCCAAAATAAGGGTGAAAAAAATATTTTCAGTCAATTAAAAATTGAGAAAGTTTATAATGAACTGACCTCAATTATAGGAATTTCAATAGGCCCTACTTCAGGAAGAAGACGACTGATATTTAAAAAAAAAAAAAAAAAAGTAAATGGGAATATAGCTAAAAGAAAAAATGATTACTTAAAATATAATAGTGCTTTTAAAAGGTAGGTAAAAAAGATAAAACTAAAATAGTGTACAAAAGTTTGCAAATTGATAGATGATTGGAGCTAAAGCAGTCTAAGTTCCTTGTAATATTCTGGAGGAAGATATAAACACCAATTAAATTTAGACTTTGCTAAGTTAAATATGCATGTTAAAATTTCTATACTAATCGCTAAAGAAATAGAAACAATACATAGTTTTGAAACTAAAAAGAAGAGGAGGGATGGAAAAAAGAGGGGAATATTTTAATCAAAAAAAAAAGGCTGATAGAGATACGAAATAAGATGGCAGAAACAAATTCAAATATATTAGTAAAGATTGTAACAATGGATTAACCACAAATAGAATCTATCTATTTGCTGGTCACAGGAGAGATAGCTAAAATTTAAAGACAGAAAAGTTGAAAGTAACAAGATGGAAAAAGCTATACAAGGAAAATACTAACCAAAAGAAAGCTGGGGTAGCTATATTAACATGAACAAAACAGACTTTAAGAAAAACTCTCATTAGCAGAGACTTTAAAAGACAGAGATGGGCAGAGGCTTGCTACATATTGTTAAAAGATTCAATTCCCCAGAAGATATAAGAATTCTCTATAGAGAGAGAAAAAATATAGAGATCATCAAATATATAAAAGTAGGGGGAATTATAAGGAGAAATTGACAAATGTCACATCAAAGCAGAATATTTTCATATCTCACTCAGAAATTGATAAACCACCACAGACACAAAAATCAGAAGAAGTAGAGATTTTAATAACAATTAACAAGCCTGTTCTAAATGCACATTAAATATATAAGACATCTGGACAATACACATTCTTTTCAAGCACACACAGGACAGTTACAGATTTACACTAGACCATAAAGCAAGTGTCAGGCCGTTTCTAAGTATTGAATCATTACACATAGACTACATTCTCTGGACAACAGAGACCATTCCAGTTAACCTAGAAATCAATAACAAAAGACAATTTAAAATATAAGTTAGTAACTTCCAAAAATCATGTTTTTAGATAACTCAGGTGTCAAAAAGAAATAAAAATCCAAAAATACTCAGAATGGGAAATAAAAATATTAGTTGTCAGAACCTACAGGATGCATAAAGCAGCAGTGACAGGAAATTTTATAGCCTTAAATGTTTACATAGAAGTTAAAATATAATAAACTCCCCCAAAATAGAAGGAAGAAAAGAAATAAAATGGAAGGAATAAAATAGAAGAAAAGAAGTGAATAAATTATATAATAAGGAAATAATAGAGAAGATCAACTAAAAATTCTTTGAATAGACTGAAAAAAATCTGACAAATTCTGGCAAGAATAATAAAATATAATCTTGAGAATGAAAGGAGGCATAACTAGAGGGAGAAGAAATTCTTTTTGAAAAATTAAGAGATCATAAAAAAATGTTACACCAATATTTTTAGGAAGAAATAGATAATTCCTAGAAAATTTAAATCACCAAAAGTCACTCACATAGAAACAGAAAATCTCAAAGGTCCTATAAACATTTTTTAAAGTTGCATCAGCAGTTTAAAATATTCCCAAAAAGAATACTAAGTCTAGACAGTTTTATGAGTGAATCTACCAAACATTTAGGCAATGGATAATGTTAATCTTACGGCTTACACAACAGAGGTCATTTTATAAGATTAGTATTATCTAGATACCAAAACGTGAAAATAATAGTATGAAAAAGGAAAACTTTAAGCCAATATCACTCCAAAAAAATGATGCAAAAAAAAAAATCCTAAACTTAACGTTTGCAAACTGAGTCCAGCAAGGCAGAAAAAAAGATAATATATCATGATCAGACTAGATTGTTTCAGAAATGCAAAGTTGTTTAAGTACTAATATAGATATATTTATTAGTGTATATTAAGTTCTCTAAATCTGAAATTCCTGTTATATATATTTTAGATATCTTGGGTTACCTAATTAACATATACATTAATATATTATATCATATAATTATGTATTATATATTAATGTAATTCATTACATTAACAGGTTAAAGAAGCAAAATTATATGATCACTTCAATGGATACTTTAAAAACATTCAATAAAATTTAACAACATTCATGAAAAAAACAGCTAACTAGTAAGGTTCTAACAGGTAACTAGGTTCACCTGATAATTTTAACGCTCAGTGGTAAAACATAAAAACATTCATTTTTAAATTAGGAGCAGAAAAGAATACTCTCTATAACCAAGTACATAGAACATCAGCTGAAGGTTCTAGTCAATGGCAATAAGACGAGAAAATAAAATTAAAAAGTAAAAGAAATATGGACAGAAGAATTAAAATTGTGATTAATCACAAATTATATGATTGACTCCATAGAAAATCCAGGAGAATTCTCAAACCAGTATAATTCATAAGAGATTTTAGCGAAGTTTCTGGATATAAGATCTGTATATGAGAATTGATTTCATTTATATACAAGCAAAAACCAATTAGAAAATATACCTTTAAAAATTCAAGTAAAGAGAACAATAATGCATAAAATTGCTAGAACTAAATATAATAAAAGTTGTACTAGACTTTTTTGGATAAAATTATAAAAATTCATTAAATTACCATTAAAGAAGGCCTAAATAAATGGAAAGATATATAATGTTCATGGTTAAAAGGCAATATAATAAAAATGTCTGCTTTCCCCAAAATTAATCCAGAAAGTCACTATAACTCTATCACAAATCTCAACTTTTTTTTACATTGAAAAACTGATTCTAAAACTGAAGTGGAAAAGCAAAGGACTAGAATAGCAATGGTGTTTCCGAATATGAACAAAGTACTTCCTTATCAGAGATCAAGACTTATTAGAAAGCTATAGTAAATAAAATAGTGAAATGGCCCAGGGAAAGACAAATAGACCAATGGAACAGAATAGAGAGCCCACAAATAGCCCACACTTATATGGAAACCCAACAAATGGCACAGCTGTCACCGTAGGTCAATGAGAAAGGACAGGTCATTCTATGATGATACTAATTCATTGGTTAGTTATATGAGAAAAAAATCTCTACCTCACAGTTAACACACACGCAAAATCAATTCCAGGTGAAATAAATACTTAAGTGTGAAAAGCAAAACTTTAGAATTTTTAGAATATAGACAAATATCTACCTTTAACAGTCTTTTCTAAACAAGAGAGAGAAAGATAAACTGATAACCCAAGATATCTAGAATATATATAATAGGAATTCCAGATTGAGAGCGCTTAAAAATGACTTGAATGTAGAAATTAAAGAAAACAATCTATTATAATATCAGCAGAATTTTTAAGGAGCTGGTTCTTTGGATGGAAAACAGCTATAAAATACATGAAATTATATGAAGCCTAATAAAAAAGGAAAATAACACAAATACATAAAATTAAGAATAAAGATGAAAACAGAATAGATACAAAGCTTTTATTATAGTAATATGTACAAATTTATACCAATGTTAACAGGCAGTATGTGATGACATCTCAGCTACCAAATTGATTGAAGAAGTACAAAATGATCAAAGAATCCCCTCCCAGAAAATGTGTTGAGCCCAGTTTTACAAATGCGTACAAGACAGTTGCATCGTATACAATTATATAAGATATGCATTCCTGAAAATCTTCTATAATTCAAAACATATAACATAACACCACTTTAGAGAAAAAATCATGGCTATCCTGTATTAGCTACATAGATACAATTTCACCACCTTTTAAATTACATGATTGTCAGTCTTTTTTTTTTTTAATTTAGGTTTCCTACTATTATACATTTTGTACATAAAGCCAAACTATTGGAATATTTGTATCATATCATTTCCAAACTGCATAATTTAAGTTCATAAACAGTGTCTCTAGTGTATTTTAGGGCCTTTCAGCAACAATAATTATCATGCCACAGAGCCTGTTTAAGAGCACAGAAAGTAGAAGCACACCTGAAAAGGATTTTAAGGGACTAGTATAACCCTGACATCAAAGTGTAACAAAGACACCTTGAAAGTCATACTTTCTAATAGAGATGTAAAAATCCTAAGTAGTAGCAAATCTAACTCAATAATGTATAATAGAAGCTCTCCTTAAAACTTCTTCTTAGCCAGGATTAACAAATGCTGTCTGTCCTGTCTGCAACAATCTGCCTGAGGTCCAGAACCACTGACTGTCCACAGCTGTTCTAGGATGCCCACTGCAGCTCCAGCAGATGAGCTGGGTGTTTGCCATCAGTCAACTATGTTTCCTCCAAGACCTGTTTATGCCAGTTGTACTAATAGAGTAATTGGATAAACAAAGTATATACTGAAAAACACATAGAATTTGGATACAAAAAGGAAGGGCATTGTATCCATGAAAACTAATTTAAGGCTTTTGTGTTTTGGTGGAGTTGTTTGTTGCAACAAGGTCTCACTTTGTCACCCAGGCTAGAATGCAGTGATGCTATCACGGCTCACTGCAACCTCGTCCTCCAGGGCTCAAGCAATCTTCCCACCTCAGGCTCCTGAATAGCTGGGACTACAGGCATGTGCCATCACACCTGGCCAATTTTTGTATTTTCTGTAGGGAAAGGGTTTCACCATGCTGCCCAGGCTGATCTCAAACTCCTAGGCTCAAGCAATTTGCCTATCTCGGCCTCCCAAAGTGCTGGATTACAGGCGAGAGCCACCACACCTGGCTTGCTTTCGATTTTTTTTTTTTAAGTGAGGACTATCATGTACAAGGGAGATAACATAAAAGGTGGAAGGGCATCTTAAACTCTAAGAGGACTCCACACTCAGAATTTTTTTTTTTTTTTGCAAGTATCGTTACGTTCTCATCAAACTTTAATAAACCTAAAACTAAAAATCCTAGATAATGCATTTTGGATTTGATTTATACCAAAAGGATGACATGACACACAAGTCAACACATCCAAATTCAAAAAGAGGGCATGGCACATGTCAAATGATTAACAAATAAAGTTAAATGGATATGGTTAAAAACAAAATGTTTGTGGTACTTTTTTTTTTTTTTTTTTTTTTTTTTGAGACGGAGTCTCACTCTGTCGCCCAGGCTGGAGTGCAGTGGCGCGATCTCGGCTCACTGCAAGCTCCGCCTCCTGGGTTCACGCCATTCTCCTGCCTCAGCCTCCCGAGTAGCTGGGACTACAGGCGCCCACCACCACGCCCGGCTAATTTTTTGTATTTTTAGTAGAGACGGGGTTTCACCGTGTTAGCCAGGATGGTCTCGATCTCCTGGCTCACCTCAAGATCCGCCCACCTCGGCCTCCCAAAGTGCTGGGATTACAGGCAAGAGCCACCACACCTAGCCTGTTTGTGGTACATTTGTATGACTTTTAATAAGTCCCTATTTAATCAACTTTTTCAATTAGCCAATCAACTACCTGTCTTGACCGCATTGGATAAGGTGGCTGCAACTGTAGTAAACTATAATACCATGACCAATTGACCGATTTGGGTTTACCCCAGGAATATAGCACAATTATACACCGTATTAACAGACAATGGAAAATAAAATTATCATCTTAATAAATGCCAAATGACATTTGAGAGAATTAAACTTCCATGCCTAATTTTTAAGCTATTAATAAACTAACAATCAGCTGGGTACGGTGGCTCACGCCTATAATCCCAGCACTTTGGGAAGCCAGGGAGGGTGGATCACTTGAGGTCAGGAGTTCAAGATCAGCCTGGCCAACATGGTGAAACCCTGTCTCTACAAAAATACAAAAATTAACAAAGCGCGGTGGTGGGCACCTGAAATCCCAGCTACTCAGGAGGCTAAGGCAAGAGAATTGCTTGAACCCAGGAGGCAGAGGTTGCAGTGAGCCAAGACAATACCACTGTAGTCCAACCTGGGCAATGGAGTGAGACTCCATCTCAAAAACAATAAATAAACAAACAAACAAACAATAAAGGACACAACCTTGCCAAAATCAAATATCTGTCTGAAACCATCAATAATTATCCTAATTAACGGAAATCTGGTAGAGGCATTCTCATTAGAATGAATGACTAAATAGGTCTGCTCAGCAGCATCTCAAATATCAAATGGTATTTGGAAAAAGGAATAAGCCGTTATTATTAGAAAGAAACTAACATGTTTATCATTATTTGAAGAAAACGATCTTACCTACTTGGAAAACCAAACAGAATCAAAGAACAATAGTCAGAACTAATAAATGGGGCTTTAAAAAGAGTCACTTCCAAAGTAAATATACAAAAATATTATTTTCCCATATTCTAGCAATAGTTTGACAAAGTCATAAGAAAAACAGATATTCCATTTAGAACAGCACCAAAGACCATAAAATGCCTGGGAATACACCTTAACAAGAAATGGCCTGAACAGGTGTACCTGGGGGTAACAAAACAAAACAAAACAAAAAAACAGAAAGAAATCATCTGGACGGACATATATAAAGTAAACTAAAGTAAGTCCTTTAAGGGACAAAAGAAGACAATAGGAGAAATAAACGAACTAAATGGCAAATGATACGTAGTTAAAAGTTCATATGACATGCAGCCATATCTTTAAAGAATACAAGAATAGGCTGGGTGTGGTGGCTCATGCCTGTAATCCCAGCACTTTGGGATGCCGAGGCGGGCAGATCATGAGGCCAGGAGTTCGAGAACAGGATGGCTAACATGGTAAAACCCCATCTCTACTAAAAATACAAAAAATTAGCCAGGCATGGTGGTGCACACCTGTAGTCCCAGCTACTCAGGAGGCTGAAGCAGGAGAATTACTTGAACCCGGCAGGTGGAGGTTGCAGTGAGCCAAGATCACGCCACTGCATTCTAGCCTGGGCAACAAAGGAACACACTGCCTCAAAAAAAGTATATATATAATATATAGTATATATTATATACATTATATATTATATGCATTATATATTATATAATATACATTATATAACATAATATATACAAACAAATATGGAAAAATATTCATATATACTTTTAAATTTACAAAATCCAAATTAGAAAAAAACTATGATCTCAATTTTGTTTTTAAAAAGTATTCATGTGAGCTTAAAAGACATCTAAAAAATGAAAGCACATCAAAATCCTAACAGTGCCTATCATTAACTGGTAGGAATAAAAGTGGTTTTAACTTCCTGCTTGACACTTTTTGTGTTTTCCATATTTTATTTAAAAAAGATAAATCAGAAAAAATATATATCTATATCGATAGTCTCCTTCTAGAAGTTCATGAGACCCCCAGTTCAGCAGTGCCTCCTCTTGACACCATAAGTAGAATGTAACTCACTGCCTTTGGCAAGTTCTGTCTCTTACGCCACCCTCCACAGGTCAGGGGCTCCCACTGGCCCTCAGCATAGGTCTTCAGGAGCACATGCTGAAGGCTAGACACCAAAGTCATCTTCCTAGAGGGACCCACAGCCCAGAAAGATGACACCTAGGGAATCCACTCAGGCAAGCAGAAAGGAGCCCTGCCAGAAACTGCAGGAGCAGACTGTTGGCCCAAGCAGACCTCTTAGCACCCAAGGGGGCCAGCCAGGGTTCCTCGGTCACACACCCCCTTCACACATCAGGGAGGAGCACAGAAAGTCAGCCTGCCGTCTGAGGTCCCGCGCCCAGAAGAGGCTTCTGAGGTCCCACACTCCAGAAGTCAGAGTCTAATCGAGAGGTTTCCCTGCCTCCACTGGCCCATGCAGCCCCACCTAAGCCCCCAGTCCTCACACAGGTAAATAAAATTAAGGTAAATCCCAGGAAGTAACCTAGGGGTGTCCATTTCTGAGCATCTACTCTATAGCTTTCTCTCACTCCTCCTTTACAGTGAGGCAAAGATAGGTGACTTTCCTGCTAGGGCTCAGGAAATACCTCCTTTCTTCCTTCCCACTCTTCCCTCCCGTTTCCCTCCTAACCCCCTACCCCCAGCCCCACAAGGGAACACAAGGAGCCCACAAATAAGTAAACAATACATACATGAGGACTGGATGGAGGAGAAGCCGTGTTAGTAGGTGCCAAGCTCGACAGACCGTCTGCAAGCTACAAACGAAACATGCTGGTTAGCAACGGGATTAGAGAATCCACTTCAGGGAAGGCTGGACAGTCCCCAGGAGGTAGCGCTCTCTGACCAGGCACCCTCTGCTCTTCCTCCAGGGAGAACATGTGCTTTGGAGTTGGACAAGCCTGGCTCCAACACCTCACCAGATGTGTGACTTTGGACAAGCCTCTTGACCTCTCTGAATCAGCGTCCTATCTGGAGAATGGGTCCAAAGCCCACCTCACAAGGCGACAGTGAGTACGAATGAGATGAAGGCTGGGCACGTCCAGCACAAGGCAAGGCACGTGGAAGGAGCTCAGCCAATGCCTGACTCCTGCCCACTCTCTCACATGTCCTCCCTCCCTCTCCAAAATCTGCCTACTTCAGGGACACTCCAACTCCCCAGCATCCTAACCACTGAGCCACACTAACACTGCAGGGCATGGTTCCTAAGCTACAGCAGGTTACTCAGTGCTCCCTCCTCCAGGACAAGAACCAGGGCATCATATGTCTTCTCCAAAACCTGACATCAGTGGGGACTTTAGGAGTCTTACAGTCCAACCTCCACTCCATGCTACAGATCACTTTCTGCATCTTTTTCTGAGCATCAGCTCCTTGCCTGCAATCTCCCAGTACTGTGAATCAATATTTCATAATGTTCACCTTAAGAAATCCCTGCGCTGAAGCCTGAGGAGGGCCTCGGGGCTCAGGGCTGAAGGCAGGGAGACTTGTTCAGAGGCCACTGCGATACTCTAGGAGAAGGGAATGGGGCTCTGGGTGGATGAGTACCAGGCTAGCAGGTGGGCAAGCTGAGAAGATGCATGCTAGGCAGAGGGAATCGCAAGCGCAAAGGTGGAGGGGAAGAAAGCAGCACAGCCCCTTCGAGAAAGAGCAAAGGGGTCAGGAGGGTAGGTGCTGGGGAGCAGCCAGCTGGGACCCAGAGCTGCCGGGGCTGGCTCCTCATCCTCTAAACCTCGAGCTGGGGACTCTAGGAGGACTCCAAAGGGCCAAACCCCAGGCTGCCCTGCCTTCCTCAGCACGAAGATTCTGGGAGACACTCCCCAGATGCCCACAGAAACCCACGGAAGGTGAAGCCCTGCTGGGCCCAGGAGGGGTGTTTGGGAACTGGGATCCCTCCCTGCTCTGTGAAAAGACACATCACTGAGGGGCCACTCAGGGTTGTTCAGAGCCAGAAGCAGAATCAGCCCTGGGCACCTAGCCAGGGCTGCTGGATGGCCCTGGGGTGCTAGCCACATGTCGTGTGACCCCTGGAATAGACTGGGTGAACTCCACGTGCCACCCCCAGCTGGCCAGAGATGGGCCTCGCCAGGCAGCAGCTATGCCCCTCCCATTCGCATCCTGAACCCCACAGAAGCCTTACTGTTATTTTTAATGCAGTTCTTTTTTAGAAAGGTGAGAGGGAAACCGGCAGTTCACCAGAGCAAAATAAAGCTAAACATAGTGTTCCAAAGATCTAGTCCAGCTTCAGAAATTACACGTTCCCCTTTGGGACTTAGGCATAATTTGCCACTCTGGTTCTGGGAGCACGTTCCCACCTTCACGGCATCCCAGAGACTATAACCAGAGCAGCAGGCTCAAAATTAGCCCCAGCCCCAGCGCCTGGGAGCCTGGGAGCCTGGGAGCCTGGGAGCCGGCCAGCCCCAGCACCCGCCCCACAGAGTGAGGAAACAGTCTCCCGAGGCCTCCTGCACACTAGCCGGCCAGGCCTGTCTCCTGCTGGCACCCCACGCTCACCACACACACAAAACACACACACAGACACACACCCACCACCTCTACTCCACATATACACCCACCTCTGCCACACACATCTCTACCACGCACACACACACATCCCACCTCTACCACACACACCACCTCCTCTACCACACACACCACCTCCTCTACCACACACACCACCTCTACCACACACACACCACACCTCTACCCCACACAAACACACACACTCCACCTCTACTACACATACCCCACCTCTACCACACACACACCACCTGTACCACACACCCCTCTACCACACACACACACCACCTCTACCACACACACCATCTCTACCACAAACACCCACCACCTCTACCACACACACACCACACCTCTACCCCACACAAACACACACACTCCACCTCTACTACACACACCCCACCTCTACCATACACACACACACCCCACCTCTACCACACACACACCACCTGTACCACACACCCCTCTACCACACACACACCCCACCTCTACCACACACACACCACCTGTACCACACACCCCTCTACCACACACACACCCCACCTCTACCACACACACACCACCTGTACCACACACCCCTCTACCACACACACACCCCACCTCTACCACACACACACACACTACCTCTACCACACACACACCACCTGTACCACACACACCTCTACCACACACACACACCACCTCTACCACACACATCACCTCTACCCCACATGTACACACACCCCCTCTACCACACACACACACCACCTCCACCACACATACACCACCTGTACCACACACACACACACCACCTCCACCACGCATACACCACCTGTACCACACACACACACACCACCTCCACCACACATACACCACCTGTACCACACACACACACACCACCTCCACCACACACATCACCTCTACCACACACCACCTCTACCACACACACTCTCCACCTCTACCACACACATCACCTCTACCCCACATGTACACACACTACCTCTACCACACACACACCTCTACCACACACACTTGTACATACACACACGTACCTCTTTGTCACATACAACATACACACAGAGTCTCACTTCCAAGCCTTTGCCCGAGCCCTTTTGCCTGCCAGGAAAGCCTCCCTGTCCTCCCCTGTTCACCCACCCGCCTCAGAGGCCCCTCCCCGGAGAAGCTTCCCCGGATGCTTCACCTATGCTGAACCTGCAGGGCCAGGAGACTCCAAGAGTTTGGTCTCCTTGTTAATGAAGCATCTCCTCACTTTGGCATCACTTATTTGAGATCTTCTGGACATCCCCTCTTCCCTTGTCTCTTTGTGACCAGAGCTGGAACTTCCTAAAAGTTATTTCTCTAATTCTTCAGCACACACATATTCCCACCTCCCGAAATTCTCCTTCTCTGAAGACTTAAAGAGGAGCCCCTCTACCCAAGAGCGCTCTCAGAATGCTCAGCAACAGCCGCCCTTGCCATACCCAGCTGGCTCTGGGGGCATCTCAGTGCCTCAAAGGTGTGATTTCTGGGGGCACAGCCTCTATTTGGAGCTTCAAGACTCTCTATAGAAAAGGGACAGGGGGTGGCAGGCTCTCTGTGTGTTCCTGAACACTCTTTTTTCTTCCCCTAATCATAGTTACAACACCAAGAACTGCCTTAATAAAAAATAAATAAATAAATAAATAAATAAATAAATAAATAAATAAATAAATAAAAACTAGTGAACAAAGAACTTAATTTTATTTTAAAGGTAGAAATGAAGTCAAAGACAGAATCAGAGACAGAAAGAGAAATCCAGAAGGAAGAGGAAAGAATGGGAATGAAATGTTGGGAGCTGTGCATTCAGATTGTATGTTTGGGTGGGTTTCAGTATTTTTCTATATTTTCCAAATGCTATATAAAGAACACATATCATTTTATCGTCTGAAAACAATGAAACATCATTTTCTAAAGCAGAGAACTAGATGGAATAGGATACTTCTGCTCTCCCTATTTGATGACACACCCAGGCCTGCCCTCAGAAAGTTCAAAGTCAAGGCCACAATTCCTGCACTGCCACCACCAAGCCTAGACACTCCTCTGGCCAGCACCCATGGGAGCTCGTGCACACACCTGCTCCTATCCCCCCACCTCTCATGCACACTCATGTGCACACACCACCCCCACCCCTAGTCTGCCAGGCTAAAGTCTACACATAGGATGGTTGCACTGACCAAGAACAAGTGGTGGAGTTAATACGTCTGAGTATTTCTCATCCCAATCCTCATTGCCATGGAGAGTTTAAAGAGGCCAGGCACCACCCAAGCAGGGGCCCCCGCTTACTCCTAGAGACAGACACTGATCTACAAGCCCTGGGAGGTTGAGCACAGACCTGCCTTATACACGTTTTGAGTCACCTCCAGAACTGGCCACTCTCGACACAAACCAAAACACTTCTAGAAACCTGAGAAATGCTCCGTGGTGAGTGTGCCAGCCCATGGCCTGAACATCAAGCAAGGGTCTCCAGTGACATGTTCTAAATGTGTGGCCAGCTCATCCCAGGACCTGGGCAGATGCTGGTAAGAAGGCTTCGGGAGCAGAGAGAAGGTGTCACTGAGGAAAGAGACAGGAAGGGACCAAGATGGAAAGGTAACTCTGGCAAGAGCAGGTTTGAGCTAGGAGGGGTCCTAGGACCACAGCCAGGACACGGTGAACACATCCAGCACCAGGCAGGGCTGCATCAACTGTGAGGATGGAACAGGCTGCTGAGAAACACCGGTGGGGCAGACAGGAGCCAGCCAAAATCCAAATTCTGCCAGACCTCTCGTCCCTCCTGTCCCCAGAGGCCAGGGACTTTCACGCTATCTGCATTGGAGGAGGAGGGAGAGGAAGAGAGCCCAGCCATAGTTATCTAGCAAACCACTGGAACTGTACCCAGGGTCAGCTGCCTCCTGGGTTGGCCTTGGAGCGCCTGTCCTCCAGAGTGCCAGGGACAGGGAGGAGAGGCGAACAAGTGAAAGATTTCCTGGATCAGCCCAATCAGAGCAATAGATCTCAGAGAAAAACAGGAACAAAGTCAGATACCAGACAAGGGGCTTCCCCAGAGGGCAAGGGCTCCCTGGAGACCAGAACTGGTCTCCCTGCTGGGTTTGAGGCTCTTGAGAACAGAGTTTTGTCTCCTTCATCAGACAGGGAGCTCCATGAGGGCAAGGTCCAAGCCTCCCCCATCAGAGCAAGGCAGTGTCATTTCCTCCTCCTCCCCCATCCCAGGCCAGGGGAAGCCCAGCCCCTCCCCAGGTGGGCACACCTCCAGGAGCCCCATCCCAGCTCCAACCAGTGCTGCTGGTCTGGCCGGCAGCTCTAGCCAGAGTGGCCGTGTGCTCCCACAAACAGCACAGGCCTGGCTCTGGCTCAGACCCCAGCCCCAGTTCCCTCATGTCAACGCCGGGAGGATGGCCAGGCTGGGCCTCCTCATCGTCTGCCTCTGGCTGTGCTTGTGGCCAGCAGGACCTAAAATAGTCCCTCCCCATCTGAGTGTGTAGACATTTTGAGGGCAGCACACACAGAACGGAAATCCTGCTGGGCAGGCCCTGCACTTCCCTGCACAATCTCAGACAGGCCCATGGAGCAGCCGGGAAACAGGAGCCAGGAGCAGGCAGCCAGAGTTTGGGGCAAATTATCTGCCTAATTCAGCTATAAACACCCAAGCAGGCCAGAGGCACTAGCACTGAGTTTAGTTAAATTTCACATAGGGACATCTGAAATTTCCATTTGAGTTTCCCCAGCCAAGAGAGTGATTCCTCCTCAGATCCATACAGACAGTAGCCAGAAAATCCATCCATCCATCCATCAACCCATGCGCCCATCTACCTACTTGTCCAGACAGACAGACTTTCATTAACACCTCCGCTAAGCGAGGCCTTGTGCTGAGCACTGAGAATACAAAGAGGAAGGAGCCGCAGTTGCTCCCCAGAGCTCAGCCTGGGGAATGTGCTAACATCGACAGAGACGTGCAGGCCCTAGGGCAGCACAGTGACCCAAAATAGGCAAGTCTCACAGAAGAGGAGGAACCAGGAAAGACTCCCCCAGAGAAGTGACCATGCCTAAGTTAGATCTTAAAGAATGACCAAGAGTTGGCGAAGGGACAGGGGGCAGGAGGTCCTTCAGCAGAAAGGCTGGCAGGGCAGTGCCCTGGAGAGCCATGGAGGCTGGTGAGATGGAACTCAGGGCTTCTGAGGACTTTTAGCATCAATGAAACTACAGATGCAGCAAGGCCCGAGGACACAGGTGTTGTCCACACAGGCCTGGAGGCTCTGCCTCTGGGTGGCTCAGAAGTTCTGGGAGCCCCAGGGTGCCAGGGGTGTGACCAGCATCTTGCAAAGCCCAGAGAGGAGGGTGACAACCTGGAACAGATGGTGAGTTCAAGGCTGGTGCTCACAGTGAGACCTTTCTCCATGTCTGCTGTGGGAAGGACCAGATGGGCTCAGCCCTACAGAATCTAGAGCCACTCCATGGCCCACAGTGGGGGCAGTGCTGCCTCTCAGCACAAGATGCCACAGACCTCCTGCCATGCTCTGTGGCACTGGCATCTGCATCACTGGCTGGCCCTTGGTTGCTGAGTATGTAGCAAAGGGATGACTCCTACCTCCCCCAGGGCTGGAGACCTTAGAATAATGCCCCTTCCTGCCTCTTTCCTCCTTTTCCCTGCAGATGGAGGAATGGGGTGAGATGGACTCTTGGCTTGGACACAGCCTCCTCTTTCTAAGCTGTCTCCAAGAAGCCACCAAGCACAAGCCCACAGAACAACCTTCCCCCTAAGAAGGGGCCTGTCCAAGGTAGGGAGATGGGGCTGGAGGATGCCAGAGATGGCCCACTTGCTCCCTCCCCTGTTGTCCTTCTCTCATTTGCTCCCCACCCTGATTTTCTCGTGATCTCCAGGAGAAAGCCCTCGCCATGGCCCCCAGGGTAGAGGGGCTATTTTTCACATATGCTTCCAAGAAAAGGGATTGAGTCTTGCGCAGATGAGCGCACCCCACCCCGCTCAGCCAGACTGACAGCTCCCATCTGGGTCTCTCTACTGGACAGTGTCCAGCTGCTGAAGCCCAGAAGGGGATGTGTATAGAGGCCGTGTGATAATGAAGGGTTGGAGAGAAGGGGTGGGAAGGGATGAGGAATGGAGGGGAAGGGTGACCCAGGCCTCCCTGGAAGATGTCCATCCTACCTGGATGGGGATGAGGGGCTCCTTGTCATCAATGTCGATGAGCACGTCTTCCCCAGGACTGAGTAGGCTCACATCGTCTGCAGGGGAGGGAGCCATCCAGGCCTGAGAGGGGCTCTCTCAAAAGACTCGCCCCTCACCAGCCCCAGGGCTCAGCCAAGGGACCGAGACAAGACCCCGCGGTCTCTCCACATCTCTCAGTCAGTACCTCTCGCTTCCTCCCTCCCAATAAGTTCCCGTCTCATCTCCATCTCTCCCATCCTCCTTCGCATGCCCTGTCTCCCACTTCTGTCTTCCTCTCCTCACATTTCTCTCCTCCCTCCCCGCATCATTGTCTCCCTGCCCTCTGTCTCCCTCCCCCCGGGGCCCACTTTGAGCCCTTGCCCCTCAGCTCCCACGGGTATCAGTTACCTGCTCCTGGTGCCCCCCCACCCAGAGCTAGGATCTGCCCTAAGGAAGGCGAGGTCCCCGCCCTGTGGTCTAGCAGAGCGGAAATCGCTTCTCATTCAGGTCTCCATATGAGAAGGACTTCAGGATGCATCTCAACTAGGAAGGGTAGCTTGGCCCTGAGGCCCCCCGTTCCCTGAGCTGCCCATCGTCTCCCCTTCCCCTACCTGGGCCACCCTGTGGGGATGGACTCTCCGCCGAGTAGGGGTCACAGAGGAAGCTCTCCAGGGAGCGGATGGTACACTGGCCCACCACAGGCCGGCGGCCAAACTGGCGGTTATCGATGACCTTGATGGTGATGGGGGGGCAGTAGAGCTCCTCCCTGGGCAGCATCTGGGTGGAGGAGGAAGAACACACTGGCCTGAATGCCTCTCTAGGAAGTCTCCAGGTCAAGCCCAAAGAGCAAAAAATGACTATAAACCACAGATAATCCCCACAGCCAGAAATCCAAAATGGTGGCTGGCCCAGAGCTGGGCAGTAGAGCAAAGCCACCCACCTTTTCTGTCAGCCCTTTGAATGCTGCATGCAGAGGCTGGCTTTCCCCCCACAGCTTTACCTTCCAAATACATCCCGTTCAGCCTGAAGTGAAAACAAGGCTGCGTTCCCTCACTGGCTGGGGAGCGGGCGAGGGGAGTTGGCCCGGGACTCAACATTTCTTGCAGACAGTCCCCCCCAAGTGGATACTCAAGAGTTGGCTTATAGACCCAGATTCTTCTCCCCGCACACCCAAAAAGCACTTTGAACACAACTTGAAATAATTTATATGCTCTCCTTCGGGGCAGCTTTGGCTCAGCCAAGAGGAGGCTTCTGTTGACAGCCACTGGGCCTGGAATTTCTACAGCGCTTTCATCTTGCAAACCATTTTCTTTTCCTCAGACCTGCCTTACTCCGGCCACTAGGTCTAGGCATCCCAGGAAGCTGCAGAGGCCTGGGGGGCCTGAGGGCTGTGGGGGTGAGCTCCTTTTAGGGGGCACAGGCTGGGGTGGGACATGGTCAGAAAAGGTTTGGAGGAATCCTGGAAAGCCAAGCCCTAGCAGGTCCCTGAGGGTGCTCCAGGGGACTGAAACCTGTCCCAGAGGGAAAACAGCCAGGGGATGGCTCCTTGGGACTTTCGCTGATCCAGGATCTGGGTAGGAGGCAGAGTCTAGCCCCATTTGTCCTACTCAGAGGCCTGAACCCTTCCAGTGAGGAGGGTATGAGCATTTCTCCCCATGTTCACAGGAAGGTGAGGGGTCCTACCCTGGACCACGCAGGGAATTGGAGCACAAGTCCCAGGCTGCTCGGGGCCATGTAGAACTTCTAGCCCCAGGATTCTGGAAAAGGACAGTAGGGAGGTGGGGCTCACCACTTCCATGAAGAGGGTACAGATGTCAAAGTTGGGGTTCTTCCGGAGGTTCCTGATGACACAGGACTGCACCGTCTGGCCCCCACACTCTATCACAAGGCTCGGGGAGGAGATGCTGGCCAGCTGGTAACTCTTCATGTTCCGCAGGCCCCATGCCAGGACCTGGGCACACAGAATGAGGAGAGTGGCTTGGAAGGCCCCAGGCCCCAGGAAAGGCTGGGGCAGGAAGGGGAAGGGCATTCTGCTCCCAGCCCCCACGCCCAGGCCCGGCCGGCTCACCTCGATGGCGGTACGCTGGAGCGCTGGCTTGATGTTCTGAGGAACCATGTAGATGTTGGCCTCCCTCTGGGGTGGTGGGTAGGGCAGGTCTGTGTCCTCAGACTGCAGTGGACAGCAGGTGGAATGAAGGCAAAGGTGGGAAGAAGACCAAAGCAAAGACACAAGAGAGAAGGACAGATAGGACAGAAAGAAATGCCAAGTGTAGGGAGAAACAGAGAAGTAAAGACCGAAGTGGACAAACAGGGAGGCAGAAATGAGAAAGCTAAGTCAGTTTTGGCCAGGCACCATCTTCTCCAGGATCACAATTCCAGCACCTTCACCCAGGGTTCAGGTCACCCTGTTTCAAATGAATCCCTCCTCCCATAACGCAGGCTCTGCTGCCCCCTGAGCTGCTCCGGGTCTGCCCCTCCCTGACATGCACACGGCACATGTGTGCACACGCTGCCCACTCCATCCTGGCAGTCCCACTTCATCCCCTCTCAGTCCCAGAGAGGACCACGTGCCTGCCCCCCAGCCTGGTTCTCCTGCCTCCTGGCTCAGACCCTTCCAGGTTATCATCTGCCCTGGTATTTCACCCCCACCCCCATCCCCACCCCCAGACACCTTCCAGCCCCAAACCCCACCTCTCACACCTGTCCCCTGTGAGGACAGAACACTTGCACTGTGAGCCAGAAAGACAGCAACCGCCCAATGGGAGAAGGGGCTATAAGGGCCCGTCATCCCCAGAGAACCAAAGCACACTGCTGGGGAGGGTCTCTCTCCACTACAGAGACGAGCACGTGTGTGTCAATTCTGGCCTACTAAGGGTTTGCCAGAAAGAGTTGGGCAAAAATCCTCAATGATCACAAAGAACTACATGAGGAAGCAAGATGGGGCAAGGGAGGCAGGTACTGCCTTAGATAGTTAACCGCCAATAACAGCAGTTAGGAACACAGGTGTGAGTCCTACCTCCACTACGTATGACATTAAATAAATTATTTCACCTCTCTATGGCTTAATGTTTTCATCTATAAAATGGTTAGCAAAAGTTGTCAACCTGTAAAGGTCAGGGTGAGGGTTGAAGAAGTTAATACCTGTATAACATTTGGAGGAGTGCCTGGTTCATGTAAACCTTCAACAGGACTATTAGCCCATGTGGTGCTTTTGTGACGATTGGAGAAAGATGTGCTTAAGACTCTTTACTTCCATGTCAGAAAATCATCATATTTTCTGAGTTTATTTGAACAAGACACTTTACTGCCACCTATTGGGAAATTGTTATAATAAATACAAGTATATGGTGTCCTGTGCTAGAAATTGCACCCCCTTAGACACACAATGTCCTTGTGCAGTGCCCAACCTGCCCATCCATACGTGGAGGGCCTGACATGCAGGAAATGTTAACTATAATTAAAAGGACTGTGATGGACACTTTACAGAGCTTGCCTCATGTAATCTCATTTATTAAACAATGAAATCATTGGATTCATTCTCCAAGCAACTTGCGTTGGGTTCCTTCCACAAGGATGGTACATCCATACACAGACGCTCTGCCATAGATGGTGGGAGCAGTCAAAGCAGAGAAAGATATCAGCAGAGAAAGACATCAGCTTCCCCCACCTCCATGACTCACTTCACAGCCAACCCAAGCCACACTCCTGCCCAGTGACACCCTGATGACACCATGTTTTCCCGGACCTACAGCAGCGGGAAGCTTAGTCCTAGAATCAGACTTCATCTCTAGTTCCAACTCTGCCACCTCCTCGCCGTTTGACCTTGGGCAGATTACTTAACCCCAGTGACAGTATTCTCAGATGAAGATCTGAGATAAGCTGCTCTGAGAATTAAATGAGAGAACAAATCTGACTAGCGCCTGGCACACAGGAGGCGCTTAGTAAATGGCTATGACTGTAACTATTACTAGAATTGTGCTTAGTACCATTGTTTTTGCCATTGGTGTTGGTGTTGATCTCCCCAGGGTGACTTCAAGAGAGCTGAGCCATCAGAAGCATCTTTCAGGGCAACACTGGCTTTATTACTGTCTCTAAGTCACCAGGGCATAAAGCAAAACTCTTGTCATTTTCCTCCAGATCCACAATGCAGGTGACATGATGCAGGAAGCGCCTGCCTTGCTGACTGGCTGACAGGGAGGAATGATGGACAGGGCTGCTGCAGTGCACAGTTCCAGGGGCTGCTATGCATGGCACAGTCCACATGAAAGGTGCCCTTGGAGGATAGAGGCAGGGCCTGAACAGCTTCTACAGGCTGCTATGGGGACCCCCAGTTTGATGTCCTTCCTGGGCACTCCAAGGCAACCAGCTGCAGGTGGCAGCACAGCAGGGTATCCTCTTTAAAGACAGGGTTGCACTTGAAGGCCTGCTTGTGGCCTGTTCATGGCCCCTTACAGCTAATGCCCAACCCAGTATGGACCCAGAGCCAAAAACCTAAGTCAAAGAGGGGCCAAAAGAAAAATCCATCAGGGAGGGAACAGCCCCAGGATCCCCTGAGTGGAGTGGCAGAAAGACCAATTTTCTCATATACTCGTTCTCTTAAAATCACTAGGGAAAACTCATGAACACATTCCTCCCAGAGTATTTCCTCTCTAGGCCCCCAAACGCTGGGCAGTATCCACTTTATCCCTCGTTTCCTCAGCCTGTCTCTCCCTCGGGGCTCCCTCAACCTCTACGGTGATGACATTCCTCTCTAAAGGCTGGGGACCAGGCTCCCCATCTTCAGGAGCCTGCTTGCTGAGGGCAGGGGAACGAGAACCTAGAGAAGGGTAAGCTCCAGTACCGTTTGGAGAAGGCCCTGGAGGAAGAAGGCAGGAGCACACAGCTGCGGAGCATCGGGCCCAGCGGAGGCAGAAGGAAGAGACAGGCAGAGACAGTGGTTAGAGGTATGTCCAGGCAGCTTCCTCAGCACGAGGTCACCGCATGCATCCCAAGGCCATCTCTGTCCACCGTGCTGTCCCCAGGGGTCCCAGGACATGCTTCTTCCCTGCCATTTCCTGCCACCTCCCAGGGTTGCCTGCCTCTGTGGCTCCCCCTATGACCATGCATCCAAATGCTCCTCCCCAATTTTTCACACTGTCTCCTGGATCTTCTCCTTCCCAATTTAAAGACATCCCCATCTCCCAAATCCACCCGCGCCCTCCTCTCTGTGACCCCTCTGCAGGTTCCCTCCTCTCCTCTCTCTAATCCTGTCTCCTCCTTCATGTCCATACCACCAGCTGCCCAGTGCACCCTACTTCTGCCCTCAGCACCCCTCCCCAGAAATTTGTCTCCAAAGTCCCCTACCCGAAGGACACTCATGGGCTCTTCTCTCTCTCGCCCCCTCAGCAGCAACTGGCCAGCTGACCTCGCCTTCTTCCCAAACTGTCTCTCTGGATCCACACTGCTGGCCCCCACCCTGTTTGCTGAGCCTCCTCCGCAGCCTCCCCATCTTCCTCCACCAAGCCCTGATCTGCTCCTTAGCCCTCTCCTGGACTTTCTGCTCCCAAACATCTCTGCTAAGCCCCAATATCTTACTGCTTAGTTCATTCATGTGTCCTACTGGCCTCTCACACTGAACTTGTCCAAAACTGGATTCTTTATCTTCCCCCTCAGAACCTGCACACTTCAAGTCTGACCCCACCATCCACCTAGACAACCAAGCCAAAAGCCCCCATGCCATCCTTGGCTCCTCCTGCCCCTCATCGCCCTGCCTGACTGATCACCAAACACTGGTGAGCCTGTCTCCTGAACATCTCTCACGCCTGCCCACCCATCTCCTTGGCTCAGTGCAAGCCACCGCCCTCTCTCACCTGGACTCACCAGCACCCCCCTTTCACTCGGTTCTGACACCCTCTCCCGAAAGCCCACGCGCGCTGCAATCTGCAGCCAGGGCAGGCTTTCTAATAACGTCACTCTCTGCTTCAAGTCCTCCAATGTCTTCCCACCGGCTCAGGATGAAGTGCAGACTCTTCAAAGTAGCCTCCACAAGACCCCTAATCTTCCAGCTCCTGCTGCCTTCTCTGGGCATGTTTCTCCTCGGATGAATTTCCCCTTGATGACCCCAAGTAGTGATGAACCACCTCCTGGGATACACGCAACCCCTGCCCTTCTGAATGCTAGCAGGTTGCAGGAGACACCATGCTCTTTTAGCTTTGAGGCTTGGAGCTCAGTGGTCCCCCTGTCTGAAATGCACTTCTACCCCAACTCCTTCTGTACTTCCTATTCGGACTGCAGGTGTCTATTTAAATATTCCCTGGTGCCCCAAGCTTAAGTACCCCCGTAGCTCCCATAGCAACTTACACTTATTCTCATAGAAAGACACATCAATCCATCACCCCGTGCCATCTCCACGTGTTCATTTGATTGTGTCCTTGGTTAAACCAGCAATTCTGTACACAGGGACCATAGCTGAATTCCCCCGTCCAATAAATAAATGATTATGAATGGATAACTGAAGGGGAAGAGGGAGGGTGAAGACAGAAGAGTGGGTGGATGGGAAGATAAAGGAATGAATCCAGCACACACTCTCCTCCTTCCTAGCACCCGTGGCTGCTCCAGCCTGACCCTGGGTCCTCCCCAGGCCTGCTCATTACTCCCTCTGGGTCAATTTTCTTTACTGCCACCTGAATCTAACCCATTTTTAGGGCCTAATTCAAGATCTCTAGAACAACTCTCCAAGACGCTCCAGAAACGCCTTATAACCTGACTCTGACTCTCTTAACCCCATCTACGTGACCCTTTCCCCACATAGCCCATTCCCAGGGTCCTAAGGGGTCTCTGATCAACTCACAGGCAGGAGTCCTGAGGCCTCTGCCAGCTCTTGAGCCTGGTTTTCAACTTTTTTTCTGGTCCAGTCCACTTGAGGGGTACAGCACCCCCACCTCCAGGACAGTAATTCTCAGTGAGGTGCTGTGACCCTCATTGCAACTGGGAAGCCTCTCAGCACTGCTGGGCAGACAGGGTGTGGACTGAAAGTGCCACCAGAACATCCTGATTCACCGTCCTATGGCTGATGGGGGACTCTGATAAGCCTAACTAGAGGAAGCCACATTGGACCAGCTCCCGACTTGCTCCCCTCAAATGCAGGGACAACCAGGGGCGGCTGCAGGGATGGGTTCTACAGGTGTGCAAGGTGTTGATCAAGCCAGCCCAGACTAAGAGGACCCCAGGAACAAGTGAAGCTCTCTCCCCTACCAGAGCTGAAGCCATCCTTAAGCCCACTTCAGTCTATCTGTCCCGCTGGCCAGTTTAGCACAAAGAACCAAGGCCCTGAGCCATGAAAGGGGCTCCCCTAGCCCCATCTAGGGGCCACCACATTAGACAGGAGTCGCTCCCAGGACAAGGGAAGTGGTGGCAAGCCTCCTAGGTCAGCCCAGTCACCAGTAGCCTATGGACCCTCACCTCACCCAGGAGGGGACAGAAGACTCTGCAGTCACATCCTGGTTCCTCCGGGAGCTCCAGGCAGGGGGCAGCCAGGCAGGCTGGGAGGGCTCCATTGTCTGCCTGCCCCACCCAGCTCGTTAGGAACAACATGTTGCTCTAATTACACTTCCCAGGAAAAACAGTGTTTTAAATTAAGGCCTTGGGGGAGGTATGGGGGATGGGGGACCACTGGCTTTATTTTCCTGATTGCAAAACACGAAATTTTTCCTTCCAGTGGATTTGGGGGTACAGGAGAGTACCCCGGGTACATCTCAGAGTAAAAGCCATATATACCCTGCAGCCTGGATGGGTGGATGGAGTGGCATCCGGTGGCCCCCACCCCTGAGCTGGCAGTAAAATCAGCCACGAAGCATACAATCCCTCCCACCAGGGCATCCCCTGCGCCAGCAGGAGAGAAGCAGCAGAAGCAAGGGTAATACTCTAAACCACGCCCCCTCCCCTCCCCACCTCCCCAGAATGGTCAGGACCGCAAGCCCCATGGGTCTTCCTCTACACATGTTCTGTATCCTAGGGGGCCCTGGGCATTCGGGGGCCCGCCATCACCTCTGCTGCTGTGTGTGCGTGCATGTGTGCGCCCTCGAGAGTGTACACAACTCGCACACGCTCACACGTGCGTGCACACATTCTCCAGTTCTCAGGAAATCTAAAATTGCAGTTTCTTTGAACTCATTCCCCTTGGCAGCATGGACTGCCTTTGTTCTCCAGACAAAAAGGAAAAGAAACGAGACAGAGGGCTCAGAAGAGGCGGGGAGAAGGAGGAAGCTGGGGCCAAGGAGCAAACAGGAAGAGTGAAACACGAAAGGAGAGTGGGAAGAGACTCAGGAAGAGAAGGAAAGACAAAGAAAATGCAGACCGGGGAACGCAAAGGAAACCCTTCCCTCCATCCGTTCCCTCTGCGAGGACTCAGATCTCCCGGACATCATCAAAGCCTCAGACACACCATGCAACAGCCTCACTTCCTGACCAAGAGCCACAGAGAGGGGCGTCCCAGGTGGGCATAAAGCCTGGGAGAGGGGAAGTTTGTTGTCCACCAAGCCGCATCCAGGAGGTGACATGCCCTCAGCCCAAGACACTGCTGCCTGGGCCACCTCCCCACATTTTCTACCAATCCCAGCTTCAAAAGCTAGCTCAGTGGCACCTCTTCCGGGAAGCTATCATCACTGTCCTGCTCTGGGAACCTTCAACAGGGGCAGACAGCACTTCATCTCATTCACAGGCACTGTGGCTTGGGAATCTCCGCACCCGGCTGCGCTAGCTGAAAGGCACTTCCCACAAGAGAGGATAGCCTTAAACCATCCTTCAGAGTCACTTGCCCCATCCGTTCCTACTGGTCTGTCTCCAGTCCAGGCCCCTATCTCAACTGACTCAAGAGCCTCCTAGCCAGTCTCTCACACCCACACCCCTGCAGCCAGACAGCTCCCCAACACACCCATCCTTCCCTCACTGCCCCCTGACTCTCATGGGCTCCCGTGGCCAGGGGCTCAGGAGGAGGCTCCCAGCCCTCCAGGAAGGCTTGAGCACTCTTCACGAGGATCGGGCCGGGAGCCTGGCAGCGGCCAGGTGGGAGATACAAGGCAGGAGCTTGGTCACAGCAAAGAAGACAGAAAAACCCTGCTGGGGTCCTGCCTCCAGCAGAACCAGCGGCAACAGAAGGACCACCCGGCCCCGGGGCTTCTTAAAGTGAAGAGGACTCAGCATCTTGGCATCAGGCTTAGCCTTCAAGTGAGAAGGACATGGGCTGAGCTAGGGGTCCCAGGGCTGTTCCCTGGGGCTGAGGGAGGCCACAAGGTCATCTTCTGGGGCTGGTCCCTGGACCAGCAGATCATTCATCCCACTGGGATCGGTCCTCCTCGGACCCTTTGAACCTGCTGGCCTGGCCCAGCCCTGTGCCTAGCACACTCCTAGGACTCGCTCTCCCCTGGCCCTGCTGACCCACACCCGCCCTCAGCCTGCCGCCTGGTTGGCCCTGCAAGGGGACACTTGGCGCTCTTTGGGCTCTGGCCCACGAGCTGCAGTTTTGATTTGCTTTCTGACGAGACTGCAGCCAGATCCCTGCCCTCGGAATCTGAGCCTTCACTGTTATATATTACGAATCCAGTTATTAAGGATTTTAACTTTTTTTTAATAACTCATCCCTGGGCTGGGTCTTCTTCAGAGCAGGCTGTGGGTTTTGGCCACAAAGTGCACTCAATCAAGAGAGAGGGCTCCGTGCTGCTTCCCTGGACAGGACTCCACCTCCCTTTCCAAATCGGCAGTCTTTCGCAACTGCAGCCAGAAGCAGGAGGCCGCCTGTCAGGCACAATTACAGCAAGCTCACTTGGCGGACCCCACCTCGGTCTGGGAGCAAAAGGAAGTGAGGTAAGGGGTGCGGGGCCTGTGGATCCCACATCCTGACTCTGCACTTCAAGTCCAAATTGCACTGAAAATGTCAAATAGTGTCCGCTCTCAGTCTGGGGATTCCCTAACGGCAGGAAGTGGCTGCCCTTTTCCCAATGCCTCATCTGACCAGGGCTCTCCTTCCTGTCTCTCCGCCCAGGTCTCTGTCACCCACCCTCTGGCCTGGCTCACGACAGTCCACCCACAGATGCACAGGAGGCCATAGGGAACGTGCTTCTCGCCTCCCATGGCAAAAGATGCAGTCTTGCTTTATCTAAATGCAAACTCTAAACTTTTTCCAGTCCCTAGGAGGTCTCCAGCTCACCCCATCCCCCAAACCAGCCAGGACCCAAACTGGTCCTTGGCCTTTTAAGCCAAAGCCATGTTTCTCACTTTCTTTCTAAGTGCTGATGGGCATAAAGACATTTGGCTAATGCCGCCTCTGCCAGAAAGCCTTCCTTGACTACTCTGGCCCCTTCCAAACAATGTATTCTTCAAAATGTGCCACCTGGTACTTAATCATTTAAGACTCTGTATTGCTGTTCCTGTTGTCTGGGTGAAATCTGGCCTCCCAGCAGGATAGCAAGCCTTCTCAGACCAGGATCACTCCCAGGACACACTCTGGGTGGCCCTGAATCCACACAGAGCATGGGGAATAAAATCCAGACAGGTCTCCATGTGACAGGTGCCTACTGGGCACCAGGAACCTGGAGGGCTCCAGGTGTGTGCTTGGAGGCTGGCTTCACCTTCCCTCCACCTCGGCCCACCCACCCCAGCCACCAGACCCAGCTCACCTCATCCAGGATCCTCGATGTCTCCTGCACCTGGCCCACAGCCATGGGATGTGGCACATCCAGGAGATGGTGATGGGGGGTGGGAGGGGAAAAAGTTCTCCATTAGTATCAAGGAGCACTAGGCGGGGCCAGAGGTCAGCACGCAGATGCCAGCACTAAGAAGAGCCAATAGAAACCACCTCCCACCAAGGTTAAGAATGATGTACTTCCCAGGCACGTCCCCAACATGGTCCCTGAGAAAGAAGGTGTGATGGATGTCAATGCAGAGGGAGGCTAGGAAAGGCTAAAGCATAAGCCTGGATGCCAGGAATCTCTGGAAGCAACAAGAGGAAAGAGAAGAACAGCAGGTGGTGGGAAGGGCCTGGGAGCCTGCGGCCTTGGCAAGCTGAGAAGAACCAACCTAGAAGCCCCAGGAGCAGGCAGCACTGAGAGCAGGAGCTTAGGACAGGGAGGGAGACCTGGAGGGGCAGGGCTGGTGAAGGAGGGCCTGCATGCAGGGAGGGCCTCCCAAGAACTCTGTAAAATGTGTGTGGGCTGCCTTGTGAAGGACAATGGAGGTGTCCCAACACAGCCCAGATGACTACTTCTCATAGATGCAGCTAAACGTGGCATGGAATCAGGTAATCAATCCAATGCACCTGGGTACCAGTCAAAGCTTGACATTTTCTACCAAGACCCCCAGAAGAAGGAAGGAGAGCAGCGGTAAGGGAATGAAGCCTCCGTCACAGGAAGAGGAAAGAAAATGGGGTCTTGGTAAGAACAACTCAGTGGGAAATGTGGTCTGAATCAGAGCTTCTGAAACTCATGCATATGTGAGAGGGCCCTGGAGGGCAAGCTGATACAAAGATTGCTGGGCTGCTCCCTCAGAATTGCTTCAGTGGGCTTGAAGTAGGACTCAAGAACTGGCCACACTTTCAGAACCCTGGGGCTAAGTCAGTGATTCTTAGCCCTGGATGTGCATTAAGATTCCCTGGGCAGTGCTGTCCTGGGGGTCCTAATGCTCAGCCAGCTGAAAGCCACCGGGCTGGACAATTATGAGGATCCTTCCATCTGGAATGCTGTGGTTCTTGGACTTCTCAGAGAAGAAGGGCAGGAAAGACCTGAGCTGGGCAGAGAGATTGTGAGCTTCCTCCAGCCCACACCCTCCTCTGCTTGAAAGAGCTTCCCCAGGGGCTTGAGGCAGGATCGTGGTAATGCCTGACCGCCCTTCCTAACCCAGAGAGGTGCCAAACACAGGGAGACTGGCAATCAGTTTGAAGAAGGAAAGGTCAGAGCAAGACTTACCTCAAAACCAGGAATATGGTGGATGGCCGGCTGGAGTGAAGAAAAGAGAGCTCTGGTCATGTGCTTGTCACCCAAGGCCCCCATCACCCTCATGACACTCACAGACTATGTCAGTGATCAGACTGTCCATGGTTTGCAGCCTCTATTCCTTGGGGGTGGAAGGGATGCTAGGTTGGCATTGTGCCCATCCCTTCCAGACACTTCACCCAGAGCAGCCCTACTTTTATTTGGTCTACATATTGGGGTTCACATCATACTAAGAGGAAGTTTGAAGGTACAGCTCCAACCCAAACCTCTCATTTTACAGAGGGGAGTGGCTGGCCCAGGGCCATGAGGCTAGGTCATGGTGAAGCCAGCACTGCAATGGGGATCCTGCCCTTGCCTGTTCCTGGAGTCCCTCGCATTGTGGCAATTAAGGCTCCCTTAATCAGACAACAGAGGTCCTCCTCCCAGAAACCATGTCAGGATACGATCCAAGGAAGATTAAATCCAGTGACCAGAGGACTTGGACACTCCTGATCCCCAACATTCTACTCCAATGTTAGATGGTATCCTGACTCGGGGTTCAGAAAATGGGTCTCAGCAGGAGGCCTGGCTTCAGAGGAGGTGTTCCAGGCTCCCACAGAGGGTTGGCCCCCACCCCACCCCTGCCATGCACCTCCTGCCTCGGCCTCCTGGATCTGGATACAGACCAGCCTCACCTTCTCTCTCTGGATGAGCTCAAAAGAGGCCAGCAGCTCCCCCGTCGGCTGGCTGCCCCTGGTCAGTGGGAACCAGGCCAGTCGGGGCGTCCGTTCCAAACTCGGTTGACAGATGCAGCGGCCCATAAACTCGTCTGCGCCCTAGACCAAGCATAGAGAGACAAGAATCAGCATCCCTTACCCAGGGCTCTGGGGAGCCTCAGAGAGATCAGGTCTACATGTGCCTTCTGAACTAGCAGGGGCCTCAGTGAGGGCACCCCCTCCCACAGAATGGTGAATTCTGCTCTCCTTAGCAGGACTCAACAACAAGACAAGATGTGAGCAGCCTCGTGACTGTCACTAGGTTTGAATTCCCATCATGCTCGAGAAGTCCCTCTGGACTAGTGTCCAACTAGTGTTTGCCCTGCTGTAATTTAATCAGCGCTGAGACTACTGGAGACCAGAGAGACAGCCTCCTGGCATTTCTCTAATGCCCTCAGCAGTACAGGTGTTTGCAGTTCCAGGGACGTCTGTATCTCCTGCTCATTTCACCCTTAAATTCCCCCACTTTGCAAATGGGGAAACTGTGATCACATTCATCAAATTAAATAAGCCTGGACAAAATGATGTTTTCATAAAGGAAGGTGCCTTTTCTTCAGGCACCTTCCTTGACTCCCTGCTGCCCGGAAGACAGATCCGTCACACTGGATGCAAGGGCAAGCCCCCTCAGGGCTCTGGCAGCCTTCAGCTCGTACCGCCACCCTCCTGCCCTGTTCTGCACTTGCACTCAGTCCTGCTGAGTCCCCCTGACCAGTGCCAGCCCAGCCGCCTGCCTCCCTCCTGCTCCAAAGGTGCCAGGGCCTGTGCCCTTCTCCAAACAGTCCCACATGGACTCTTCCTCCGGTTGCTCCTTCCCCCCTGCATGGTACCAGCTTTTCCTTCCAAGCACCCCAATGTTGGACCCCCCAGCCCAGGCCTGCCTTACCCATGGCCAGCTGTCCCCATCATCTGGTGAGGAATAGAGACAGAAGCACCTTTCCCCACCCCCGCCCACCACACCCACCCAGGGAACCTGACATCTGGTCAGTGCAACTCTTACTGACAATGTCTTCCAAACCCATCCCCTCCCCTTTTATCCCACCGCCACCTCCAGCTTTGCCGTGCGCCCAGCTGGTCTCTTCCAGCAGCATCCAGCCTCCTCTTCGGAAACTGCTGCCCTGACGTCATCATTCTCCTGCTCCCCTGGATTCATACTCCATTCTCCTCCTTCCAGGCCTCTGCCTCGCGCCGACACCCCAACCCCACATTTCCTCCAGGGCCCGGGTCTTTCCCAAAGGCTTTCCTGACATTCCAGCCCATAGCACTCTCTCCCTCCTGGGAGCCTCCTAGAGCTGCTCTGTCCAATACAGGAGCACCAGCCACCTGCAGCTATTTAAATTTTAATTTTACTTCGCTAAAATGAAATAAAATTTACAATTTCATTTCTCAGCTGCACCAGTCCCATTTCCAGTGCTGTGCAGCCTCATGCAGCTAGAGGCTCCCTTTTCGGACAGCACAGCCCTACAGCTCGCCTGTCACCACAGGAGGTCCTGTGGGACAGTTGTGGTAAGACGCCCTGCCTGTGGCACAGAGCTGGGAGGCACTTGGGGACCCGTGCTCTCACATGGAGGATTCTCCACTGTGTGGGTGTCTTGGCTCCCACCTAAACAGGGAACCCCAAGTGAAGGGCCACTCAGCCAGTAATGCAAGTGCTCGATGTACATTTAAGGATTCCACACCGCTCCTCGATGAGAAGAAGGAACTGGCCTGAGATCACACAGGCAAGGCAGAGGCAGAGAAAACCCAAGCCCCTGGCCCACAACCAAGCACCTTTTCCGGATATGTTCCCTTTCACTGATGAGCAGTGTCTGCTGTGGGAACGGCATCTGTGCTAGCAATCCATTTTTAATGACTCTAAAATAGTCTTAATTGCTCTAGGGCCTGCGGAGTTAGGGGAGCACCCATCTGGCTGGGCAGCCACGAGTTCCTGGAGACCCCACCTTTGCACATGGTCCCTCCCTGTGAGGGGACGAGGCAGGAGCCGGGCAGACTCACGTAAGTGTCATGGTCGTACAGCTCCACCACAATGCTGGGCGGCTGCTCAGCAACTGTGGCCGGCTCGCCGAAGATCTCGATCTCGTAGAAGATGAGCGTCTGGTCCCAGGTGGGGTTAAGGGTGTTCTTCACCACCACCGTCTTCTGGCTCTGGTGCAGGAAGGAGACGATGGCATAGGGATCTGCACAGGCCGGAGATGGGGAGGGGAGACAGGACACAGCAGGGGCCATGAGAGATGTCTGCTTCAGAGCCATGTGGGGCCACAAAGCTGGAGCAGGGCTGTGGCTGCCACTCTGGAGCAACAGCATTCATGCTGGGATGCATCTTCCCTATGGGGTTCTTCTAGCCCTGCCATGAGGCCAGCTGGGGGCCACAGTAGGGACATGGAGCCTGGGTCCTGGCAAATGGGCACAAGATCCAGAGAACATCCCTTTTTGTGCTGCTTCCTGAGCTGGCTGCTGGAAGCAGGGTCCAGCTGGGGGAAGTGAATGTCTGTATGGTCTGTTCGTTCATTCATTCATTCATTCATCCAACAAGCATTTATCGAGTGCCTTCTTTATGCCAGGCTAGGGGCTAGGTGCTAGGGGCTGAGAATA
Source organism: Macaca mulatta (assembly GCF_049350105.2). Taxonomy (NCBI): domain Eukaryota; kingdom Metazoa; phylum Chordata; class Mammalia; order Primates; family Cercopithecidae; genus Macaca; species Macaca mulatta. The sequence continues at coordinate 53,169,937 of NC_133418.1, forward strand.
CAATTTGAACTAAATATAAAATATCCACACAAGCTAATGTAAAATTATGATTTGGGTCAGAGCCTTGAAGAATAGACATAAAATGCAGTGAAATGTGTTAGGGAGGGATCTGGCTTCCTTGAGGAAGGGGGAGCAGAGCAGAGCTGCTGGTGTCTGTGAGCTCTGGGATGCCACCACACTGACGTGGCCAGTTCTGCATTTCAGCAAGCTCACTCTGGCTGCCACATGGAGAACAGACTGCAGGGAGCACGAGGAGGTCTAGGGAGACCAGTTCTGAGGCCACTGCAGTGGTCCAGGGAGGAACGATGGTGGCTTAGATGGGTGTGGGGTGCTAAAGGGAAGTGCACAGACTCAGCAGCTATTTAGCAGTAGGGGTGTGACAGAAACCCAAAGGCCCCCGCAGCTCCCTGCTGCCCGCGAACTCCTTTCCAGCCTGCCAGCCTTGGCCACGCCAGCCTGGGACCCAGCCACAAGTCATTCCCTCTACCTTGTCCCAAAGGCTCACTAGAGCAGACTCTAGGGTCAGTGGTTCTCAAATGTGAGCATGCTGCAGAATCATCTGGAAGGCTCATTCACGGTGCTGGGCCCTGCCCCCAGAGACTCGGATTCAGCAGGGCCAGGGTGGGCCTGAGAATTACATTTCTAACAAGTTCCTGAAAGCGATGCTCATGCTGTCTTCTGGGACCACATTTTGGAAACCAATGCAGGAGAGGGACTGAGTGCATATAACTTGGGAGAGGAATGCAGGGCTTGGAGGAGGGGGCTCCCTTCAGCTCCTCCTAATGGGATGTCACCTTGAGGGCTGAACCCAGTGCCTAACCATGCACTCAATACCCTTGGCACCCTGCTCCATCCTGCAATGGCCTGTGCCCTCTGAGCCCTGCAGTCCAGCCCTAGCACTGCCATTCACTTCCCATGTGACCTCAAGAGGGCCTCAGTGGCCTCAGAGGTAATGGCCTCTGTGTTGCTGGCCTCAGAAGGATGCAGGTTCAAACACAACCCAGGGGCTGGGATGGGGAGACAGGGCTTCCACACAAAGGGGAGAAGAGCAAGACAGGCTCCCTGGCCACAAGAAGACCAAATGGGACACCATGGCCACTGCATAGGTGGCAGAGAGAGGGGTGGCAAGGAGTGACCGGGAAAGAGGCGGGAAGGTTGGAGTGGGCAATGGCAGGAAACCCATCAAGGGATGGAGAGACCAGGGTCCAAGGTTGTGCCTGTTGCCAAAAAAAGAGCTGGTTTTAAGAGCAGGGGGTATCTAAGTTAAGGGGCGGACTCAGCCACGGCCACCCACAGGCTGAGCAATGCTGGGTCTGGTTAATAGGAGGCAGCCACCAGCCTGGGGTCAGCCTGACAGCCATCAGGCACAAATCATGGAGGACTTCCTGCAGGAAAATGGTTTTGATCCTGATTCTGTGGAGCAGAAGGGGGCAATGGGAGGCCCTTGGCAGGCGAAGGAGCCAGAGAGAACTGCCCACCACGTCTCTCGACCCCCACCAGGTGGGAGCCTCCCTGGCATGGGGCTCCCCTTTCCATGCACTGGACCTGGCAGGGCTGGCCCTGAGCCCTTTCCCTCCTGCCCCTGGCAGGGCCCAGCGGCATCTGTGTATTTAATGAAACCGTCTGGCTGTGATACCATCAGCTCCAAGCTCGGCAGAGAACTTCTCCAGGTTCCAGTAAGGAAAGGAGGGCGCGTTCCGATAAATAAAACCATATTAGAGAGCCAGCGAAAAAGCCCCTTTTGTTCCCGCCCCGCCCCGTGCTTCCCTATGCTTTATTTTTATAAGCGTGCGGGCCCCAGACCGACCGCGTTTACACAAAGATCACAATTGCACATTGTAGCGGCTGTGCACGCTGTATTGGTGTTGGCAGCACCCCCCACGCTGGCCCCCGAGCAGGCTGACTCCTTCCAGCAGCCCCATCGGCCCAGGCAATGAGCTCAGCGCTCGGGGGAGAACGGGGAGGGGGTGGCTTTCAAACAAAAATCACCCAGACCTACACACGTGCCCCACCCGCCCATGGGAGGAAAAAACACACAACAAAGGCATTGTAAAGAGCAGGCCTGGAGGCCTGGGGCCTCAGACACTGGGCTACTGTGTACAGGAGCCTGGCCTCTCCCTGCACAGGACCCCATCCCTCAAAAAAAAAGAAAAAGGAAAAAGGGGAATAGGGGTGTTGCTAGAGCAAGGTGGTCAGATGAAGGACAGCCAGACACACTCACAGACAAATCCCTCTTCCAGGAAAGCTAAGAGGAGGGAGAGGCAGATTCCCAAAAAGCGGTGGAGGGGAAGGTGAGGGGCTGGGTTTTGCGCGTGCATCACAGCGTAGGGCTCTCCCCAGGGCCACGCCCACAAGCCATATGCAGCGCGCAGCATGCCCTCGCTGAGGCAAGCACTTTGGATTGCAGCTCTGAGGAGCACGGCTGCCCCAGGGAGGATCCAGCCATGAGCACACAAGGATTCTACCTGACTCCATCACCACAAGGGAGTCAGGGACCTGTCACCGGGCCCCAGGCAGACAATTCCTTGGCTGGATCCAGAGCCCTACACCAGGCTGTTCGGGCTGAGCCCTGCTGCTCAGACGTTCCTGGATCTCCGGAGAGGACCGTCTGCATTCACAATACACTACGCTTTCCTCCCGGACCTTCCTACCAACCACTCAGACCACCAGGGTCGGGGACAAAGTGGGAAGTATCACCCCATTTTTCAGAAAAGGGAGCTTTCCCCAGGAAGACTAAGTCGCTCAGCCATGATCCTATGTACTAGACCCCCTGACTCCTAGTCCAGTGCTCCTTCCACCACGCCACCTCATAGGAAAGGGCCCTTCAGAGAGGGTGGGATCGACTGCCAATAACCAAGGCAATGCAAATGAGAACTAGACTCCAGCAATATTCTTCCTATAAAATTAAGAAAAATTGTTCAAAATTATAAAAACCCGGTTTGGGCAAAGAGTCGATGAAATAGGTACTCTCCTTTATTGCTGGAAGCAATTCAGCAAGCCTTCAGAAAAGCAATTGGGCACTATGCCCTGAAAAACATAAAACAATTTATACCCTTTTCCCATATTCCTGGGAGGCATCCAGATTCACCAGAAAGCTAGATGTATGTACAAAGATGTTCACTCTCACGTTATTTGTAATGCATCATTCATTCACTATACAGTTATTGATTGGCTACTCTGTGGGAGGTTAGCACAGTGCTAGGGATAGGAAGATGAATGAGACGTAATCCAAGCTCTTAAGAGTATGACTACTGGTTGGAAATTGTAACCTAAACGGGTATAATACAAGGTGATGTGCTACTTAATAGTGGAGTATACAGGGGCCGGGATGAGGAGCGCCTGATGTCACCTGCTGGCATCAAGTCAGGCTTCCCAAAGCAGGTCTCAAGGATGAGGAGGTAGGCCGTGCAGACCAAGGAAAAGGGGGCATTCCAGGCGCAAGCATGGCACGGGTAAACACACCAAAGACTTTAGGTACTTGGGGAGCAGCAAGCCATTGGTCTGGCTGAGGGGACGAAGGGAGCACCGGGGCAGTGGGGACAGAGGAGGCAGGAGGGGAGGAGGGGTAGATCACAAACGGTCCTGGATTCCTGCTGAGCAATTTGGACTGAATCCTGTAGATCAGTGTTTCCCAAAATGTGTTCTTTGAGTGGTGGGTTCTCTGGGGAGCTAATGAGTGCTTAAACAGATTAAACAGGCTCCTTCCCTGCCGCCGCCTTAGAGCCTCTCATATGCCACTGTGCATTGTAAATCTCGAAGCGTGCAGTGTTTCCCAGTCTCTCTTACTCAGGAACCCTTTTTAAGTGGAGCATTTCACAAGCCTCCAATGCACTTTGGAAAACACCTCCTTAAGCTCGTCTGGTGGATTGCCCCAGCCAGAGCCAACCCTAACAAAAAGCTGTGCTTAAAAAGGGGTTGGGAAGGGAGACTGGAGTTCAGACTTGGGAAACCCAAAAGCAAGAAATCCCCAGCACCACCCAGGACTGAGTCTGAATCTGAGGGAAACTAAGGCACCGGTCATCAAGACGTGGCCCCAGCTGTGGGCAGCTCTGGCTCATCAGACCTCACTGCAGCCTGGCCTGGCAGGACTATCCCACAGGACCACCTACCTGGCCCACCGCTGTGACCTTACCTGGAGCTGTAAGGCCAGCAAAGAGGGCACAGGACTTTCTACTTTCTTGAGAGGTACTCACCCCTGTAAATTAATAAATGATGTGGCATCTGGTCTATCAGCCATCTCTCATTGGCTTGGTTAGCCAAGTTGAAGCCCCTGAGCCGTGACGTGGGAGGCCCTCACAGAGGGATTTCTGGGCCCCTCCTAAGCTGAGGGTCATCCCTTGGAATACAGTGACCTCATGATAGAGCTGCATGAGGGTCCTCCATCTGGGCGGGCTGCTCTGTAAGCAGAGCTTATGATCCCTCCAACCACAACAGCAGTTCTTAACTGGCAGAAGGGGCCAGACTGACACCTTCCTCCCTGGTTCCCTGTGAGAAACACCAGTCTACAATGAAGAGTAACTCAGCTCAAGCTACTGTTCAGGGAAGCAATGCTACCCACCCCACACCAAAGGGGTGGGCAGGACGGAGCTAGGTGTGGTGTTGGTGACGTGTTCTAAGTCCTCTAAAGTCATAGCTTTTCATTTCAAAGCAAACCCAGTACACACAACAGATGTTCACAAAGCAGTGGCAACCCCGTCCCAAAAACAAAAAGAAGTCATTGAACTGGCCGGGCACAGTGGCTCACGCCTGTAATCCCAGCACTCTGGGAGGCCAAGGCGGGTGAATCGTCTGAGGTCAGGAGTTCAAGACCAGCCTGGCCAACACGGGGAAATCCCGTCTCTACTAATGCAAAAAATTAGCCAGGCATGGTGGCGGGTGCCTGTAATGCCAGCTACTTGGAAGGCTGAGGCAGAAGAATCGCTTGAACCTGGGAGGCAGAGGTTGCAGTGAGCCAAGATAGCGCCATTGCACTCCAACCTGGGTAACAAGAGTAAAACTCTAGCTCAAAAAAGAGAAGAAGTCACTGAATTAAGTATCACTTTATGTTTTTTATGACTAATTGCTGCACAGGGAATACACATTAATAAACACATAAGCACACGCCACAGATGCCCTTCCACTGGTCCAGAAAATTGATATCCCAGCCATACACTCAAACCCCACTCAAGTTGCAACCCTCAGGCCATCTGGATGGCAATATCTCCAGGATAGCCTCCCTCTCCCAAGTTCAATATTGTTCAACAAGTGTTTTCTGGGCAACCCCTGCCTATCTCCTCAAATATTCAACCAGGGAGAAGGAGCGGCCATGGTCCCAATGTCCGGGCAGCCCCAAGACCCACCATGTAGAGAGAAGCAAAGAGCACAGCACAGGGCTGTAGGAGCCCCAGGGGAAAGGCCCAGAGAGCAACAGGTCAGAGGCACTGGGAGAGTGGCTCGAGAAGGGCCCTCTCTGCCCCAGACACCCGGCAGGCAGCTGGAAGCTGCATCGGCGACAGACACTGTGCCAGGCCCTCCCCTGGCCCCAGACATTCCGGATTCACACATAAGTTTCCTCAGAGAAATGCCAGCCGGTGGCCGAGCACAGCCTCCGGCCGCCAGCCGCCCCAGGGTCAGTTCCAGGGGAGAAATTGCTTTGGTTTAGGGTTTGGGAGTGAAAATAAACACTCTGGGTTTTATAGGTTCACCCATGTTGGCTGCTGTTTTCCTTTCCAGCAGCTGCTCAATCGGGCCTTTCATTCAGAAGCCAGTGGCCTCTGAGGAAGCCCTGGGCAGTGCCCTCAAAGCTCAAGGGATGTTTATTTGGGGGAGGGGGTGGGGCCAGGATGGAAAGTGTGACGTCTCCGCAGACCGGTGCCACTGCCCTACCAGAGGGGAGCATCGGCTCCCAGCGCTGGGCCCTTGAAGGAGTTCCCTCCCCTCTCTGCGGGGTCCTCGGCCTGCAGGGCCCACAGAGGACAAGGGGGCTTCTGCCTGGGCCCCACCTGGCCACCCCCCTCTCACAAACCCGTTCCCAGCACCCTCACCTCTCACGCCCTCCCGGGAAGGGAGAGAAAGCAAGGCTATAAACTCGTCCATGTCCTTTTTCTCAGAGTAAGTTCTAATTGTCAGACTCCTGGACAAGTTTCCCAGGAAGTAGCCACTGCAGATTCCTGTCTGGCCTGGGCCTGTCAATTCTGGCGGGCTGCTGCTGTACATACTTTCGAGGGAGCTCTCAGGACCCTGGCCCCAAAGCAAAACAGGGTAGAACTTTCTCATTCACCCTGCACCTGGCTGCACAGAGCTGGAGGATGGGCCACTGAGGGCCATAGCTGCTGGAGAGGAGGACGCAGATTGGACCCCACATCGGGGAGGAGAGCGGACCAGCAAGGAAGTCAGCAGATGGCCATCACCTGCAGAGCCATGCTATGTCCAGGAAGTCACTCCCATAGAACTCAGTTCTACTCAACCAAACAGCAGTCACTAGATGGCGAGAGCCTTGGGTTCCATTCCCAGCTCTGACACTTGGTAGTAATTTCAATGCAAGCATTTAGCTAACCTATCCGAGTCTCTGTTCCTTCACCAATAAAATGGGGATGTTGACCACCTACTTCATAGGACAGTTGTAAGGGTTACAGGAAATAATGTCAGCAAAATGCCTGGGCACCTAGTGAGCACTCAGCCATCAAGTGCTGCAGGTTCAAACGTAAGATGAGGCCCCTTCCTGGGGGAGCTTATGGTTAGAGCAGGAAGGAGGTAGCAGAGATAGACCACTGTTAATCTGTGCAGTGGGGAAGGCCTCTGAGGGAGATGCAGGTGAGGAGCTGGCCAAGCGCTGAAGAAGGAGCAACCAGCTTGGCTTGGGGAAGTCAGAGGGCATCTGGGCTGGGTCTTGAAGGATGACTAGGAGTTTGCTGGTTAGAAATAGGGAGCAAATGCATTCTAGACAGAGCGATCACTGAGTGCAAAGGCCAGGCGTGGGCAACATGGACAGAGTTGGTGGGGCTGGAGCTACTGGATAGAGGGCAACGAGCAAAAGGTGAACCAGGTGAGGACCACAGGGCCAGATCACAAGGGACTTGTCTGCTGTGCTGAAGAGTTGGAGGCTCCTGTCAGTGTCTATACTTGAAATCAGAGGAGGGACGTGACCAGGTGTGTCTGGGGCAGTGCAGAAGGTGCCAGGGAGGTGAGGAGATAACCAGAATGACCTAGACACAAAGGGGCAAGGCCAGTGTCAGATGGCAGTGTGACATTAAAGAGGAGGGAACAGATCTGAGGGATTCAGGAGGTAGAATCCTCAGGACTGGGTGACTAAGAATTTCCAGCCTGGGTAACAGATGGCTGCCAACCCCAGGGCCACGGCAGGAAATGCCGAGGCAGCCTGGATCTGGGTGGGGGAAGCTGGGGAGCAAGGTCACATGGAGGTTTGCACAGGATGAACTGAGGTGAGTGAAGGTGGAGAAGTTGGGGGACCCCGGTGTCCAGAGAGAGGACACAGACAAGACTTCTTGGAGCATCAGGATTCGAGGGCAGTGAAGCATCAAGGAGGAGCAGGTCAGAGAGGAGGCTGCAGGGGCCCTCCAGAGGCTGGCGGCTGGAGCCAAGGCCAGAGGAGCTTTCAGGAAAGAGGGGACAGTCAGCGAAGCCTGATCCTGCCAAGGAGTCCAGCAGACCATGGACAAGAGTTTGCTGCACCTGACAACCAAGAAGCCACAGGACCCTGGCGACAGCACCCACCTCCATGCACCCAGCAAACAGCACCCCTTGTTGCCGGAAAGCCAGATGTCTCCATTCCCAGCTCTCAGCCCACAGTCTCTGACTCTCCTGCCTCTCTCCCACCTACCAGAAAAAGAGTCCTTGTCCATCGCAGCCAGGTCCCGGGCCTGGTACATGTAGCAGCGTAGATGGTAGCGGTTCCCATCTTCAACAAGGGAAAAAATAGAGGTGCCAGAGTGAGTGGTTGGGGTGGGTAAGAGCTGGGGCGGTTAAGAGCTGGGGCTCGGGGCGAGGTGGAGTCTGTCCCTAGAAAGGGCAGCAGACAGAGGGGCTGAACGAGGGAAACCATACAGGCCACTGTGCGAGGTCAGGAGAACATTCCACAGCTCGAAAGCGGACACCTGACTAATTAACGTGTCCCTGGGCCAGGCTAGGGCTGGGGGAGAAGAGGTAGAGGAGGAGGGGAGGAGGGGAGGCCAAACAGACAATGGGAGCAGCCACAGAGCACAGGGTCTTAAATGCCTGATATCAGATTTGAGTGGGTGGACACACCACACAGACAGGCATAGACACGTGCGAGCGCACACACATGCACACACACACACACACGGCACTGACCCACCAAAAAGCACACAGACTCAGCTCCCCAGAGCCCCACATACACACCTGATCTTATAACTCTATCCAAACAGAAGCATAAGGTGACACACCCCTATCACCCCATAGATGCCTCGAAGCCTCACTTACAGTCAAATATGCAGGAAATTGTGGGTCTGTTCACACCAAAGCTCAAGGTGGAGACGGACATGGAATCTTCACTCTTGTCGTCCACCACGCCGCCCTGGAGACACGAAGCTGGTTATGGCAGATTCTGCCCCCAGGCCTGGGGGTGACAGGGAGACTAGCCCACAGAGTTAGATCCCCAGGGCCAGGAGATCTCTCTGCTGCTGAAAGCTGAGCCATCAGCCTCTACTTTCATTCTGGGGAGCTTATCCTCTCCTAAAAAATCACCAGACTCCAATGTCAAAGCACCAAAGGACTGTGGGAAATTCTTCTCCCTCTCTAGTGAAGACCAGATGAGCCAAGAACGGAATTTTTAGTTGTTTCAGGCAAAGAGATTAGAAGGAATGACTCGAAGGGGCTCTCCAGGAGAGAATCAAATGGGGATCTGTCCACTAGGGACAAGTCCAGTGGAATCGCAATGTGGAGGTTCCAGGCCAGCATCTCTGGGTCCCCATCTCTGCCATCCCCTGCTAACACAGAGCTGGGTCCCAGGCTCTGGAGGAAGCTGTACCACACACCCACCATCTCTCACCAGTTCCCACTCTGCTGAGGGTGAGCAGGGCTCAGGCTGAGGCCAGAGGTGGGGACAGGAGTGGGTGGACAGTCAGGCTTGGAAGCCAAGCTGTCCATTTACTGTGTATAAAGCTAGATGGTCAGCCCTGCCACCTCGCCCTCATTAGCTCTGGACTCCAACCACTGAGCCACAAACCACTTTGGGGAGCACCAAGACCAGACCACTTCCCTAGGCCAGACACCCAGCTCTCTGGTGCACTTTCTCAGCCCAGAGCCAGAAGCCCAAGCCACAGCCTACAGAGGGACTGGGGAGAGTTGGGGGCCGTTACTAGACACCCCGTGCCGTCTGCTCCCTCTGCACTCACTCAGATGTCTCCAAGCGCCTCTCTCCTCTCCCTCCTGCCCGCTACCCAAACTGTCGCCTGCTCCATTTCAGAGGGGTGGGGTTAAGTAATAAAGTGGCCTCTGCTCCACTTCCTTGTTCAGTCCCACATCTCACAAATGTGTACACACCCTTGAAAGAAAACCCTGGCTCTCCCTCAGACAGCCCGTCATCCCACCAGGCCCACTCAGAGTGGCCAGTTCCCAGGATTCTTCTGCTGGGCCACCCTGACCTTCACCCGGGAACCATTTCCCAAGAATTTCAACCTCTCCCCAGGCTCTGAAGCTACAAAGCCCCCCACTGCCTCCAACACAAGACACCACTGCCACTACTGTGCCCCTGCTCTCCAAACCATGCCCACCCTCAGGGCTCAGTCCAGACCCCCTTGTCCAAGAAGCCTCCCTGGACACCTGTTCTCCCACCTCTGGCCAGGCCATCCCCAAGCCAAAACCAGCTTCATCACCCTCAGTCACTGTGCGGCTAATTGGCCTGAATCCTTCAGTGGCCTGAAAGGTCCAGTCCAGCCTTCTCCCAGTCAGACCCCCAGTGACCCGCCCTATCTTTCCCCATCCAACACCAAGGCTTTCTTCCCCCAATCCCGGCCCTTGGCTTCAGGCAAACCACACTCCTTAAAGCTGTCCCAGACGTACTCACTCCCATAGCAAGCTTACGCTGTTCCACAGCCAGAGGTGCCGTCAACCATCCCAGGCCGCCCCATCTTCAGATCATCTTAGGACACCTAAGCAAAGCCTGCCCTGGTCACTCTGGGTCAACAAAGAATTGCACCCTAAAGGGTGGCTGGGTCTTCCTCTGCTCCACTGCTGCAAAGGGTCTGCAAAACACACACTTGGGAAAGACTGAGTCCCTCTGTTCTCCCAGGGGACTCTCCAAGGTCCTGCTATCCCTGGGTGGGCTCTGACTTCCACTACAGGACATCCTCATTTCTGACAGGGAGATGCCCAGACTCTCCTCTTCCTTTAGCCACAACTTCAACATGGGCTCTGAAATCAGATTCCTTGGCCTCCAGTTCTGGCCCTGCCATTGACTACTGGCTGTGTGACTTTGGGCAAGTTGCTTCACTTCTCTGAATCAATCACTTTACAAATTTGGGATAATTATACAGTAGCTATTTTAGAGAGTTGCTTTGATTATTAAAGAAGATAGAGAACATGTAGTTCTTAGCACATTTCCTGGCTCACAGTAAATGCTCAAGAAATGTTAGCTATCAATGACCTTACAGGGCTTGGGGAGGGGGCGTGTCATAAACTATAAAGTTTGTCATGTGCTGGAAGTGGTATTCACATCACTCATATTTGTTCAAAATGATTCCAAGGTGTTAAAGTGGACATTTCAGTAAGAATCAGGCAAGCCAGCAAGGGCCTCTCCCAATGCCTCCAGGTGGTTTATACATGGTTTCTCTCTCTGTCTGTCACACACACACACACACACACACACACACACACACACACACACACACACAGGGAGAGGTGTGATACACATACAAGGAAGGACCCAAAGGCCTGAAATCCTCCCTTGTGAACAGGTGTGGAAGCCCTGGACCCCTGGCAGGAAAGGCATTTGGCCTGGCCCTGAGGCACTGGCGTCCCACTGGAGGGAGCACCAAGCCCAGCAGCGAATGACCACAGAACACCCCCCTGGCTGCAGGGTGTGCAACACCAAACACAAAGCCAGACGTGGGGGCCCAGCAGGCCACTTGGACTTGAGAGGCAGGGACACTAAGGAAAGCTCGTTACGCTGGAAATAGGGCTTGGCCTGCCCCCAGGTGCAACAATGCGTGATGCCTGCATCTCCAGCACCTCCAGCTGGGGCATAGGTAAAGGGTGGGAGCAGTGGGAGTAGGGAGGATGGGGGTGGACTCAGCTGCAGGTAGGCGGGATGGACTCTGTGGTCCGTCTAACTTGGTCTGGCCACACACAGGTGCCCCATCCGCAGGTAGGGGGCTAGGGTGAGCGTAGGGAGGGAGGCGCCTCCAGCTCCAGGTCCCCAATCTTCCTCTCTCCCTCCCAGCGCCTGCAGGGACCTCCCTGCTTGCGGATGGCTGCCAGTGCACATCCCCACTCACCTCGCACCTCCTCTAGATGGCCCCCCTCACCAGGCCCCTGTCAGCACCACTCCCAAGGCCTCTGTCTGGGGTTCTGGCAGCATGTTCTGGGTCTCTGTCCAAGGGCAGGGCCTCCTGCCTGCGATCAGAAGCAGCATCTCCCTCCTTGGGATTTCCATGTGGACCTCACTGAGTCCTTGGCCCCTAGCAGGCCCTGGCCCTGCAAGTGACTGTCCTGCAGGGAGAGGAACTAGCACGCCCTCTGGGAATGCCCCTCACACCGTCTGCTTTCCAAAACCTGACCTGGCTCCAGAAGAGGGGCCCAGCCACACCACACCTGGTCCAGGGACCCGCTGCCCACCCTTACCCCATCTGCCACCCGAGTACAGACCTTCTCCCTCTACCTCAGGGAGACAGATGAGGACTTTTGGGAAGAAGCATTACCAGGGGACCAGGGGAGACACACCCCCCAGAGTCAGGCGCCCTGATTCACACTCTGGGCAAAATTCCCCCCACACCTGGCCAACATCCTTATATCCTCTGGTCCACTGCCCCTCCCAGGGAAGCCTGGACTCTCCATACAGCCCCATTAGACCCTGGGAGCAGAGGGAAGGCCACCCCTCCCTCCCGGCCCACTGTGGCCTCTGAATTGAGTCTCTGCCAGTCAGGACACTACCAAACCCACACAGCCCCACACCCCTACAACCCCTACCTGCTCACACCAGCTGGGACACTCTGGGGTCTCCTTTCTTGCCGCCAGGCCCTTGCCCTGTGTGTCCCCTGACTTTTCCATGCAGTCTTATCATCAAGGTCGCCCTGCAAGGATGTGTTAGGTACCCCTCCTGGGCACTCCCACTTCGCCCTGAATTTCCCCAGCCACTACACTCACCACCTAACATTGCAAGCACCCATCTTCTTGTCCCGCCAAGAGCCCAGCCAGGTTCCCAGAGTGCACCCGTCACCCAGCAGAGCACCTCACAGGCAGTAGGTGCCCAGCACATCATTGGTGAACGAGTGAGGGAATGCACGAACAATGGGCACTTGCCTCAGGGGAAGACAACTGCGTCGGCATTGAGGAGGGCAGGTGACACAGGCCGGCCCGGTGGGGATCCGCCAATGTCATGCCTTCTTGACTTTGAAGTACGTTCTGGTTTTCAGGTGTGGACATCAGCGTGCTCAAGCTTGGGGAATTTCTCTCAAAGCCAGTAACAAAGCCTCTTGAAAACCCTATCTGGGAACTTTGGGGAAGCATCTCCCTCCCATCTGTCTCTCCTCGGACGTGCCACCCATTTACAAAACACCTACTCTGTGCCAGGCATTGCCCATTCAAGTTGTGAAATGGCTATTGCTGCTCATGCAGCCAGTGGCACCTGTCCAGAGAGGCCATCCCTGCCAATACTGTTGAAAATTGCATTCTAACACACACAGCCTCACACGCACCCACACAGGGCTACTGTGGAAAACGCAGGGCTCTTCGACCTTGGCACTATTGACATTTGGGGCTGGAATATTCTTTGCTATGAGGCTGCCCTGTGCATTGTAGGATGTTTAGCAGCATCCCTGGCCTCTACCTGTTAGATACCAGTAGCATCTCCACTGAGTTATGACCACTAAAAATGTCTCGACATTGCCCAATGTCCCCCTGTGGACAAGTTGAGGGGAACTGCGCCCTATAGAGAACTAGTAGTGCAAACTGAATGAAATGATACCCCACAGTCTTTGGCAGGTACCTGGTTTAACTCTTTCATCTCTCCAGGCTCTTGTTAAATACTCCTCCTCCCCTCTGGCCCTTTGTAAATGTCCTGAATTCATCATCTTTCCTGTGCCACAGGGCCTTTACATAGAGATGTCCACTCCGTTTGGAATGTCTTCCAAATGAGCTAACTCGGGCTTTTCCTTCGCTGCATCATCTCTGAGGCATGGGCACCTCCTTGGCTGCCCAGCCTTCAGCATCAGCCCCCATCCAGCCTCTCTTATCTTCTCCCTTGCATCCACCCTCCATGTATGCAGGCAAGGCATGCACACTCCTTTATCCCCTGCACACAGTCCAACTTCGGGCATGTAGTGGGCATCCAATGAAGATTTATCACATGCGATCAATCAGCAGCATTCCCTCACCCTAAGCCACATGTGCAGCACCCAGGCCTAAGGTCCCAGGGCAAAGGACAGGAAAGGTGTGTCAGACAGCACCTCCTACCTTCAGGAAGCTCAGAGTCAGGTCTGATGTTACTATGGAAAAAGGGATTAATGTGGACTCACTTACACCCCAGGATGAGGCCATCTGTGGGGTGGGATGGAATGGGGTGGGCCTTTGGAAGCCCCTTCAGGAAGGCTTCCTGGAGGAGGGGAAGGAGGGTGCCGGAACTGGGAGAGCAGCGGCAGCACGCTGGGGCTTAGAGGAAAGGCTTGGGAGGTGGGCAAGGCCGGGACAGAGGGCCGGTTTCCCTCTGCTCCTACTCTGAGCCCCGTTCAGAGCCAGGCTGCAGGAGAGGCTGATGCTGTGTTTTCTGCCCACCCACCCTTCACCCCCACTCGCATATACATATTCTTGCCCAGCCCCAGGGCCAGGCCCAGGGCATTGGGTTTCCCACAGTCACATTCCTGCCTCGATAGCTCATGCCACCGCGACTCCCAGGCTGGGGCTGGCAGCCACGCGGTCTGTGGCCACACACTCCATCTCGGGCTAGTTGTGTAAGGGATCTTGCTGCTCGTCCAGGGGACTGGGCAGCCTCCAACCCGCTGCTGCCCGGCTGGAAGCCACGGCTCCCTGGAGGAGCCTGAGCATAGGAATATGAGGAATCTCCCCCAGGGGTCCCCAGAGCCAATGGCCAGACTCACCTGAGTCTGCCAAGGACTGACATCCAAGGACCACAGCCGGGAGAAGATGGGCAGGTTCTGGGGAAACACAGCCTACGAAGGGGAATCCTCAACCCACCTAAATCGGATCAATACGAAGATTGAGCCCACCAGCATGTCTGAGATTCCTTCTGCACCACCGGGTGTCTGTGCCTTCTGTCTGCAGACCCGCTGTTTGCTATGGTGCCTTCTCTAAACAGGGCCTAAAGTTCTGGCTCAGGATCTACAAAGTGGAGACAGTAAGGCGACAGAAGGGCCAGAGCGGGGTGGACACAGCAACAAGTCACAGGCTAAGCAGTGCAGCTTCCTGGGGCTGAGCAGGCAAGGGAAAGCCCCACAGTGGCCAGAAAGGAAACATCTCAGGGGCCACCGGGGAGGCCACAGAGACCCTCCCTGCCCCAGCAGAGTCAAACAGATGGGTGTGGACCAGCTAGAGGCTGGCTACCCCCCTTCACTTTATGGGAAGGACTCAACTCCTACACAGGATGGGCCCCAAGAGCACCCATGGCAGGGCTGTTGGAAGGGGCACTACTGTTGGGGGTCATCCCCCATCTCTTATGTAAAAACGATCAGGGGGCCGTGAGAGCAGCAGGTGCTGGAGTGAGCAGGTGTGGTTCACGAGAGCAGATTACATTTTCAGGAATTCTGCAAGCCAGTTGTTAAACACAGCCATTAGTAAAAATTAAATCATATACATTTACCACTAAAGAAACTATATTTAAAAACCTAAGGTGGTAAATACTTGAAATCCTTCTAATTCCTTTTTTTTTTTTTTTTTTTTTTTTTTGAGATGGAGTCTTGCTCTGTTACCCAGGCTGGAGTGCAGTGGCGCAATCACATCTCACTGCAGCCTTAACCTCCCTGGGTTCAAGCAATCCTCCCACCTCAGCCTCCCAAAGTGCTGAGATTACAGGCGTGAGCCACCACGCCTGGCCCATTCTAATACTTGTACTACCTTTTCCTGTTATCTCTGCTCCTGAGGCTGCTTCCGTCTCATGTATCTGCGATGGAAATATTATATATATGTGTGCTACTGCCCGCCTCTTCCCAGCTCCATGTTCAGTGGTGCCACATTGCTAGCTCGAAATTGCTCATGGCTGGAACGTCTACACCATGGAAATCAGCAAATGCTACAAACCAGGGCTGGGGATTGTTTTGTTTTGTTTTGTTTTGTTCTGTTCTGGAGACCTGGTTGTTAAACATTGACCAGCACAGTGCCAGGGTGACCTTCCAGGTCTTCACCATCTTCACTCTTCACTATGGGCTTTGCTGGGATGTCCAAATGCCAACATGATGATGTAGTGTAGACTGCTATAAACCCTGCACAACCCAACCATTATCCATAAAATTTTTCACAATATTCATGGGAGGAAACACAGCTAAACAATTATGACTTGGCTTCTCGGTTGCCTCAGTTTGCTTATGTGTAAAATGGGAGTGCTGATAGACCCTGTCTCTTAGAATTACTGGAAGGGT
This sequence comes from Macaca mulatta, assembly GCF_049350105.2. Lineage (NCBI taxonomy): Eukaryota > Metazoa > Chordata > Mammalia > Primates > Cercopithecidae > Macaca > Macaca mulatta. The sequence continues at coordinate 53,185,701 of NC_133418.1, forward strand.
TAAATGAGATATTATGTGGACAGGGCAGAAGGCAATGGCTGGCCCCTGGTACACGCCCTGACGCCAAGGTTGACAGACCTTGTCTATAAAGGGCCAAGTGCTAACTACTTTTGACTTTGTGGGCCATAGAGTCTCTGCTGCAACTGAAACACAAAAGCCGCCACAGGCACTACGTAGGTGAATGAGTACCAGCTGTGTGCCAGTAAAGCCTTTTTTTTTTTTTTTTTTTTTTTTTTGAGACGGAGTCTCCCTTTGTCTCCTAAGCTGGGGTGCAATGGCTCAATCACAGTTCACTGCAACCTCCACCTCCCAAGTTCAAGCGATTCTCCTGCCTCAGCCTTCTGAATAATTTTTGTATTTTTAGCAGAGATGGGGTTTCACCATATTGGCCAAGCTGGTCTTAAACTCCTGACCTCAGGTCATCTGCCTGCCTTGGCCTCCCAAAGTGCTGGGATTACAGGTGTGAGCCACTGGCCAGTAAAGCCTTATTTACAAAAGCAGGCAGAGGGCCAGATTTGGCCTGTGGGGCATAGTTTGCTGACCCCTGCTGCATAAGAGGAGGTTGTTATTTTTGTTGTGTTTTTAGCATTCCCACCTGATAAGCAAGAAAACTGGGACCCAGAAAGGTTAAGGTCTTCCCTGGGACTACACAGCAAATTAGCTGGCAGAACCAGGGTTCCCCTGCCCACTCTCAAGGCTCTTCCCAGGCTCCTACTATCCCATCAGAACTCAAAGCACCCGAGCAGAGTTCTGGAGCTACAGACGATTGGATGCCAAGTCAGGGCTGTGGGGAACCCAGAGCCCACTTCATTTCCCTGGCTGCTCCAGCCTCAGCTTGCAGGGAAACCCCACGCAGGCCAGGAGCCCAGGCCAAAGGAGGGGAACCCTTTAAAAGACAGAATGGAACGCAGGAACACACAGACTCCCTTTCTAATCAGGGCTGATTGCAACCGTAAGTGGAATAGCAGGCGAGAGTGCAACCCCATTTAATTTACAGCTGGAGCCAGGGCTTGGAAGCAGCTGCTAAACTCCTTGCAAAACTACTGGCTGGCCCCTGGGGAGCGGAGGGTGGAATCAGGAAACCTGGAGGATCCACGATGCCACGTGTGGGCTGGCACGAGCATGTATGTGTGTGTGTTTGTCCTTCTAGGGTTTCCATGTCTCCACACGTGGACGTGCAGAGAACACTGGAGCAGGTTTCATCCCATGCCAGGGTGCCTTGGTAATTAGGACAACTCTATGGCCCAGTTTGCCTGGAATGGTCCTACTTACGCCTGTTTTTCCAGCGTGATTATTAATAGTGTTCCAGATTGGACAGTAAATTATACGGTCACTCTAGCAATGGCAGATGAAGACCCTCATACGTGTACAATGAGCCGCATGGGGGACACCCAACACATGCCCCCGACTGTAACACACTCTGCAGCCATGAATCTGGGCACTGGCATTTTGCCTGAGGCACATGGACAAGCATTTGAATCCTCCAGACCTTGGGGTTCAAATCTTGAGCGAGATAGACGCAGGGTCCACACATTTAGAGTTACCCAAATTGTCCCCTACTGTGGGGCAGTAGGAAGAGCAGCGAGGCCTCTGCTTGAGAGGGGACCCAGCCCTCAAGCTGCCCATGCTAGCACGATGCCAGGTATAGAACAGGTGCTCAGCTTGAATATTCAAGAAACAGTCCTGAGATCCACAGAGCTGCCTTCTAACACCCCAGCCCCAGACCCAGCCGTAGGCCTTGTTTCCTAATGAGGTAAACCCCTCGTGCCTCCCAGGGCCTGCCCTTGCTCACAGTGACAGCTCTGGGAACCAAGCCTGGGTCCCCTGCCCACAGCATGGCTTCCTTTCAGGCACAGAGCTGCCCCTCCCTCCCCATCCACATCTGACCTCCTTTTCAGCCAGCTCAAATCCCAGATTACTTCTCTCTGGAACCAGCCTTTCCCTGACCCACTTCCCTGAACTTCTGACTCCCAACTGGCCTTGCCTCACCGGCCCAGGCTTGAGCCGCCTGTCTCCAAGGGTCCTCTCTACTGCAGTCGGGACGCTGGCCTCCACCAACCCTCTGGAGGTTTCCCAGGATGGAGGCTGGGGGGCCAGGTCCTCTCTAGCTGCCCAACTGCCCCAGGACTGCCAAGCTGCCTGGCTATCAAGCGAGGAGAAGGCCTCCCAGGACAGAGGTGTCTAGCCAGCAGCATCCAATCCTCCCACCCTGAGACTCTACCACAAAGGACTCCATGGAGCAGGAGGGACATGGTGCCCTCATGGAAGTGGGGGAATGAAAGCGCCAGATGGGGGTTTCGCTGCTGGTCAGGAGACACCTGGAGAGAGGGGCAGACGAGCCACTGCCCGGACCTTGGTTCTAGCACTGACTTGTGCTGTGCTGCTGGACATCCCCACTCAGGCCTCTGCTTTTTCCAGGGCGACTTTAGGGCTTGGAGTTGTTCCAGAGCAGCACTGTCCAGTAGACCTTCCCGCAGTGATCAAACCATCAGTGGCTGCACCAGCCAATGTGGTAGCCGGCCACTTGGCAGATGAGGCTACTGAGCACGGGAAGTGTGACCTGACTGGGGAATTGAATTTACTTATTCTGATTTACTTTAACTGTAAACTTAACTAGCCACCCTTGGCTAGTGGCTACTGTGTTGGAGAGTGCAGCTCTAGAGCCTCAGTCTCCCTAACTATAAAATGGGGCTAATAATAGAATCCAGCCTTCTGGGGTCACTATGAGATGATGCATATAAAGCCTGGTTTTTAGCACATGGTAAAATCAACATTAATAATTCTTATCCTCTATGGGGTCCTGGATCCCCTGGAGCATTGGATAAAACCATGGCTCTTACACCAGATCATACCTGCGTGCGTGCACATGCATCCAATATCAAGATGCATCCAATATCAAGATGCTCCTACATCTCCCAAGGCAGGTCAGGCACGCCTTTAGAAAAAGAAAGTTTCTTCCAGCAGCAAAAATCTCCAAGATTCTGAGCACACGTTGCCGACGTTTCTGTCCCTCCCCTCCCTGCCAGCCCCAGGCATCTCAGAGAACCCTTCCCAATACTCAGGGCCAAGCACAGAGGCAGGGCTTGGAAAAATCCTCGATCATGGAGGGCAGGCTCAGGGCAAGGGCAACAGGATGGATTCTATGAGCTCATCCCAGCAGCCGTCACCAGAGTTCCCAGAGAGGCCGGTGGCGTCAGGAGGGGGTGACTGGGTGGGAGGCGGCGGTGGTGGCTGCTGTGGCCACAAGGGGTGTGGGGTGGAGAGGGAGGCTGGATGGAACGCGCTATAATAGCGGCTTTGTGCTCTGCTTCCCAGCTCCCTGGGAACGCCAGGAAGATTATGAAACCCGGTGTCTTTGGAAATGCCAGGATATTAGCTGGAAAAAGAATAATACGAAAATAAAATAATGCTCGGGATGGAGACAGCAGACGATTAGCAGACGGAGCCAGGGCCTCCCGCTCCGTGGAGGGAGCCAGGCTTGGCCCCGGCAGAAGGTTTCAGGGAAAGGCTGCCCGTGCTAATGAGCAGACAGGGCCTGCCTTCCAACAAGACGTCTTCCAGAGGGGAGCTGGCAGGCAAGGCCCAGCCCGCTGGTGGACGTGTGGGTCAGGGAAAAGGTGGCAGGAAGCAAGGGGGCGCCACAGACCTGGTCCTGAACTGTCAGATTACCAGCAAGGCTACCTGGCTTCCACCCATGGTCCTTCCCCAGCCCCTGCTAGGCCTGCCTCCCAACATCCTTCTTCAAGAAGCCTCCCTCATTAGACACTGCCCCTCTGGAATGATTCTTATTCTACCTCCAACACTTCAAAGATGCAGATTCTAGGGGTTTATTTGCACTCACATGTGAACATCTCTCTTCTTGATCAGACAAGAGTTCCCCATGAGCCAGGCCTCCACCAGCAGATCAGGAGATCATTAGAAGTAAAGACCACGTTTCGCCCACCAAGCAGCAGGGAGAACATGTCATCTTGCCATACCTCCCTCTCCAGGACCCTGGTCACACACCTCCCAGCAGGAATGCACACGCTCTGCCTCTCTCAGAAGGGCACCCAAGTGGGGGGCCAATGGGAGCCCCATCTTGATGAGGCACGTTGTACTTCACATCTGTGCTATTCCGAGATGGCCCCTGCACCGGCGACATCAGCATCACGTGGAGGCTTGTTAGACACAGAGACTCTTGGGGCCTACCAGACCCTGAATCAAGAGTCTGCATTTTAACAATATCCCCAGACAGCGCCTACTTTTGCTAAGTCTGAGAAGCGCTTCGCAACATGCATCGTCGTTAATCCTTACAATGGCCCTGGGATTCAGTTACTTGCGCGAGTCGGGAAAGAGAGTCACTAATGGCATGAGTGACCTGTCCACAGCTAGTAAGCAGGGAAAGCAAAATTCGAGCCACAGAGGCCTCACGCATCCCACCAATGAGTCACCAGGCATCAGGGACCCGTGGGCAAAGACCAGCTCTCAGGACAGAAGCCGGGTCCTAGCACCCAGAAAATCCAACCACCTTCCCCAGGATGCAGGGAGGACCTTAGCCCCAAAGCTGTGCTGGGGCATCAGGACATCCCAGGACAAAGACAGCAGCTCGGCAGCGGGAGCCCAAACCATTCTGGGTCCTGGCAGGAAGATGGAAAGGAGACTGTGGAGGGGGAGTGGGAGGGTGAAAGAGAAAGTGTGTGTGTGTGTGTGTGTGCATGTGATTGTGTATGTGTTCGTGTGAGTGTGTAAGAGACTATATGTCAGAATGTGTGTGAGTATGTATGTGTTGGTGTGTATGAGTGTGTAGAGAGTGTGTTGGTGTGTGTGAGGGTGTGTGTGTGATTGTGTACATTAGTGTGAGAGAGTGGGGGGTGCATGAGAATGGGTGTGTGTTGGTATGTATGGGAGTGTGTGGAGCGAGTGTGTTGGTGTGTGTGAGGGTATGTGAGAATGTGATTGTGTATGTGTTAGTATCGGTGTTAGTGTGTGGGGGTGTTGTATGAGTGTATATGTGTGCGTTAGTATGTGTTGGTGTGTATGAATGTGTGGAGAGAGTGTGTTGGTGTGTGTGTTGGCGTAAGACAATGTGTGTGTTGGTGTGTATGAGTGTCTGAAGAGTGTGTGTGTTGGTGTGTATGAGTGTGTATTGGTGTGTATGAGTGTGTGGCGAGAGAGTGTGTGTTGGTGTGTGTGTTGGTGTGTATGAATGTGTGGAGAGAGTGTGTTGGTGTGTGTGCTGGTGTGTAAGACACTGTGTGAGTGTGTGTCACTCAGGTATAGAGTCTTCCAGACAGTCAAGTGGGCCTGTGGCCCTGTCCAAATGCCAGACACACCTAAACCTTCCAAAACTCTCTGCTCCTCCAGCTGCAGGTCTGTGGGATCCGCCCTCTGAAGCCATTACCTCCCTCTCTGGTTCTTTCCGCCAGCCAAGCTGTCCCAGGACTCAGGGCTTTGCCACATTGGTCTCTTCCATGTATCACAGGCAAGTCACAGGTGAATTACAATCCATCACCCGCCTATGGCTGCTGACTTCACGCCTGGTTTCAGCGATCCCTCAGGACACTCTCTTCCATGAGAAGAATACACAGATCGGTCTCTCTGCTTCTGGGAAGTGCCCCCCTCATTCTCCCAGGCGCCGAGCCATGAAAGCTTGGCCTGGGTCCCCCAGCCTTGTCACTTTCTTCCTCCAGGCCCTAGCCAGCCCGAGGGCCCATCCACGCTTTGTCCACGTGTCTCCAGTCACCTCTATCCCACTCCCAGCCCCCTCGGCTCCCCGATCCAGCCTTCCTGCCCTGGGCCGCCTGGCAGGCAGCCATCAGCTCTGTCTCCCTCACACAGCACTTCACCGTGTGTGTCAGCCTTGCCAGGGCCAACCGTGAACTCATCACAGCCTGCCCCACCCCGCCTGCGGCCTGGCAACCACAGGGGCCCCACTGTCCACCTCTGACTCTTCCCTCCCCAAACCCTGCAGTCCCACCTCCCTCCACCTCAGCCCCACGGCCTCACGCCAGGTGGTCACCTCTCGTGGATCTCTACCCAAGACTCCTGAGGCTTCCTGATGGGAGCCAAACATCCTCTATGGCTGCTTGACTGATGGTCCTAAAGCCCAGCTCTGACTAGAGAACTCCTCTTGTCAATAACTGACACTGGCTCCCTAGTGCTCTGGTCACTGTCTAGACCATCTGGAGCTCTTTGCCCAACACTGCTTTGGTTTTTGGTTTTTGTTTTTCTTTTCAGAAGCTCCTTTCCCCAATCTGGTGGCACTGTCAATCACAGAGAAGGGGCATGGCCCATGCCAGCCAATCAGAATGTTCCATCCCTCACCCAGGCGCAGGGGCTGGCGGGGCACCACCAGGCAGAGCCGGTCAGTCATGCCCCAGACTTCACTGACATTACTGAGAAAGCAGCACTCGGGGGTCTCCAGCTGCAAGGAAAACAGAGTGTGGCGCTGTGGGCTGGGCTACTTTATCCAGCAGGACTCTGCTGACCGGAGGGACGATGCTGGCCTTTCGTCACCAGCAACATCTTTGCTACCACACAGAGAGAGCCCGTATGAGACAAGGCCAAGACGGGGTACAAGTCCTGGGGACAGTGTGTGAACCTGTTTCCTGCCAGGCCTAATGCCTGCTTCACCTCTTGGGTTCTTCCCAGCTCTGTGAGCCCACAAACCCCTTTTCTCCTCAGCTCCTTCAGGTGGAGCTCTGGCTGATGGAAACAGTTCCTGATTACACAGGGTGCCTTCCTGGCCTTCTCAGACCTGGCCCTGACTCTGACGCCTGCCAAGGTCTTTATACCCCACCCCTCAGCTAGAGCCACAGGACCATCACCAGCCCCTGCCCAGTGTCCAGGCCAGGCCCTTTCTGACTCAAAGCAGAGGGGGCCACAGAACACCAGCCCCACCCCAGGAGGCTCCCCAACTGCTCTGACCTCGGCAGCAGCTCCATCCTATCCTGCCCCACCCTGGCCAGAAGACCAGTCCACAGTCCAGAGCCGAGAGTTCCGCTACCTCCCCTCAGCCTCCCCTTGACCTGGCCGCAGGACAAGGGAGGGGCTCTCTCCAAAGCCTATGGCAGGCTCCTCTGACGTCCTCAGGCCCCCAGAGAGCTTCCTCTCCTATACCACCACTGCTGGGCCTTACCCACCATCGAGGCCTGAGACTGACAGAGCCTCCCCAGCCTGCCCACTCACTCTCAGGGCCACTGCTGGCTTCACCTCCCTGCCGGTGCCCAGCCCAACAGATCCTGAGCCTCCCCACAGCACTCCTCCTGCCTTCAAAGTCAGACTGTCCTACAGATAGGTGCCCAGCCTGACCCCAATCACACAGCTGGCTTCACATGGACACCCTCACATCCCATGGGACCCGCTCTCTAGGGCCCAAGCCCAAACCCCCCAGGGAGGTGCCAGTCCTGGCTGGATTTCAGAGGAAGCAGCTCCTTCCCCAGCAGAGCGGGGACTGGCTATGTGCCAGTACCGAGTGCTCGCTCAGACTGTCCCCGAGGCACCTGCTCCTCTCTTTTGGGGAGCCCATCACCCAGGTCCTGGAGAACCTTGAGCCTACCCTAGTTCCACTGGCTACAGAAAGCGCACCCTGGGCAGGAAAGCCATCCTGGGCTCAGCGTCTAACAGAAAGTGCACCCTGGGCAGGGAAGCCATCCTGGGCTCAGCATCTAACAGAAAGTGCACCCTGGGCAGGGAAGCCATCCTGGGCTCAGCTTCTGAGGCACACCTCTTCCCCAAAATTGCTGGGGATGCCCAAGAGATGGTCTCTGCCTCAAGAGGATGTACGTGCAACCAAGGACACTCTGGGGCCACAAGACCTCTCTCACTCCTCCCAAGGGCCTCCTCGCCCATCTTCATGCCAGCCAGCCAGGCACAGGTCAGCCAGATGGCCAAGGCCATCTTCCCCTCTGCTTTCATCTTGACACCTCAAAGTAGTAGCAGCAAGTGTTTCAGTGCCAAGGAAGCTTTTTCATTTTAGGAGAACACCCAGACTGGGGCTGCTTTCCCCACATGCCGCCCCACAGATACAGACGCCAGGATGACCAGCCAGTGTTCCATCTGAAAGTCCTAACCTGGGGTCCCTGTGCCTCTCCCACGTCAGCCCGAACAGCCCTGGGTAACCAAGATCCACCCCACCCGACCCAGGACAAGCGCAGCCCCACGTACCAGGGCCCCCTCGAGGGCAAACACAGCTGCAGGCCCCGTCTTCTCCAGGGGCTCCATGCGGCGGCGCCAGCGGCGGCGGCGGAAGGCGTCTGTCTTGCGGTACTCGAGGTGGAACTTCCAGCCAAAAAGAGAGGCGTACTCCCAGCCCTCGCCCTCTGCCTCCGCCTGCCTATGCTGCACAAGAGAAGGGGCAGACTCAGAGGCCAGTGGGAAGGCTGGGGGAGTCCTGTGCTCAGCTCTACCTTTGCCTTCCTGTCCTCCATGACAACTCCCCACCAGCTCCCACACCAGACCCTCCAGGTGGGAAAACCTGGGAGAGCCACCTAGAGGAGAGAGGCTTTCTGCAGCCACAGGAACCTCGGGTCAGAAAATCAGGAGGGGAGAGGAGGCTCCGTGGGCTGCGGGGAGAACCGAACACCCAGAAAGGGAAGGTAGACTGACGCAGTGATGAAAACACTGGGCTTTTGACTTGCTTATTTGTTTGAATTCTGGGTGGATTTCATGAATCCAAAGTTTTCTTGTCATTTCCTTTTTCATCTTCACATCCTGTAATGGGTCTGCAGCTCACAGGTAAAAGAAAGATCCTATTTCCCAACCACAGCCAATTTCTCCCCAGGGGGTAGACCCAACTCAGCTGTGGAGGCACCCCCTGTACCTCGTTCATGGGGTCCCTTTCCCAGGCCTGAAGGGAGTCCTGGGAACCCCCTTGCCATTCAGTTCCTGAGAGAGAGTGACCTGGCACTGTCGTCAGACACCACCTCACGTCTGGGCCAGAAGCACAGTGACAAGGGCTAGTCCTGGAGGCCAGCTGTGCCCCTCTCCAGGAAGGATGCTGGCTGTGGGGTGGCGGGCAAGGCACATGAGCCTGGGCAGGCTTTGCCTCTGTCTGCTAGATGCCCCTTCAGGGAGAAAGTTGAATCTGTCTGGTTCACAGAACCAGGAACAGCTGGTTGTCCAAAAGCCTTGCCCCTCCCTGGACCCAGCAACAGTCCTCTGTAGGTTCTCTGCCCCCAAGGAGAAAGGAAGGAACCTGGGTCATGCCACAGGCTACTCCTGAACTAAGGGAGGTCTGGTTCTTCAGCCAAAATTCAAATGTGCGTTTAGAAAGGAAGATCATAGACCAAGAAGGTTCAGGGGAGGCAGGCACAGAGGCTGTGCAGTGCACAGGCCCCTGTGTGACCCCAGAGCAAGTGCACGTTTGCGTGGGTTCATCCGTGTGTACGATGGGCCTGACAGTGTCCTGTGGCATCTGTGCTTAACTGTGGGCATGTATGCTTGCGTTGCATGAATGTCAATGGGGCCCGCCCCAGCCCCTTCACCAGCCAGTGTACACATGTGGCGCACCCATCCCCAGCTGCCATCAGCATCGACAACTCCCAGCTCCCAGAAGTTACCTGCTCCGGGGAACCCCCATGCTAAAGGAAATCCCCTCACTGAAGAGATAGGTATGTGCTCCAGCTCACCCCAGCAACCCCAAGCTTAGACAAATGACTAAGAGGATACAAAGCCCAGCCCTGCCTCCAGGTGAGGATTCTGTGGTGTTCCAAGTTGTGCACCTCCCCAGGCCACAGCTCAGGCCCCAGATGACCTGCCTGAAGCTGCATCCTTGCTCCTCACACTCCCAAAGGCACTGCCCCAATAACGTGCAGCCAAATCCACGTCTTAGCCTCTGCCTCCAGGAAACCCAGCCTAAGACACAGTCCGTGGGTGTCTTTCCATCTTCCAGGTCAGTGTGTGAACTTTGCATGTGATCTCCTGTAATCATGGGCATCTGAGTGTGTCTGTCTATAAGCATCTGTGTGTGTGGTGGGTGCAATCTGTGAGTGTGTTGGGTGTGATCTGTGCTGGGTGTGATCTATGGGTGTGCTGGGTGTGATTTCTGTATGCTGGGTGTGATCTGTGGGTGTGCTAGGTGTGATCTGTGCATGTGCTGGGTGTGATCTCTGGGTGTGATCTGTGCTGGGTGTGATCTGTGCATTTGCTGGGTGTGATCTGTGTGCTGGGTGTGATCTGTGCATGTACCAGGTGTGATCTATGGATGTGCTGGGTGTGATCTGTGCTGGGTGTGGTGGGTGTGATCTGTGTGTGCTGGGTGTGAACTGTGTGTGTGCTGGGTGTGATCTGTATGTGCTGGGTGTGATCTGTGGGTGTGCTGGGTATGATTGTGTGTGCTGGGTGTGATCTGTGCATGTGCTGGGTGTGATCTGTGGGTGTGCTAGATGTAATCTGTGTGTGCTGGGTGTGATCTGTGGGTATGCTAGATGTAATCTGTATCTGCTAGGTGTGATCTGTGCATGTGCTGGGTATGATCTGTAGGTGTGATAGGTGTAATCTGTGTGTGCTGGGTGTGATCTGTGCCTGTGCTGGGTGTGATCTGTGGGTATGCTAGATGTAATCTGTGTGTGCTGGGTGTGATCTGTGGGTATGCTAGATGTAATCTGTGTCTGCTAGGTGTGATCTGTGCATGTGCTGGGTGTGGTCTGTAGGTGTGATAGGTGTAATCTGTGTGTGCTGGGTGTGATCTGTGGGTGTGCTGGGTGTGATCCATACTGGATGTGATCTGTGGGTGTGCTGGGTATGATCTGTGTGTGCTGGGTGTGAACTATGTGTTTGCTGAGTGTGATCTGGGGGTGATCTGTGGGTGTGCTGGGTGTGATCTGTGTGTGCTGGGTGTGAACTGCGTGTTTGCTGAGTGTGATCTGGGTGTGATCTGTGGGTGTGCTGGGTCTGATCTGTGGGTACGCTAGATGTAATCTGTGTGTGTGCTGGGTGTGATTGTGTGTGCTGGGTGTGATCTGTGCATGTGCTGGGTGTGATCTGTAGGTGTGATAGGTGTAATCTGTGTGTGCTGGGTGTGATCTGTGGGTGTGCTGGGTGTGATCTGTGGGTGTGCTAGGTATAATCTGTGTGTGCTGGGTGTGATCTATGTGTGTGCTGGGTGTGATCCATACTGGGTGTGATCTGTGGGTATGCTGGGTGTGATCTGTGTATGCTGGGTGTGAACTGTGTGTTTGCTGAGTGTGATCTGGGTGTGATCTGTGGGTGTGCTATGTGTAATCTCTGTGTGCTGGGTATGAACTGTGGATGTGCTGGGTGTGAACTGTGGGTGTGTGTGTTTGGTGTAATCTGGGTGTGCTGGGTGTGAACTGTGAGTGTGCTGGGTGTGATCTGTGGGTGTGCTAGGTGTAATCTGTGTGTGCTGGGTATGAACTGTGGGTGTGCTGGGTGTGATCTGTGGGTGTGTTGGGTGTGATCTGGGTGTGCTGGGTATGAACTGTGGGTGTGCTGGGTGTGATCTGTGTGTGCTGGGTGTGATCTTTGGGTGTGCTGGGTGTAATCTGTGCATGTGCTGGGTGTGATCTGTGGGTGTGCCAACTGTGATCTGTGTGCTGAGTGTGATCTGTGTGTGCTGAGTGTGATCTGTGGGTGTGCCGGGTGTGATCTCTGTGCTGGGTGTGATCTGTGTATATGCTGGGTGTGATCTTTGGGTGTGCCTGGTGTGATCTGTGAGCACCTCCAGTGAGTCCCAGGTGTCTGTGCATACCATGTGCACACATGCAGGTGTCTGTGTGCATGCAGGTCTGCACCTGTGCCTGCTGGTCACCTGCGATCAGGGGCCTCACTCCCACCCACCATCTGCTGGCTCACCCTCTTCAGCGCTTCCATCTGGCTGAGATCCCTCCTGCGCAGGCGCACCCAGCGCCGCCGTCGGTGTGTGTAGTACATCTTCTCAGCAGGGACCCAGTGCTTCGGCTTCCGGTCCGGGGGGATGGTGATGCTATACTCCCAGCCTGGGGGAGGGGGAACCCGTCACTCATTGCTTGGCAGTTCCCCATCTCTCCTGGGACCATCTCTGAATTTGGGGCATGGTCACAGACTCTTGAGCGGCCACTGACTCTCGGTCCTAATTTGTAGCTTGGAGTGGGGGTGCCTTCAAGAAGTGTTCCGGGGTGGGTGAAATAGCCCAGTGAAGGGCCCTAGCATTCAGCTGTCCCCACCAGCATGGCTTGAGAGCTCGCCGGGGATGGGGCTCGCCAGGCTCCACATGCTACCCACCTTGCTCATCGACAGCCCGGTTGAGGTCTGTGGACCATTCCTCATCTTCCCACTTCCAGCCCAGTGGGCACTCAATGTCATCTTTGGGAAGCACCTTCTCCCCGTTCTAAGGACAAAACCGAACAGACAAGCAATGAGAGGAGACAGACAGATGTGAGCAGGGAGGCAGAAAAGATACAACTTGACAACATACGTCCTCGAAGTCCCAGATAGAAGGGCAGAGACCCAGAGTCAGTGTCCTGCCACCACTGCACCCCACACTTTCCCTCTGGAAACCAAAGCATGAAGGCTCCGGAGGTAGGAGGGGGCAAGGAAGAACATGCCCCAGCCTCCCCTGAGGCCCAGGTGCCTCCAGAGACCAAATGTCTAGACCCCAACTGCCCCTGAGCGCCTGGTTTACCACATCGGTGTAGTTGTCACTCATGTAGATCCACTGGCCTCCGGGAAGCCGGGTCTGGTTCTCAAACACCTCCTCCACAAAGCTCAGGTGACCGGCGTCCATGTCATGGAGCAGGCTGTGGAGGAGGGCTGGTCAGAGTCTCCACTGGAGAGGCCCCTATCCATCCACCACCTCCTGGAGAGCACCCCTGCCCATGTCAGCCTCACCCCAACCAACAATGAGAGACATGGGGGTGGGAGGCAAGGGTGCAAGAGACCAAGGCAGAGAGTGAAAAGGAGACCTAGGGACACCCTGGGATAATCAGGGACAAAAGAGTACATCACCCAAGATAAAGAGAAAAGGAGGCCAACTGAAGACAGCAAAAGGAGGATGGGCAGCTGAGACTTGATGGATAGTTGTAAAAATATAAAGTGTTACCAAGTTGTACTCGTAAGATTTGAGTGCTTGACTGTATAACATATTATACTTCAATGTTTTTAAGTAAAAAAAAATTAAACACCACAGAGTTGAATGCCAACCAAACAGGAAAAGGAGAGGGGAGAGAGGCAAAGGCAGGAATAGACATGGAGAAGGACCACATAGATCTGAGAGGGACTGAGAGAGAAAGGACCACTCAGGGGATGTGTGAGCAGTCCAGACATGAGAAGGGTTCATGTGCAGAGGAGGTGATGGGCTTGTCCTGGGTGTCTTGGAGGATGGGGCCACACCCAATGGACACCACACAGAATGGAGGCTTAAGAATAAAGGCCTGGCCAGGCGTGGTGACTCAAGCCTATAACCCCAGCACTTTGGGAGGTTGAGGAGGATCACTTGAGCCCAGGAGTTCAAGACCAACCTGGACAACATAGTGAGACCCTGTCTCTACAAAAAAATTAAAAATTAGCCAGGCACGATGGCACACACCTGTGGTCCCAGCTACTCAGAAGGCAGGAGCAGGAGGATCACCTGAGGCCAGGAGGCTGAGGCTGCAATGAGCTGTGATCATGCTACTGCACTCCAGCCTCCAGACAGAGCAAGACTGTCTCAAAAAAAAATTTTTTTTAATGAAAAGAATAAAGGACTGTCTGACTATCCAAGCCCTTCTGGAAAGCACTGCTGCCTGGCGAGCCTCAGTGCTGGGAAAGTTCAGTGAAGTTCCTATGACCAGCGCAGGAGCAAGCAGAGGGATCAGCAGAGCCCCAGCCTGCCTCCAAAAGGAGGGTGCAGTCCATGGTGGGCAGCCTGGCCTGGCTCTCCCCAGTCCTCCCTGCCCACGACTCACGTCTTCTCCGGACACACGAACCAATCTCCAGCCCAGGTCCAGCCGGCCGAGGGGCGGAAGCTCTCTTTGGGTAGCTTGATCTTGCCGGTGACGTCAGAAAACTTGGGGTAGGTGAGGCCCGTTGTGCCCCAGTTCCCGACCAGGGCCAACTTGGTCTGGTTCTCATACTGGAGGGCCAGGAAGAATGAGACGTGAACAGGGGGCCCAGGCAGCTCCAGGGTGTGGGAGGCAGAGGTGGGGGCTGCAGGCACTCACGGTTTCAGCAAAGACAGACAGCTTCCCCTCAGCAAACTGGTTGAACTCCTTCTCATCCACAGAGAGCCCAAACCACAGCTTGACCCGTATCTGCACTGGCATCCGGGCCCCAGGCACCTTCTCCATCGGATACTGGGTACCAGAGAAGGACAGAAACCCACAGTCCCCTTCAGGATCCAGATGTCCCAACGAGAGCCTGAGGAGGAGTCCTCCAGGGCTAGGTAGACCAGGCTGACACCCTCACTGGGAGTGTCCCCTGTGGAAGCGCTTACCAGAATTGCATGGAAGGGGAGCATACAATTGAGAAATGCCCATCCCACCCCCCATCCCTCACCAAGATTCCTCGCCATCAAAGGCAAAGGCTACATCATTCCCTTCTAGGAGCACTCTGCAGAGAGGAACCATGTCTAGCCCAGGATCTCTCCTCTCCCCTTCTCCCACCACATCCTCGCTTCCAGTTTCTTCTGGAACAGTGCTTGCCAATGGAACGTTCTATGATGAAAATGGTTTATATCTTCACCATCCAATATGGTAGTCACTAGCCCCATGTAGCTACTGAGCACTTGAAATGTGGCCAGTATGACTGGGGAGGTAACGTTTTCGTTTCATTTACTTTTAATTAATGCAAATTTAAATAGCCATCTGTGGCTACCATATTGGACAGCACAGTTCTAAAACTTGTCTCTAAAGGAGACACAATGATACAGATCTGGAAGGAGAAGAAATTAAAGCCTCCCCCTTCAAGTTTAATATTGTATTTCTTTGGTTAGTGTATCATCTAATATCCCTACCCTTTCAAGTGATTATCAGCGTGTCAACCACTGTTCACTGGTCTTCAACTGCTTTTTATCCTGAAACTTTCAGAAGCTCTGCCAAATGGGATAACCACAACAACCCAACATGAAACAGAAATTATTCTCCACAATTACTTCACCATTTGATTGAAACCCAAGGTCAGACATGGCCTGAGGAGCAGAAGCTTCTGCTCTTAAAATTCACATTGTCCCCTAGAGGAGGCAACACATTAAGTATCCAGGCCTAGTGTCATGAGCTCAAAGCAGTATATCCTCTGGGGCAGGGAGCCGCGTGAGCAAAGGGGTGGGTTCAGAAAAAGAAAGGGCGGCTGAGGTAAGGTGTCCCACGCTGGTCAGGGAGGCCTGGATCCCTGGAGGGAGAGGCCAGGGCAGGTAGGAGGCTCAGGAAGGGGCAGAGGACATGCCAAGGCCGGGACCACCTCATACTTCCCTCCTGCAGACACAGCCCCGCTTCTTTTGGTTCATCTTCAATGAAGCCTGGAGGAGCCCCTGAGTCCACGTGTCATGCCCCGGGGAAACCTCTCCATGGCTGTTCGCTTAGGCTGTCCTCTCCCCCGGGTGGTTAACTGCCTTTACCCTCCAAACCACCAGCCCCAGGGAGATGGCAGGAATGCCTGACCCCCACTTCCCCCATCCACCCCCGGCTCTCTCCCCTGTCCTCCCCCAGACGGGGCCAGCCTGCCGGACCCAAAATAGCAACAGCAAATAAAGAAATGTCTAGTTTGGGGCTCCTCTCTCTCCCTGCTGGTGCTCATTTTTTCCAACTTTGGTTTAAGTTCAGAAACACCAGTGTTTTCTTGGTCTCTGCTTGCTGCCAACATTTTTGTAGAGCTTGCTCAGGAGCTACTGGCGGGGCTCATAAACTCAGTGGGGAAGACTTCGAGAAACAATTCTATATCTTTTTTTGTTTTTTTTTTTTTTTGCTTGAAACCAGGGAAAATGTTTCAGTTTGCATTTCCCTGAGGCTACATGGCCAAGAGGTCAGAACCTGGAGCTCGTCCCCTCCCAGCGAGTCCACCAGGCACGATTCAGCAGCACCCCAGGCACGATTCAGCAGCACCCCCGCTACTCTCACAGACAGCCTTCCCGTCAGCCCCGCTCAGATGCGGCCACTCCTTGACTGCCTTCCCTTTTTGCCCTACCAGGCCAGGAACTGGCTTAGGAGGTAGATTCTCAGAGGTTAGGCTCTGACAAGCACAGGAGGTTAGAAGCTAACGGGAAACATGCCCCAGCTGGCACGTGAGCAGGTGGATGGGGGCAGCCTACTGCCCAACACACAGACACACACAGACATAACTTACTCACACAACTGTGTGCAGACATGTACTATCCCTGGCCTTCAGCTGGCCTCTAGTCATGGCACGCATAGAGCAGGGGAGCTCCCCAAAAGGAAAAGGGGAGAGGTGGGGAGAGAAACTAACATCCATTGATCACTTATTTCCAGCAAGTCCCATCACCTGTGTTACCTAACTCAACCCTCAAAACCTGTAAAATGGGCAGCCCCACCCACCCTCATTTTACAGATGATAAGACAGCAGGCAATTCAGAGAGGTTAAGCAACCTGCCCAAGGCCACACAGAGCTCCAGTCAACCCTGGCATCCTCTGTGCTACTGAAACCTGTCCTCTCCACACCCTCCAGGGGACAACAAGACGACTGGTCAATATACAAATGCGTCTAGGCATCACTCGGGGCTCTGCTCCCAGGTTCAGGCTCGAGGCTAAAGTAAGTCAACAACGACTTCCTGGAAGAGGGGAGGAGGGTGGAGAGATGTGGGGAGGGGGAAGGTCGAGCGCGGAGGGGTTTTAGGGAGGTGGACTAGGCTGGATGAAGACCCAGTGGCTTAGGTCGAGGAGGCCTTGAATGCTAGCACAGCTATTCAGGGCAAATGAAAAGAGATAAGGAGGGCTGGCGCAGTGGCTCACCACTGTTAATCCCAGCACTTTGGGAGGCTGACGGGGGGCGGATCACCTGAGGTCAGGAGTTCGAGACCAGCCTGGCCAACAGGGTGAAACCCCGTCTCTACTAACATTACAAAAAAAAAAAAAAAAAAAAAAAGAGCTGGGTGGGGTGGCGAACGCCTATAATCCCAGCTACTCGGGAGGCTGAGGGAGGAGAATCTCTTGAACCTGGGAAGCAGAGGCGGCAGTGAATGGAGATCACACCACTGCACTCCAGCCTGGGCAACAGAGTGAGATTCCATCTCAAAAAAAAAAAAAGAGGTAAGGAGCAGGCCTGCTTCTCAGGGCCGCTCCTCCCCAAGCAGGGGCAGCCTCACTGATAGCCCTTCAAGGAGGGCCCTCCCTTGGGCCTGGGCAGCCATCGTGCAGGGAGGGATCTCCCGCATTATGTCCTACACACCAGGACCACAGCAGCCTTGGCTCTATGTCTGCACATGAGCCTAGATGGGCTCTCCCCAAGCACCTGCTCACCTCCCAGCCACCCATCCCCAAAGCTGGTGACACCCCTGGAAAGGAGGAAGAGGGAGCAGGGATGGGTGTTGGAAGAGGAGAAAGGGCAGGAGAGGTGGGGGCTGGTGAGACCAGGGGACACAATTACATGCTCCCAGCTCTCCAGTGGGTCTAGCTTGTGGTGCGCCTGTCCCAAACCCCAGATACCAGCCTTCCCAGCAGAGGGACCCGAGCCTCAAAGTGACTCCAGCTCCAGTCCAGGGCACTGGGGTTGGTGTGGAAGCCAGGTCATGCAAGGCCTGCTAGTGCCTGGGAGCTGAGGACTGAGGCCTCCTCATAAAAGACACCTGCCTGGAAGGACAAACACAGCCGCAGGGGTCAGCCCTCTGACATGGCCTGGACCACAGACTCCACCTCATTCACTCCCAGCGCCAGTGATTCCAGCTCAAACCTACTAGGTCCTACACTAGGTGCAGGGGCCTGGGGACTTTGGGGGAGACCGAGGAAAAGGAAAGTTGTTTTACCCAAAGACCTCCTCTCCTTCCAAGACCACAGCCTAAGAATTAAGATAGGTCAAGAACAGGAGGGGGAAGCAGAAGAGGTGGGAGAAAGGCCTTGTGTTGGGAAAAATATGATCATGATTTGGGAAAAAAGAAAACTCACTTTCAGAAAGATTGTCTGCAACTTCCCACAATTCTTGCCACAGAAGTTGGCACCCCGCCGGGAGAAGAGGACTTGGTGGGCGGGCACCCGCTGGTATGCCACACGCTTGTCTCCCTGCAGCATCCAGATGATGATATCCGGCAGGCTGTTCTGGGGCTGAAGAGAGGGCGGTGGTCAGGGTGGGGATGGTGACACACCAGGCCCACGTCCCACAGCCACACCGTGAGCTGACCTCTGACTCAGAGGCCACAGAGGCCTCTCCTCTCCCAGCTTCCATCCCACATGCTGCCCACCCTGGCCTTCCCCCAGACCTCCCAGGGCTGGCCGGTGTCTGGCTTGAGTGGCAGTAAGCCCCCAGAGGACAGAGCATAAGGCGGCCCCCAGCTCACATGAGAAGCCTGCCAAGGTTACTGAGCTGAGTACATCCTTCTGGGAAGAGACACTCCTGCCTGGACCTCAGACCTTACATTCTTAGGTCCTCGCTACCAGGTAGACATTCCCGGGGGCAAACATCAGAGAATGAGATTTGACCAGGGAGGTAACATTATGCCTAGGACACCACCCACGTTCCTCAGTCCCGAAAGCGGGAACAGATCCATGGAAGGTACGCCCTTCCCAGAGGACACACACCCTCCTCCCCTAGCAGCAGGATTCCCGTGGCCTGAAGACACTGGACTCTGAAAATGGTGACTAGTCCGGAACGAAACTGCGAGGCCCCTAAGCCCCTCCAGCATGATTGACAACTGCTCCCAGCTGCACACTCTGGCGAGCAGGCTGATTGGGTAAGGGTCCATTTGCTTCCAAGGATGGTGAGCAAAGTGAGCCCAAGTGGAGCCAGGTCTCCACCCAGGGCTCCTGCTGAGCTGATGCTCCTGCAGCACAGGTGAAGCATGCCCATGCATCACTTCACTGAACCCCAACAGCGAGCCCAGGAGGCAAGACAGGCAGCCCCATTTGACAGGTGAGGAAATTCAGGCTTCGAAAGCTTAGGAACCAATGCAGGTTTTTCTGACTCCAAATATGCGTTCCTAGCCACTATACCAGGGGTTCTCAATGTGGCGCCCACAGCAGCAGCAGCTTCTGGGAACTTGTTAGAAATGCATATTTTCAGGCTCTGCCCCAGTTCCATGAGGGCCAGGAACTCGAGGGGTGGGCCCTAACCTGCTTTTCACAAGCCCTCCAAGGGATTCTGATGCACATGCAAGTTTGAGAAGGGCTCTCTCCACGGGGCCCTTACAGTAACAGCACTGTTCGAGCTTAACCCCTTCCAGTCATATCACAATTGATGCTTAGAATTCAGGGATCAGTCTGGGCTGAGATTACAGAGAGCAGCCCATGACCAGCCTGAGGGGTTGTTCTGCTGCCACTGTGAGGGGTTGGTCCACAGCTGAGCAACACAGTGTCCGCCAGGGAACCAGCCTGTGCCTATAGGCCCTGCTGACTCCAGGGACCCACATCCCTTCCTGAGCAGCCTCCCTCTCCCCTTCCACAGCTTCCTCCAGTAGCCCCTCTCCTGGCCCTGCCCTTCTCACACTCCTGGGGAGAGCCCCTACCTCCTGCCTGGGAGTCCCACATGAGTCTGGTCAGAGCAGGCAGCAGCGATGTCTGCCCACCACTTGTGAGCAGACCCTTCTCATTCCAGACAAAAATCCCTGACCTGCCTGTTTGCCAGGGAACGGGGTGGGTGCATCTGGCCACACAGACCTCAGGGGGAGGTTCTGCAGGTGGGGAAATAGTTCCCCAAAGACAAACCAGAGCCGGTCCTCTCTGATCAGATACAGCAAAGCTCAGAGTTACTGAAAATGTAGCCTTCTTGCACCTGGGGCTCAGAGGCATCCAGGACAACAGGAAACAGAGGGTCCAGGCAGGGGAGGTTGTTGGCCAGGTGCAGACAGGCACTGGCTGGCAGGAAGAAGGAGTCGGGAACCTGGAGAAGCAGGCCCTGGCACTGAACCTAGAACCAGGCACCTGGATTCTGGTTCCAGCTCTGTCTCTGACATACTTTGGCAAGCAGAGGGCATTTATTAGTTACCTATTGTGTGCCAGGTTCTGTGCCAGGCCCCATAACACCCAGTATCCCATCACACCCTCTCTCTTCCTTCTATAAATTGGTCCATTGAGGTTCAGAGAGGTTAAGTCACCTGCCCAAGGTCACCCAGCAATGGAACCAGGGTGGATAATAATCCAGACATTCCCCTTGAGCCTGCCAGTTCTGATGTTCCAGGCAGCAGGAGAGCAGATGAAGAAAGGTACCCGCAGGCTTAATTACCTCCTCAGCGAGGGCACGCAGACGCAGGAGCCAGTCCTCAGCCTGATCCAGAGCAGCAGGGAGCTCACTGTGGCCAAGCTTCAGGGCCAGGGCAGCCTCCGTGATTTGGCTCAGGTGACGGGTGCGCAGCCGGTACAGGTACTCGTCCAGGTGGGTGGCAGAGGGTATCTCATGGATATCACCCAGAGGCTGGCTGTGACGGACAGACAGATGGAGTGCACCTGATGAGCCCAGGGCTCCCCCAGGTCCAGGCATGCACATGTGTTGGGGTTCTCACAGCAGGCCCCACCCCCTCCGCCTGCCTGCTGGGTGCCTTCTCCAGCTGGCTCCACAAGCACAGCCATCTCTGTGTGATGTGCTCCATCCTCACCTCCTCCAGGAAGCCTTCCTCACCCATGTCAGCCTACATGCCTCCTGATGTGGAGTCCCCAGCCCCCGATTCCAGGACTGCCAGTTTGGAATCTGTCCTCAACTCCAGTCCGGTGAGTTCTTTTGCACATATGTTCCCCTCTGCCCCACTGACTACAGGCTCTCAGAGGGCCCAGGGGGTCCCGCTCCTGCCCCCTGGATCCTCCTAGAGTAGAGGCCCCAGCGCTGAGTGCCTGCACTGAAACAAGCCCGCTCTGTGCTGTGTGTCCGCATTCTTCAAGGAAGAAATTTAGAAACCCCTGAAAAGCCACTGCAGGCACTGCGGGGAGGCCAGCAGCTCAGATGTATCCACCTGAGGTGGGGTGGGGAGCCACGACAGAACCCTTCCCAGAACCCTCTGTTTTGGGAAGCCTTTGGAGAGCAGGTGGGGGGTACATGCAATGCCAGAAACACAGCCCTGAGCCCTGAGAGGTAGGAAGTCAGGTTTAAGCTCAATCCTGTTTAGAGGCAAAGAACTCTGACCTCCCCCATCCCACAGAGGCACCCTAAAAGTCCTTCATATGGCTCCTCCTCGCCATTCCAAGCCCAGGGGTCGGTACCCACACAAGCGCCATGCAGAAATGCGGCCGGGCGGTCTGTGCACTCTCTAACCAAGCAGGACCCCGCTCCATTTTCCCTGATTGAGGGTATGGGGGCTGCCCTGCCCCCACCCCACCCCACCCCCTTGACTCCCAAACAGGACATTAGTCAAACCCGCTCCACCAGGTCTGCTCCCACCACTTGCAACCCCCCCACCTCCCCTCCCCGCAGCGTCTGACTCCCGGCTCCCGGCTGATTTATTTTTCTGCCAATTTCCCCGAGCTATGCAGAACCAATTACCGCCGGAGCGCAGCGGCACCGCCGCCGCCAGATACACCACTCTGGCAGGCCCTCGGCGCACTACATTTTTCCTGTTATTTTTTTTAATTGAATTTTTAGGGTGGGGGGAGCAGTACGCAAACTCCATCTCGGGAAACTTAAGCCCCGGGGCCTGTCTCAGGTCACGTACTGCACACCCTGTAGTAATATAATATTTACTGCCCCGAGGGTGCCGCGGATGGGCTGCCCCAGGCCGCTCCTCAGCGGTGGAGCGGCATGCTCCATGGGTAGCGGGGCGGGGGTGGGGGAGCCTGGGCCGGAGCCCTGGGCTGGGGCCTGCCTGGGAACCAGGCCTGAGTGGGCCTGAGGGCGGGGGCAGGCGGGTCTGGAGAGGGATAGAGAGAGCCGAGCCAACCAGGGTGATTTATGCGCCCAGCCTGGGTCGGGAGTCGGGAGGGGCTGCAGTACAGACCACCAAAGGGAGATTTTCATGGAGGCTACAGCCCAGCCAAGACTCCCCAAGAAACATTTAGGACCTGTGAGTGCCACTAACAAGCTGTCTCCGTGCTGTCTCGGCTCTTTCCCTCCTCAGGAAAGCCCAAGGCAGGGGGTACGGAAAGAAGGGGAGACCAGGAAGAGGAAGCTGATGGCGCTCCACCCAGCCCTAAGCAAAGCCAGGGGCCCCGCCAACGCCGGCTGACTTGGAAATTGCAGGTAGGCCCAGCACAGGGCTCAGCAGGCTGACAGTAGAGTGGGCTGGGCTGCTCCCAAGGTCCCTGCTTGCCTCTGCGGGGCCAGGTGGATACCTGTACCCTGGGCAGTGTCCAGCCTGAAAGATGAACTGGCCTCGGGGCATTCATTTCACTCCTTGTGAGCAACAGCTCTCCCCTGGGCCTGGGCTGGATGCTGCATCCAGAGATGAGACCTGGCCCTGCTCTCAGGGGGCCCACAGAAGAAAGATGCAAACAGATCCCTGCCTGAGCAGCCTCAGAGTCAGGAGCCCTTCCTGGAGGAAGCGGCTTTGAGCTGCACCTGGCAGGGCCAGCAGGAGTTAGTAAGGCCCAAAAGAGCGGGAAGGGCATCCTGGCTGATGGAGCAGCATGTGCACAAGTGCAAAGACACAGAGGCAAGGGGGAGCCTGTAGGGGTGGGGGACGCTGAGGGCCAGACAAACCAATGCAGAGCTTCAGAAGTACAGGGGCTCCATGAGGCAGGTGGTGGGGACAGAAAGGCCTGTCCACCAGGATGAGAGCAGGGGCTTTTCCTGGATGCAGTGGCAGCCACTACAGGGCTGACGTGGAGGCAGGCGTGACACAGCTTGAAGACGATGGGGATACTAAAGGAGGGATGGGAGAGGAAGGAAGGAGGAAGGACATGGGTGAGGAGAGCCACCAGGGCTGGGGCAGAGGAAAGAGGAGGCGAGCAGTCAGAGCTGGCTCAGGTTTCCAGCGTGGGTTCTGGGGAGCCAGGAAAAGAGTGCCGGGAGGTGATGAAACCTGTCTGCAACACGTGTAGCCCCAGACGCAGCACTGAGGTGCTGGTGGGACATCCACGTGGACATGTCCAGCACGTTGTGTTCATAGGTGTAGAGATCAGAGGAGAGGGCTGGGCTGGAGGAACAGAGTGGACACCACCGGCCCTGGGGAAGGGGGAGGCTCCCGGAAGATGAGCCGGGAAAAGGCCTGAGATGGAATGAGGAACACCGATGCTGGAGAAGTGGGCCAGGCTGGCTGGAGAAAGGGTGAGCTGCTGTGGTCAGCTGTGGGCCTGAGTTCGCTCAAGGCCCCCATGCCCAGCTGCTCTGCACGTCGGCTGTGATGGTGCTCAGCATCACACAGGATGCTCCCACACAGGAGAGGGGGTGGAGGAAGCCCTCTTGCTGAGGTGCGGGGCACTAGTGGCCTCAGGTGGAGCTGAGCGAACTGCTCCTGCTGCCTGGAATTCCTCTCCTAGACAGCCATTATGCATTCCCAAGAGGACGGGAACCCAGCTCTCCTCCCAAGCTCCTGAGCTGGAACAAGCATCCCTGCTGGGAGGCCCAGCCACTCGTCCAACCCCGGGAGAGTGACTCAAAGGGGCCAGAAGTGTTTTTAGGCAGATCCTCCAAGAGCAGAGCCCTGCAGAGGTCACTGAGGGCAGCCAAGGACTCAGGGCCCACGGGTCTCAGATGTCCCAGGCCCCTCAGACCTGCCAAGCTGCAAACAACACGGGGGTCATGTGCAGGGCCACAGGTAGAACCCAGAATCCTGGCCCACCCACCTCACCCAAAGTGGTGCCAACGTGGCACCATGAGTCATCCTGCAGGTGGGGCCTGGGGCCCTGGGGATGCCCTGGGGAACTCACCCAGTGGCTGCGGCCACCCCAGGCTGACCGTGCCCGTATGCGCCCCTCCAACCCCATTCTGTCCTCCCACCTCCAGACCACAGGCCAGCTTCCTCACAGATGCCTCAACACAGCCTGTCCCGAATGCCTCACCTCCCCCTCAACTGGCTCCTCCTCCTGCTGACCCTCTCAGAGCACGGCCCCCATGCCCACCTAGCCACCCTGGCCAGGACCAGGGGATCATTCTGAACCTTCCTGTGGCTGCCACATTCACCCCATCAAGTTCTGTCCATTACAGAGCAGCACTGCAAGGAGGTTCTGCCACTCACTAGGTGTGTGAATCTGGGCAAGTTAATCAGCCTTCCTCCCTGTGCCTCAGTTTCCTATCTGTAAAACAAGGGTCATTTACTTTTTTTTTTTTTTTGAGACAGAGTCTTGCTCTGTCACCCAGTCTGGAGTGTAGGGGCATGATCTCAGCTCACTGCAACATCCACCTCCTGGGTTCAAGCAATTCTCCTGCCTCAGTCTCCCAAGTAGCTGGGATTACAGGCACCCGCCACCACACATGGCTAATTTTTGTATTTTTAGTAGAGATGGGGCCAGGCTGGTCTTGAACTCTTGACCTCAAGTGATCTGTCCACCTCAGTCTCCCAAAGTGCTGGGATTACAGCTGTGAGCCTCCACACCCAGCCTACTTTCTACTTCATAAGATTTCATGGTTGGTTAATAGCAGAGACCCTCAGGGCCACCCAATTGGGCAACAGCCTCTCCTGCCACCTCCCCCACCCAGGAGGCAGCAGGCATTTCAGGCTTCTGTGCTTTTGCCTTGGCAGTCCCCTCTCCAAAGGCTAACTCCTGCTCCTCCCTCAAAGTCCACCACAGGCATCCCCTTCTCCAGGAAGCTTCCCTGAATTCAGTTAGTGGGAATGAGATGCACCTGCTTGGAGCTCCTACAGTGCACACCTCTAACTTCCTAACAGACTTTACCTCCTCTGCCCATTTTTTGCATCCAACCATCCCTGGAGGGCTGAAGTTGTACCTTTGTCAGTATGCTCTGGGTGTCTGGCACTGAGCCTGCCAGGCTTCAGGAAGGTTGGGGGAAATGGGTGAATGGCCTGTCTGGAATTCCACCGCTGGGCCGGGAGCATTTCTCTGGGGGTAATATTTTGATAAAGATATACTTCCTAACTGAACCATAAAAGATAGAAGGGATGCTACATCAGTGGCCATGGTTATCAGTTCTCTGATGCGTTCAGCAGGGCTGTACGGCCATGCTGAGGGAGGGGTGATGAGGCGTATAGGGGGCATAGAATACATTTGTGTATATTCACACATTTGCATATATTAACCCCGTGGAGAGCAGAGGGGTGACTATTTAAGTCCATTTAACAGCTGAGAAAACTAAAGTCCAGAGAAGAGAAGCTTCCCAAAGTCACAAAGTCAGATAAAGAGACCAGGAGCTAAGTCTCCCGACATTTCTTCTTCTGAGCAATAATTATGCTACCACTTATTAAATCTTTCCCAAGGGCCGGGCACTTTGTTTAGAAGATATTATAAAGTAGTTATTCTTCATGCCAGGTTGAAGTTGAGAAAACCAAGGGTCAGAACCCACGGGTGGCCCCCAAAAACCACATGGCAGTGGAGGAGATGTGAGATGCACCCCTCTGCTGGGCCTCCACACCCCGGGCCTTCTTTTCCTGAAGTCGACAATCAGCCGTGTCAATAGAAGGCTAAACAGAAACCATGATCCCCGACATGGCCTTGAGGGAATGAGGGGCGCCGTCACCCCACCCCCCAGCCAGCTCCTCCTGGAGATTCCATCAGGGAAATAAGAGGTCAGGGATCAGAGACACAATGCCCCCCATTCAGGTGAGCCGGCCGCCGGGCCCGCAGCTGCCGCTGCTGCAGGGAGATTTATGACCTGCTCTCAATGTCACCTTTTCAACTCCTGCGCTGGCTCCACCACCTTTGGACTCAACACGGGCTGGACTGCTGGCCAAGCGTGGCTGGGAGACGTGCCATTGCTCACCGCCACACACGAGCACTCCCAGCGAAACAGGCCCAGTTGAGCCAGGAGAGGAGGGCACCAGGGGCGCCAGGTCCCCCCTACCTGCAGCCTGCGATGAGCTCATCCATCATCTGAGCCACCAGTGAGTCTACGTCCTCCGTGGAGCACTGCGCCTTCAGGGCCAGGTGGACCTGCTCCAGGCCAGCTTCCTGTGGAAGGGGCAGGCAAGGGTCAGGTGTGTCACCACAGGGCAGAGGGTGCACGCTGGACCCAGCCCCTAGGCCCTGTCACTGCTACTGAACCAAAAAGGAGTGAACAGTTAGAGCAAAGAAGGCAGAGCCCAGGCCCAACAAACCAGGTTCTATCCTGACTCAAGAACCTTCCAAGGCTGCCCGTACCCAAATACATCCAAAGTCTCGTACCTGGAACTCCAGCCTCACATGTAGTCACAAGGAGCTCGGGGGCGGGGGCGGGGGTTCTGCAGACTTGGAAAGAACTTGATGGCTTCTGATTCCTCCCTGCCACCCTCAAAGCAGGCCTGGCTTCCCACAGGTGAGTGGCCCTCTCCGAGCCTGCTCTGGTTCCCCACCTGGAACCCTCTCTCCTTTCCAGATTCTACCACCCGATGAGGCTTAGACGAAGAGCACCCTCTTCCCAGGAGCAGTCCCGCCACCTCTAATCACAGGAACCTCCTTCCTCAAACTCCCGTGGCTGCTCATTCCCTGTGCTGCCTCCCAGGGAAACAGGCCCTTACCAAGCTTTTCTCCAGCCCTCTCCATGGGGCCTCAGCCCTGAGCTGAGAGGCCAAGGACTGTCCCTCAGCCCCCCACACGCCCCTCCCCACCCACCGGCCTTCCTGAGCAAGGACGTGTACTCGGGATTTGGACTACCGGTCTCATAGAACTGGAAAGAACATGGTCCCTGCCCTCTTGGAGTCTGGAGTCTTGCTGTGAGCCAGTGATTGGCCCAGAAGGCAGAGTCTAGAGCTGTATGGCATCAACTCCACGTTCTCCCCATCTCAGCACTCGCTGGTCTCCTCTTTCCCCTAGAACTGCCAGTCTCTGGGAAGGTGGGGCCACCATGGCCTCCTTCCCTTCTCTGTCCACCTTTCCTTCAAGCCATGCTCACCTCCCCACCCACAGATATGCCCAGGCCTCTCCAGCCCCGCTTCCCTCCACCTGCTGATCCCAGCATGCTCCTGCAGTGGAGCCTGCACCTGTCTCCTGCATTTTCCCACCAGCTGTCCCCATCCACACCACAGAAACCCCTAGAGCCACTGCCAGGACCATCAGCTTCCCACTCAACCTCCTCACCTCCCTTGGCCTCTACACCTCTGCCCACCTGTGATTCTCCTCCATTCTGGCCAAGTGCCAGGACTGCAGCATCCAGCATCTGTAGGGGCCTCCCCAGATGTCCCCTCCTCACCCCCAAAACAGAACCTGACCTCATATGCTCTGCTCTTCTCCCCAGCTTCCCAATTCCCCAGCCACCTGAGTTCCTCCTTATAGCCCTTCCTCAGCCCCAAATCCAGTTGGCCACCAAGGCCTTGTAGCTCAAGTCCTGCAATTTCCACCCCCGCCCGAGGCCATCTCCTTCCCAGGGCTTGGTCACCCTCCCTCAGGCTCCTGCAATGGTGGCCTAGCTGGGTTCCCACCCCCCATCTGCTTGCACTGGACACAGCCCCCTCGCTGGCCTGTGATGCCTTCCTGATGCTCCTTGGCCACCCTCCCTGCTCTGAGCCCAACATCTCTCTGCCCCTGGAGTGTCACCTGTACCTAAGTTTAGAAAGCCCTGTATGAGAGGCACAAGTGAGCCTATGCCCTCCTTTAATAAACTGACTCCCTGAAGACAGAGCCAGCTCCTTGCTCACCTCTGGCCTCTAGCTTCTGGCTAGAAGTTTCTAGCATAAGCCCTTGCGTGCATTAAGAGTCCGAAGGCCTGTAATGAGTAAGTGAGCGAGAGCAAGGCCGTGCCCTGCTGCATGACATAGGTTTTCTTTCTGCTCCCTTGCCCTGGGTCCCACTGCACACTGGAGCTGCCTCAGGTTGCTCGCATCCCCTTTCTCCTCTTCCAAGCGTACAGGACAGGACCACAAGCCTGGTACTGCCAAGACACCGAGGACACCAACCACGAAGGTTAGTAGGCACAGCCATGTGTCAGTGTGTGCACCAGTGGATGGTGGTCTGAGACGCCCCGTGCAGCGGGGTAGCAGGTGCATGCACAGGCGTGTGCAGCTTTGGGCACGTTTTCACTCACCAGCCGGTCAGCAATCCCAAGCAGCTGGTTCTGAGTCTCGATTCTATGGCTGATGTCCTCCCAGTAGGATGACAGCACCACCACAGGTTTCACGTTGCCCCAGGGTAGGTAGTAGTAGTGGCACCCTGGAATGGAGAGACAGGCCTGAGCACTGTGCCAGGAGCGGAGGGCGGGTGGGATGGGGTGCTAAGAGTGCCAGCCTCCTGGGCACTCCAGGGCTAGGACTGGCAGAGCTGGGAAGGGGACCACACGTGGGAGAGAGACAGGCACCTGCTCACCCTTCCCCTCGAAGAACTCTCTTGGACACACGTGGAGTGACCCGTGTTGCCCAGTGTCCGAAAGAGGTGCCTGAGCTCTCTGTGTGAGTTGAGCAGACAGCTGCAGCTCTCATTAGGGCTCCAGGGCATGTCAAAACTGAGGAGTTGTTACAGCTGCCCTGGGAAACCCAAGGCCACACTCCCTAAAATGTCCAAACCAAGGCCGGCAGACTCCTTGAAATGAGCAGGATGGATCGGGGTCAATGCTGACCACAGCTGGTCCCAGGAGCTGCATCTGTGGGCACTAGTAGCAGGGCCCCTCGCCTGGAGGAGAGCAAGGGGACAGCTGGAACAGGTTGGCCAGGGCCAGGGTCTTTGAATAGCCTCCAGCAGCTTTCCGTGGGAGGCAGGATTTAAGGTGTGGCCCCCTGCTCT
Organism: Macaca mulatta; assembly: GCF_049350105.2. Taxonomy (NCBI): domain Eukaryota; kingdom Metazoa; phylum Chordata; class Mammalia; order Primates; family Cercopithecidae; genus Macaca; species Macaca mulatta. The sequence continues at coordinate 53,214,479 of NC_133418.1, forward strand.
ATGATCCTGTGATCGGGGTCCCAGCCAGGAGCACTGCCTCACCGTCAAAGACTGCACGGCTATACTGAGTGGTGGAGGCCAGCGGCAGGCAGGTCATGTCGAACTTGTTCCCATAGTTCCCGATGCTGACCTCAAACTGGATGGCGTCATCCACATCCTGCAGCATGGTGGCCGAGTAGAAGGCCGCAAACAGGGAGTACTTGCGCCTCCTAAGGTACTTCTGTGAGCAGAGAGTGGGCCAGAGGGTCACAGGAGAAGCAAAGAAAGGCACCCGGGCTAGGGAGGGGACATGTATCTGGCAGGCCCTGGCCATAGCCGGCACCCAATAGCTCCTGGCTGGACTGACGGGTGGCAAGTAGCCCAAGAAAGAAACAGCATCCAGATTTCATTGCTAACTGAACAAGCTCATTCCAGATCTGCGTGCGTCTGGCCATGTTTCCCTAATAAAAGCTGCTCCTCCAAGGTCAAGCTGCCCCTAATCCAAACCAGCAGCGATGGTACCACCACATCAGCTGAGTGGGGTCTCCCACTGGGCCCACAGGGGCAACCTGGAACTTCTCTGCCATTCAGAGGGGCTAAAGGCTCTAAGCCACCAGGCGCCTGCCCAGAGCTCCTGCCCCATGCCACTCAGGGTCTCCCCCTCAGCAGCCAGCTCTGCAGGACACACGGACTGCCACTGTCATGTGCCTGGGATGAAAGGGTCTCTTTGTCCCCTCCAGGCGCTGAGCATAGGGCGGGGACAGGGCAGGAACTCAATCCTATGATTGAGAGAAGAGGGGTCAGACAATTGGGTATTAGGTGAATGTAAACAGTAGCAACAGCTAGCACTTAGTAAGTGCTTACTGCATATGTGTATTAATTTCCTTAATTCTCACAACCATCTTATAAATATATTATTACAAGCTATATAATACAACTTTAAGTATAATATATCCCCACATTCCAGATAGGGAAACTGATGGAGCCTGTAAGTGCTGCAGCCAGAATTCAAACCAGAGCCATCTGACCACTGTGTCTAACAGCTTAAATCACCACACAGACTCTGCACAGCTGCCTCCTGGACACAAGGCCAAGCTCCACCATTTGTTGCTCTGATATATCTGAGCCTGTTTCCTCATCTGTAAAATGGGGATAATAATAATAACAGCAGCCACCTCATGGTGTTGGGAGGAGTCAATAACAGCAGAGGTGTCAGCAGCACAGTGCCTGATACATGTTCAGTGCTTATTTGACTTAATAGTTATCCTTACGTTATTATTATAAAATCACATCTCATTTTGCATCAAACTCTAGACTTTTGAAATATTTTCATTTATCTTCTCTGAGCGTCTGATCATCCCTCCAGGGAGGCAGGGGCAAGTGTTAATTTATTCCCACTTTACAGCTGAGACCTGAGGCCCAGAGAGGTAAAGGCACTATGCATGTAGGCAGAGCTGAGTCCTCCCTCTGCCATGATACCTCAAGGCCAGTCCAGTGTGGCCATCCCTTCCCCGCCCCGACACCCAGCTCCCACCAAGAGCCATGCCCCTCACCTCCACCCGGAGGATGTCATCCGCAGGAAGGTCCTCCACCTTCTGCTCACTGTGCTCCACCAGCTTGGTCTCCAGGGAAAGCAGAAGCCGGCCACGATAAGCCACACCTTCCCCCTGCCAGGGAGGTCAGGTCACCAGGAGCAGGGGAGACAGAGGGAAGGAGGGGAAGGAAAGGGGCACCCTCTGGCCCTGAGGTAGCTCATCTCCCAGGCACCCAGGAGGTCCCTGAGCCAACCTCATCTCTCTGCAGATGAGGAAGCATGGCCCAGAGAGTTCAGGGGATATGACAAGCCACCCAGACGGACAGTGCCAGATGCCAACCCAGAACAAAAGATGAAGAAAGAGAGACAGGGTCTGGGTCCTTCAGGGCGGGGAACATGGAAGGATCAGACTGGCACTCGGGAAAGGCAGCGTCAAGGGGCAGAAGGAGAATTCCCTGAGTGGGTGGCTGCCTGGTTGTGGGCCCCCAGGTAGGGTTGGAAGACTCTGCATACAGGCCTGGGCTCCTGAGGGACCTGGGCATCTGGCATCCTGCCCTTGCTAAGCAGGGCTCCAGCCGGCTCACCTTGCCTGTGTTGAGCTCTGCGTAGGGGTCCAGGAAGCCCGTGAACTCTCTGGGACTGCCATAGAGGTTGATGTAGCAGGGCCCAAAAGTGGGGAGGAAGCCCAGGTGGTCATCCACTGGGAGACACAAGTGGCAATCAGAGGGATCGGCCCAGTGGGGCTTCCCAATGCTCAACCCAGCCACCTTCCAGCCTGAGCCCACCCCTGACCCTCAGTTCCCCCCACATGCACCCGATGCAGCTCCTGTCAGTGTATAAAGACGAACGCCACGAGCGATAGCTCTCGTGCCCTCCCCTAAGTCTCTTTACTCCTCACCATCATGCTGAGATGCAATCATATTTTTATTATTTTTATTAGTCTCATTTTATAGATGAGGAAACTGAGGCTCAGAGATGCAAAGAAACACATGACTACAAGGTGGCAGGGCCCAGAATGGTGTCACCTCAAAGCCCATGCACTCAGCCAGCACACAAAGTTGGGGTTCAAGGCCCTCTACTGCTTGTGCCCCTCCCCAGCCCCACCCCATCAAGTCCTGCATCTGCTCTCCATCCTACGCTTCTATAGGCACTGTAGGCCCTGCAGCCAGTGGGGAGGACCTAAGAGGTCCCAGAGCCCGGTAACAAGAGAAACCATCTCCCAGGAGGCCAGGGATGGAGCCCAGCTAGACGTTCCTCCTCCCTAGGGCAGCCGCCAGGCACATACCCCCTGCCCTAATGGGCTTGCCTCATCCCAGAATCTCCTCCACACACACACACACATTGTGCAAAGAACATTTTTTAACAGAGCAGGTCAGAGCAGAGAGAATTACACTCCTGAAGAGGGGAAATCTCTCCACATCCTTTCCATCCTTTTTTGGAGGCTCTCTTTTGCTAACATCATTTTCCAGCTCACAACTGAGTTTCCCAATGGGACTTTACTGGCCATACCCTGAAAACCCTAAAATGCCACACTGTCCCTTTCAGAGGAACGGGGAAGAGGTTGTTTCCAAAATACCAAAAGTGGAAAGCAGGGCCAGAGACGGGAACCCTCTGGAACGACCCAATCAGTCCACACAAGAATGAGCCAAAGTAGGCACAAAACAAATGGCCTCAGCAGAGAAGTGTTTGAGCCAGACCTAAGGTCATGCACTGCGAGTCCAGCCCCTGCCGAGACCCTAGGGATGAGGGAGGAGCCAGGACAGGGAGGGACCAGAAGGCTGGAGCCTCACCTCCCTTCTCAGCCAGGGGCCACCCCACCTCCTTCAACACCTTCCCTCTCCTAGACCCCAGCACAGACAGGGCACTGGCCTTCAGGACAGGTGAGAGGCCCAGGTAGATGGGCTAACAGGAGCATTACTAATTATTTGCGTTAATCATCTCAATTATGATTTACCTTGAGGATTTCAACTCCAAGAGTTTTTAACTCCTCTTGGCCTCCTCCTGGCCCCTGAAACACCTCACACTCCCCTTGCCCCACTCCAGACCCCCATGCCTGCCCCTACCCCTCACTACCAGACAGAGGGGTCTAACTGGAGCATCGGCCCAAGCCTATCCCATTTAGGAAGGGTTGGGGAAAATGGGAGGAAATTGGCCCTTAAAGCATTCCAGACGATTTACATGCTCTACAGAGGCTGAGAGGCGACAGCAAATGTAAGTCCAGAGACTTACATTTGTGGGGGAACCTCAGTCCCACCTCAGGCAAATCAAAAACCCCCATGCCTCCAGCACCCTCGCCCCTCTAACCGAAACCCAAGGCCCCGCTCCCCTGGTTGTCCCCAAGGTGACAGCAACGTACGGTCTGAGGCTTTCGAAGGCTTGACGGCACCTGCAGTCTCCTCTGAAGCGTAAAGAAATGGAAAAGGGGTTAGGGTGGGCATGGCTGGGAGAAGTACTGGTTACATGAACAGGCTGTGGATGGAGAGCTGGCAGACAGACAGATGGAAAGACAGCTCCAGGCTGTGAAACAGATGCAGCCCGAGGCCCCACCCTCTGCCCAGCTGTAAATTTATCATAAACTAAATCATCACGGCCCCTCCAGACGCAGCCCCCAACACCCCATGAGCCCTAGGGGTCCCACTTGGCCCGCCCATCACTCTGTGTGTTCCGTTTGCCGGACCCGAAATTTGATTCAATACACTCAAGGAATAATTCAGAAAAGAAAATGTGCTTTTCCATATGATAGCCAGATAAGTGAGGGGAACAAAGTACAGACACAACGGAAGGGTGGGGAGACACAAAAGGGCCAGAGCTAGGAAGCGAGGCACTCCCCACACTCCAAGCCCACAGGCAGGTCGCACTTGGAACCAGGCGCGCTGAGCAGGGACATTTCAAGGCACAACATCTCCACCTAGTGGCCGTGTCCAGAATCACCCCTGAAGGCTCCACGTTGCATGTTCACAACAGCAGGCACTGGCATCTAGCTTCTGACACAGGCCGCTTCCAGGGAAGCACAGAGCCAGACGCTGTCCACAAGCTGAACACGCTACACACTTGGGTGTGCCCCTAAATGTTGGTAAGGAATGTCTAGAAATAAGAAAAGCAAGGAAGGAAATGCTCTGGCACACATATGGACTCTGAATCTGTCCCTCACTGCTAGGCAGGTACACAATGCCGCCAAGGAAGCGGACACCCCTAGGTCTTCCTCCACTGTCCTCTCTGATTTCTGCCTCTTCCCAAATCTGACCTTCCCATTCTCCTTCTGCAACAGCAAAGTGTGACGCAGTCTGAGGTCACGTGCCCACCTGGGACGTGGTTGGTGAACTTGCTGATTACTTCCCTTCCTCGTTTACCTTTACCTGTTGCTGTCCTCCAGGAAACACTTCTTTTCCCCTAGCCCTGTGACTGCAGTCAGAAGTCAAGGGTTGAGGAAAACTTTGTGAAGGAAGAGTGCACAAAGACACAGAGAGAAAGAGTGGAGAAGAGAGAAGGCAGCATGGCCGTCCGGAGTGAGGACAGGGCAGAGGCAGCAAGGAGGGCCCGGCCCAGCCCCTCGGCCCTCCTCAGCCAGGCCTCAGCTACAAACATCAGCCGGCAGACACCAGGGCTGCATAAATCATAATTCATGGCCACCTTCATCTCCAAAGCAAGAGGTTTCCTTCCATGGGCAAGCCAGGGCTTTGCTCGTGGGGAGATTTCTGCAACAGCGAGAGGGCCAACACAGGCACAGCTGCAGGCCCAAGGAGAGCAGTGGCCAGGGACCACCGGAAGGAAACAGATCCCATTTTAAGCTCCTTCTAAATGATTACTAACAGGCCTGGCCTGTTATCTTGGGCTAATGAGGCCAAGGTCACAGTTCCAACCCCCATGTGCTTCTTACAGAGGCAAAGTTGGCTTCCCACCCAGACTGATTTTGAATTCTGGCTGCAGACTGGTGCCCAGCCCAGATGCAGAAGTCCCCCTAATCCCATCGGCCATCTGACCAACACATGCCTCTGGTGGCTCAGAGGACCAAGTGGGTAACTGCAGAGCAGCCTGCCTCCCAACCACACCTTTTCATTAATTCACTCTTTCTTTCTTTTCTTTTCTTTTCTTTCTTTCTTTCTTTCTTTCTTTCTTTCTTTCTTTCTTTTTATTTATTTAGACAGTGTCTCACTCTTGTCACCCAGGCTGGAGCACAGCGGCATGATCTCGGCTCACTGCAACCTCCACCTCCCAGGTTCAAGTGATTCTCCTGCCTCAGCCTCCCAAGTAGCTAGGATTACAGGCGCCCACCGCCATGCTGGGCTATTTTTTGTATTTTTAGTAGAGATGGGGTTTCACTATGTTGACCAGGCTGGTCTCGAACTCCTGAACTCAGGTGATCCACCCACCTCGGCCTCCCAAAGTGCTGGGATTACAGGTGTGAGTCACTGCACCCAACCTAATTCACACATTCTTTCATTCATTTGTTCATTCAGCAAACCTAACCAGGTGCAGGAGGAGGCACTGGGAATATGCAATAAGACACGGCCCTGCTGATGTCTTAGGTCAATGACTCCTGACTTGGGGGCGGATCACAGTCTCTGGGTGTGAAGGCCCATCCTGGGCTCTCGCCCCTGTGTCTGCAGACAGTTCAAGGGCACAGTGACTAGTGAAGCCACCCAAGACAAGGCCTCTATTTCGTCCACATCACCCTTCTGCCAAAACACAAGTATTTTATTGTGTTTTCCCTCAGTCCAGAGAGCTGGGGCTATGGAAGTCCAAAACACAGATGAATGCTCCCAGTTCTGTGACCCGAGCAACAAAGCTCAGCTGCCTCACCTGGGGGAAGCTGAAGGAGATAGAGAGCAGGACCTCCTAGCCCAGTGAGCCACAAGTCCCAGCCCTGCACACAGTCCCTGGGAGGTGCATGAAGAAGCTGAGGCCATCACCTGCAGTCTGCCCCGCCAGCTCCCTCTGCCTCTCGGCACATCCCCAAGCCCACGGCGGCTGGCTGCCTGACTCTCACTTGCGCCCAGCAAGAGGAGAAACTGAAAACTGCTGGGAAATCAGCATCATCTACATTCCAGAGACGAAAGGAGACTAACTTTGGATTTCTTAGCTATGGAAAACACTAAGATACAAGTGCTATTTATGGAGCATGAGTTTCCTATGTATAAAGTTATGAAAGAATCTGTGTACATTTCACAGAGCTCATGTGCCTATTACCTTTCAAAAGACCTGCAGCTTCTAAGGAAAGCACTCTTTTTTAAAGAACAAAATTCTTACTTAATACTTCAGAGCACAGGGTCCAAGGAACACTCTAGTGTGCCCAGGCAAACTTGTGGGCAGAGGTGTTTAAGAGGTTAGTGTTAGGTCTTGTCCTCACTGGAAACAAAAACAAAAACAGAAAAACAAAAACTCCTAGTTGAACCAAATCATCTGGTGAACCCTGAGGCGGGGAAATACAGAGAAAGAACTTGTTTTTACAGTTCAGTTTCATTTGGGCTTTGAGAGCAGTGAGGAAATACAAGTGTTGTCTATCGCCCCAATGGGCTAGAAGCCCACAACGTGGAGAAACAACATAAAAAAGGGCTGGAAGGAAAGTTGGAGCGACGCGTTCCGAGGGGGCTGCGCGCAGGTCAGGGAGGCTTGGCAGGAGCAAGGCAAGGGCCCGACCTCAAGGCCGGAGAGAGGCCCTGGCCCCAGAAAGGGACCCACCTCTGCAGGAACGGGTCGGCAGGGTCCGAGAGTCATCAAAGACAGCTCCAGTTGGATGCACAAGTTTAACTCTTTTACTGCCACTTAGATCTAGCTATTTAACTGCATGTTCAAAACCGGTTAGCTGGTTGCAAGAAGATTCTCATTTATTTCCAGAACCATCGGTGATGGAAGGTGGGCCCAACTTTGAATGCCTTCCGAAGCACGCTGGGTTGCCTGTGACCTGAGCGCCATCTAGTGACCACATAAACATCTTTCTTGCCTTCCCACCAACACACACTTGTGGACACAGAGAAAAGTGAGGGCTCACACAGCATAGAAATGAAGGTAGGTCGGAGGATGCGAACTCTCCGTCAGGGGGCTGGCGACAAGCACGGCTGCAGCCTCGTGAAACACGACTGTCGGAAAACAGTCAGAAATGCCCCACTGTGCCTCCACCAGTGTCTGCCCCTGGAATCAGAGACAGAGACAGTGCCAGCCAGAAAACTGAAGACGAGGTTCCTTCCATACCAAGAGTGCTGACCTGTGAGGTGACCCTCTGACTGCATTACCACCCCCAGATCTCTCTACCTGTTCGGGAAGACAGCCCTTCTCAGAAACTATCTGAACAGCAATAAGTGAAGGGGCGGGGCCACATCCCGGAACACATTGTTCCCCCAGCGAGGAAGGGAGGGGCTGGGGCAGGAAGAGCAGGTTTGCAGTGCCTGCAGGAAGGTCGTTTCTGGGACTAGTCCAAAGTCCCAACAAGGAAATCAGAAGGCAGAGAGCAGCTAGATGTGGAAGCTCAGGGAGGGTGCCTGGGAGTTTACTGTACAATTCTCTACTTTTGCGTGTACTTGAAATTTTCTATAATTAAAAGTTGCCCTTTAAATGTTTCAGAGAACTCAGCAAAACCAGTCTTTTCATTTCTTTCTTGCCACATGGCCTTGGCATATGTCATCACCTCTGCCTGGAACTCTTCCCTACCTGCTCCTCACATGCCGGTGGCTTCCCCTCTGGCAGCCTAAGACACCTCCTCCTAGAAGCCTTCCTTGACTCCATCAGGCAGAAACAGCTCTCCTCTACTCTCTTATTCTCTTTCACCATGCATGTCCTTTTCTTCGAGGGCACTTAACACAACTTATACCCATATATTTATTTGTCTGCTTGTTTGTGGCCTGTCAGAACTCTAAGTTCCCCGACGGTGTGACCAAGAATATTTTGTTGAACCCTCTATGCCCAGCCCCTGACACAAGGCATATGTTCAATAAACATCTCCTAAAAGAATGAAGTGAATGGAAAACAATATCAGGTATATGCCTCTGATAGCTGCCTACATTTACAGAAGGACATGAGGACATCAAGCAGCTAGAAGTCTAAGTTAACAATGTCTTGCTTAAAAACGATGTAATATTTGGAAGGCCAAGGCGGGTGGATCACCTCAGGTCAGAAACTCCTCAGGTCAGGAGTTTGAGACCAGCCTGGCCAACATGGTGAAACCCTGTCTCTACTAAAAATACAAAATATTAGCCGGGTACGGTGGCAGGCACCTGTAATCGTGGCTCCTTGGGAGGCTGAGGCAGGAGAATCGCTTGAACCCGGGAGGCAGAAGTTGCACTGAGCCAAGATCACACCACCACTGCACTCCAGGCTGGGCGAAAAGAGCAAGACTCTTTCTCAAAAAAAAAAAAAAAGGAACATTTTAAAAAATGGTATATCCAGTCTCCTCTCCTAGAGGTCTCCTAGAGATCTAGAATCTGGAGATGATCTCCAACTTCAAGAGCACTGGGTAGAGTCGGCCAGAAACTGGGCATGTTAACCTGTCCTCTAGCTAAAGATCTCAGCAGGTGGATGAACAGAGAAAGACCCACACACCCTATATGTGGGAGATACCAACACTGAACAGATCTTGCGGGAGAGTGAATAAAGCAGGGAGAGGGCAGAGAGCCAACCAGGATATGGAAACTGCATCCGTAAGATTCAGGAAAGCATTCACCTGCATATTGCAGAAAATGATTGGGAATCCTCAGTAGAGTACAAGAAGATGTAGTTTTTGTGGAACAAAGCAGAACTGCCGGCAGAGAACAGACAAGGAGCAAAGAAGTAAAGGAAAATATAAAAGGGGTGACAGGGGAAAAAGAAAGCTTGACAAGAACCTACAAATGCAATAGCCCATTTTAAACCATGTACGAAGCAGTAAAAGGCAGAATTGGTACAGAAAAAAAAATCAGATTAGCAACATAGAAAGCCCATCTTAATGATAAAAACAGCAAATGTTACTTTAGGGTTATTGTGTACCAGACTTTATAAGAACCTTACCTTTATAATCTCATGATTTTTACAACCGCCTCGTGAGGGTTGGGACTTGCAAGAGCCCCATTTTACGGAGACTGGAGCAACTCACTCAGTTACAAAGAAGCAGAGCCAAGAGCATTTGAACCCAAGTTGGCCAGCTGGAGAGCTGGAGCTCTCCCCACTCCCCCACTCTGCCTTCAGCTGTCCATGGCATAATGTCGGAATTCTTAAAAAACAATCCTCCACCCAGATTTAAGAATTCATCATGTCTCAGACAAAATTCAATGGAAAGTGTCCTTTACCAAGAAAGATTAAAATAATTTTCTAAACTATCAGAAAAAAGATAAATTCCTATGAGCAGCATCTAGTCAGGAAAAAAATAGACTAACTATGAAAGAATCAAATTGAACTGCTCTCAGAAAACACACAAAAATAAATTCAAAATAGATCAAATGTTTAAATGTTAAAAAAAATAATAGAATTAAATACAACCTTAGGGTCTGCTGAACCTTAGGGTTTGAGCATGACACAGAAGGCAGAAACCATACTTTCATTATTTAAATGGGAAATTTTTAAAATAAAGACAAGAAGCTAGAAAGTTAAAGAAGGAAACAATAAAATCAGTCTAAAGAGAGTTAAAGAGTGCAAAGATTAAAAGTCCAATAAAGTTTTAAAATAAACTTCTAACCAGCTAATCAAGAAAAAAAAAAAAACTCAAATATGTAACATTAGAAATAAGAAAAAGGAAAACACCACAGGTAGAGAGAATTATTCAATTTATAAAAATTTGCTCTGTGCAACACTATGCAAACAAATTAGACCTCAATGTAATGGATGCTTTTCTAGGAAAATATAAATTATCAAAATTGACCAGAGTAAAAGCAGCAAACTAAAAATAACAATCATCACAGGAGAAATTGAAAAGCTTTTAAAGAGCTATTACTATACCCACTCAAAAAGGGCACCCAGCCCATATGGTTTTATGGGTGAATTATTTCAAACCCTCAAAAGACTGTATTCTTATGTTATATAAACTATTCCAGATGTTAGAGAAGACTTTAAATCTTTACAATTAATTTTACAAAGCCAGCATAACCCAGATATCAAAACCAAAGAAATAATAAGCAGACATACCAGTTGAAGATAACAGAGAAACAGGCCCAAGAACACATTTAGGAATTTAGTAGGTGATAAAGGCAGCATTTTGAAATATAGGGAAAAGATTACTCAAAATACAGTGTTTGTATCACCAAAGAACAATTTTGAAAAAAGTAATGCTAGATCCCCGCCTTATTCCCTAAGGAAAAGACTAACAGATTTGGCTACATAAAAATTTCAAGTTTCTATAGGTCAAAAACTATTAATTGGTAAAATAAAGCCAACAAGAGTTATTTACTACATATATGACAGAGGAAAAGTTAATATCCATATATATACAGAACTCTTACAAAACTATGAGAAAAAGATAAACATTTCTTCATATAGGCCAAGAACATAAATAGGACATTTATAATACAATGAATATAAATTATACAAACATGTTATATATAAATATAAAATAATTATTTAAATATATTCAAATTGAAATCATCAACTTCTCCAGCTATCAATAAAATGAAAATTAAGGCAACAGTGAAATACCATTTTCACCTATCAAATTAACAAAGTTCTTTTTTTAATATTATTTTACCCTGTGTTGGGGAGGGCATAGCAAAATAAGCCTAGGGACATGATAAGCGTATAAAATAGTCCAGTCTTTCTGAAGGGCAATTTTGATAAATATCAAAAGCCTTAAAAATGTTGAAATCCTAGGCCAGGTGCAGTGGCTCATGCCTGTAATCCCAGCACTTTGGGAGGCCGAGGTGGGCGGATCACAAAGCCAGGAGTTCGAGACCAGCCTGGCCAACGTGGTAAAACCCTGTCTCTACTAAAAATACAAAGATTAGCTGGACGTGGTGGTGTGCACCTGTAGTCCCAGCTACTCGGGTGGCTGAGGCAGGAGACTTGCTCGAATCGGGGAGGTGGAGGTTGCAGTGAGCCGAGTTTGGGCCACTGCACTCCAGCCTGGCGACAGAGTGAGACTCCATCTCAAAAAAAAAAAAAAAAAGTTGAAATCTTTTCCAATTTTAGCTATTTATCCAAAAGGAAACTCATGAATTATATAAAGATTCAGCAACAGAAATATTCATTGCCAATTTAGTTGCTTATAATGTGGAAAATTTTGAAAACACCTACATGTTCATCAACTAGTTAACATGGATCATGATACATTCACATAATGGAATATGTGTATTCATTTAAAATTGTATTATAGAAGAACATTTAATAACAGGAAAAGATATCTATGTTGTATTGTCAAGTATCAAAAAGCAATTTTCAAAACAATTTGTTCTAATGTATATATATACATATCTATATATTAAATACACACATCTTACATGCATGTACAGATATATACACACATACCGAAAGGTCTCGGAGTGCTAATAGTTCTGGCTGGAGGGGTGGGCTTATGGGTCATTTCAGGTAAATTTTATATTCTTTCAGATTATTTCTTTATTTAAAATTTTACAAAATGATGATGAGTTACTTCTTTAATAGACCAATAAGATCTATTTCAGTAGCTTTTGAAACCGCTAGAGCACAGTCAGCCAATGCAGGACCTGACGGATGGCATGGCCACAGCCAGCCAATGTTCTCTGCAGGAGTGAATTATCCTGTTTGTGCCCTTCAGTGGCATATCCCACAATCCAAGTGTGGAGAACCCTAAATGTCTGCAAGACCTCTCTTTCATTGCCAGAGCCCTTCTCAGTGGAAAATGGGCAACAAAGGCCTTATCATCTCCCCTTTTCTGCAAACTCTCAAAGGTAGAGGTATAAGCTGGATAGAGGGGGGACAGGGGAGAGCACAGGGGGTCAAAGGGCAGAACGAAGAGGAAACATACCTTCTATGTCTCCTCCAGGGGCAGAGATTTTCGACATACTCAGGTCGGCGGTAGCCACGATGTCATTGTGAGTGAGGCGATCCCTAGAGCAAGGGGGCAGAGAGGACCTGAACACCGGGAAGGAACTGCAGGCCACAGCCCACCCAGGAAGTATGCGGCCTCAGTGACACATCACGGGGGGGCAGGGGGTGGGCAGAGAGCGCTCCTGGTCTTCACTTTGGTAGGTTACTGAGGCCTGGTAATCCCAGAGATGAAGAAACTGCACAGAAGACGTGCCCAAGACTCTCTGAGAGGGAACTAGTTCATCTCGCCAACCACCAGCATCCCATCAGGCAACCAAGCCCCCGCTGCCAGTTTGGATCTCTGCAGACACATCTGCAGGCTGACAGGGAGGAGGGCGGAGGCAAGGAGGCAGGGCCAGAGACTGGGGAGACTGTTCAGGGAGCCAGATTCCCAGACCCAGGGAGAACTGAGAGGCTCCAGGAGCTAAAGAAATGTTCAGATCAAGGAGAAAACTAGGTGACCAGGAAGAAACTATCTCTAAGGCCACAGTCTTGAAGTAGCCAGTGGTAATACACGATTCCTTTTTGTATCTGACTTTGTACGTAATGGAGCACTTTTAGCCTTTATCACACCGGAGGCTCACACAGCCTTGAGAAACAAGCACTTTCATTATTATCTCTGTTGCACCAATGAGGAAACTGAGGCTCAAAGCCATGTAGGTATTTGCCCAAGGTCATTGGGAGGGAGGGGAAGACCGGAATGGAAGTCCTGGCGTCCTGATTCCTGGACCACTGCTCCTGCAAGGCACAGGGCCTGCTTCCAGGGGCACAATTCTCAGCTCCCCAACCAGTGTAGGGGACTGTGGCCAGGAGCTCAAGGAGGCTAACCGATTGATTCACCTATTAGCCAACCACGTCCTGTGCAGACCCTCCCTCTGAACCCCACTCCTGCCTCCTTTGATGATAATAAACAGTAATTGAGCTAACATTTATTGAGCACCTACTAAGAGCTAAGCACTGCACTAAAACCACCAAGTGACTTAACTCACATCAGCACGACCAGGTAGGTACAATTAGCCCCAAATTCAGATGAGAAAGCCAACGTTGAGAAGGTTAAATAATTTGCCAAGATGGCAAAGCTGGGATTTGAGGCCAGAGATGCTGACGTGGAGACCAGAGCTTTGATTGCAGCCACCTGCTGCTTCCCGGGTAGGCTAGACCTGGGGTCAAAACCACTAGGTCAAGAACCCCCACAACAAAAAATAATCCAGTCCCAAATGCCAATGATGCAGAGGCTGAGAAATGTTGGGCTGGGCAGGACCCATCTCCTTCAGGAAGTTTCTCCTGGGTATTTTCCCCTTCTTCTTGGTGCCTCTTTGACACCCTCTCCCTGTTGTGAGTGCCTTAGCCATGGGCAGCTTCAAATGACACATCCCAGCCCCATTGTGAAAGCACACCCTGGCATGGTGCTTCGATTTTTCTTTGAAATCCTGACCCTATGAGGTACCCTAATCTCTGCCCAATTTCTGTGCTCCTTCCTTCCTCTCTCTTTGTATTTCCCAGGGAGGTGGTTAAGCTTTGATTTTTAAAGTCTTCCATCACTGGTGCTACATTAGGAAGAATGAATTGTCAGCACAGACAGATCTTTACCATTTTTCCAGGTGAATGATGTTAATAAGAACTGAAAAGCTGGGTGTGGTGGCTCATGCCTGTAATCCCAGCACATTGGGAGGTCAAGGCAGGTGGATCACCTGAGGTCAGGAGTTCAAGACCAGCCTGGCCAACATGCTGAAGCCCCGTTTCTACTAAAAATACAAAAATTAGCCAGGGGTGGTGGTGCGTGCCTGTAATCCCTGCTACTCAGGAGGCTGAGGCAGGAGAATCACTTGAACCTGAGAGGCGGAGGTTGCAGTGAGCCAAGATTGCACCATTGGACTCCAGCCTGGGCGACAAGAGCGAAATTCCATCCCAAAAAGAAAAAAAGAACTGGAAAGTAAAAATGTGCTGGAACATTTTACAATGAGATTCTCAGCACCAGATGACTGACAGCCGATGGCATTTGTACACTGTCTTCATGACCAAACCCTAGACAAGACCAGCACTTGAGAAGGAATTGGATGTCTGACCTCCGGCCTTCTCTGAATTGGGAGACGAGGGAAGGAGAGTGGGAGGAGAGAGGTTTTGCTTTATGGAGGTAGGGGGTGGTTTGGGTTCTTTTTTTGTTTTGTGTTGTTTGGTTTTTTAATGAAAAAGGAATTTCTGAAGAATTAAATGGAAGATTAAGTTACAGAGAAACGGCCATATGGACTATATCCTATTTCCAGGATTCAGGTAATAACAAGAGCTTATCTGCGTTTTCTGGGAAGAAAGCACTCTTCTGGATAGCAACTTGAAGCAGCAGAATGCTTTCTGGCCAAGAGTTGGGTTTTGGGGCTTGGGGTTGCTTTTGGAAAATACAGCAAGTCTGAAAATAGACTCACAATAAAAATGCCACTTCAACCCAAACCAGAGATGCAACCACCAGATTCTGTAATGTGTTTGGATTGTACAGTACGCTGATGCCTTTGACACAGCTCACCCGGCCTCGGGCCAGACACATCCACAACACAGGAGACAACCGCACCCACACACATCCACATGTGCAAACACGCAGGGACACGCACAGCCCATTGCCCGCAGTCAGAGCGGCACACATGGAGAGCTGAGATGAAGAGATCATTCTGGGATGTAAAGCACATCTTTCCTCCAAACCGCTTCCCCACGGCACATACCCGTGGTCACTGCCCTCGCGGCCTCTCCCTCACAGGCCCTCCCGGCGGCTCTCTTTCCTCTCCTCTAATTCTCACAAGCTGTTTTCTTTAGGCCTGGGGAACTGGCACACAGCTTAATGGCTCTGTGGCCTGGGGGTTTTTCCCTAGTCTCTCATTATCCTCCTGGTTGGGGGTGTCACGGGCATGAGACCAAAGGAGAACACGCTGGGGAACCACACAGCCAAGACTTCTTGGGGGCAAAGAAAGGACAACTCTCTCTTTTTGGGAAGCCCAATGCCCCGAGATCACACGTGTGGACCCCAAGTGTTCCCCTCAAGTGTAAGAGAAAACTGCTGTCAACTAGCAGAAGGTGGCATGGCCTAGTGGTTAGGAACCCAGGCTTTGGAAACAGCAGGCTTGGGTTCAAGCCTGGCCTCAGCTACTTTCCACCTAGCTGTCAGCTCAGGCAGGTCACTCAATCTTTCCCAACCTGCCTTCTCATCTGCGAACTGATGTCGGTGAGCTGATGGTCAGATGAGATGACTCGTGTCGAGTGCTTGCTGGAAACAGGGTTGGTCTTTAGTAGGTGCTCAACAAGTATTAGATGCTGTGATCTTTCTAAGATGCCTGCGAGCTGCTGCCCTCACCTGCTGCACAGCTGCCGTGGCGTCCCCTGCCCAGGCAATCTGGGCCACTCCTCCAGCTGGGGGACCCTACCTTTTCATCCCACCAACCCAGGGCTGCACTGCAGCCCATCCTCCCTGAAGCTCTGCTCTTTTCAGCCCCTGGCCTTGGTTTGTGAGCCTCTCCTCACTGGAACGTCCTCATCATGAGCTTAGCAAAACCCCACCCCTCCTGCCAGGCCATCACCTGTCCCACCTCCTCCAGGAAGTCTTCCCAGCTCCTCCTGCCCTCAGAGATTATTCCTCACAGCCGATCCCAGCTGGCCCCTCCTTATCTGCCTCCCTGCCAACAAGCAGGTGTGAGTAAGCTTCCCAGGAAGTGCCCACACCCTCTCCATCCCTGGCTACCCCAAGGGGACATTACCTCACCTGAAACTTCTCCCTCACACTCTCACTACCAGTCACTGAGCCGAATGAAACTGAGGGACCCAGCGCCCCCCAGGACAGCCCGCCCTAAAGACCCCAAGACTCAGGACTCACCAGTCTATGACACGAATCCTCATTTTTTCACACATGGAGGGAAACTGAGGAAGGAATAGAGGCGTGTTAGGAGAAGAGTCCTTTTGAAGATAGAACAGCCCCTCCCCACCCGAGCTGAAGTCTGGGATACTGGCAGGATGCTGGGGAGGCAGGAGCCCTGGACCTCCCGAAGCCCAGAGCCCCAGGGGCCTCCTTGGGTGTGCTGGGGTGGGAGGCTCACCATGGCAGGCAGTGTGATGTTCTGGTTCCACTGAGGGTTGGCCGTCTTCTCCAAGATCTTGCTGCAGAGCTAGAAGACACAGAGAAGGGACAATGGATCGAGCTCCATGGGGACTCTGGGCTCCCCCAGGGCCACCATGCCAGCCATTGGCCATTCTCTGCCACACTGGCTGCCCTCAGGGCTGGGAGTAAGACCCTGGGGTTGGGGCCTAGTACAGGGGGCTCAGACACAGGGAATCTTTGCAGAGAAAAAGCTCAATGGAAGGTCAGAGCCAGAGCTGGGGAGTGGGTAAGGGTAGGGTGGGTTGTCTGAATGCCACAGCCCTTCTACCCTTAACTCACACCTCTGGCTGAAAATCCCCCTCCATACCTCCCATTATGGCCAAGACCCTAAATGTGGGGGCCCTGAGTCCAGTCCAGATAGGCTTTCCCAGAGGCCCTTATGGCCCAGAAGGCTCTTTTGCCCATTACCCCATATCATCCACCATGTAGGAAGACTGTGACCTCTAGGAGATCAGAGACGGGGGAGGGGAGCCACGCACCGAGGTCGGAGAGTGAAAGAAAATTCAGGGAAGATGCAAACCCTGTAAGCCACAGTCTGCCTCCAAGCAGCCCTGCCCTAAAGACCAGGCTTTTCGCAAACAAGAAACCTCACAGGAGTGGAAACCAGATCAAACCAGCAGCTCACAGGCCAGCCCTGGCCTTGGAGTCCATAAGGAACACCAGGCCCCTCAGCCAGCCCCAGCCCATCCTGTACCCACACACGGGGGCAGCAGGTAAAGATTCAGTTTCAGATACACAGATCCTGGTAGATTTCCATGTTCTACACATGAAAATAATAAGCAGCCTTTTCAGAGCATTTACTGTGATAAGCCCTGCCTTGTGCTAAGCATTTTATGTGCATTATCTCATTTAATGAGCATCTGACTTAAATCAGAGACTTCAGGTCCCCAGGGGTGAGGATGATGTCTCCATTCCTGGTCCACCCAGTGCTGGCCCCTGCCCTCACCTTCTCCCTCCTCCCTATAAAAAGAGCCCCAGACAAAGGCCACACAGGGCTGGGTGCAGGACGGAGTGCCAGGATTTGGCCCATAGAGAGGAGTAAGGAAAGAAGAGAGACCGACGATCCAATCCAATGGAAGAAAGAGCAAATAATGGAAGAGACAGTTCACAGAATGAAGACGCAAAGCCTTGAGACATATAAAGAGATGCTCCATCCCACTCATAAAGAAACACAAAGAAAACCAACAAAATGCCATTCCTCACCCGTCAGATTCATAAAAATCTCTAAAGTCTGACAGACCACTGTTGGCAAGGCTATGGGAAAACTGCATGCTCATGTTTTGCTGGGGGGAAAACAAAATACTTTGACCCCTCCAGAGGACAATTGGCCACTATCTATTGCAGTTTCAGATGCATGTTCCCACTGCCCTATCAGTTCTACCTCTAGACACCCATCCTACAGAAATACTTGCACATGTGAGGAATGACACATGTGTGAGGCTATTCACTGCAGCGTGGCTTGAACTAGTAAGGATTTGGAACAACCCATGTGTCCACCAGTGGAGAACAGGTTAGATCAAGTATGGTCCATCCGTACAATGGAGTACTAGGCAGCTCTCAAACAGAATGAGGATGCCTCTAGGTAGTGACATGAAACAATCTCCAAGTTATATGATTAAGTGAAAAAGCAAGGTGCAGAGCGGTGAGTGTGATGCACAGCCATTTGTGCTAAAAGGTAAGAGATAAAAATCTACAGTTGGATGGGCACGGTGGCTCATGCCTTAATCCCAGCACTTTGGGAGCCCAAGGCAGGTGAATCACTTGAGGTCAGGAGTTCAAGACCAGCCTGGATAATGTGGCAAAACCCCGTCTCTACTAAAAATACAAAAATTAGCCAGGAGTGGTGGCACATGCCTATAGTACCAGCTACTCGGGAGGCCGAGGCATAAAAATCACCTGAATCCAGGAGGCAGAAGCTGCAATGAGCCGAGATTGCACCACTGGACTCCAGCCTGGGCTACTAAGTGAGACTCCGTCTCAAGAATAAAAAGAATCTGTAGTCATATTTGCTTACACATGCATCACAAAACCAGAATAATATAAAGGAAACTAATTGCAGTGGTTTTCTTTGAAAAGGAAGAAATGAATGAATTGATTGTTGGATGAGGTACAGAGCAAGAGGGAGATTTTTCATGATTGATAGATAGATAGATAGATAGATAGATAGATAGATAGATAGATAGATAGATAGAATAAATATACTACCTAATTCAAAAATTAGATAAACAAATTTTTAAAATAAAAGACACGTGAACAAGACCCAGCTGAGCGGCCCTGTCAACTCTGTGCCCCAGGTCCCTGGAATAAGAAGGCACAGGCTGCCCCAGCACACACACAGGATGTACACGGGCTGCTTCAGCCCCTGCCCCAGGCATCTGGCCCTCCTCCATCTCAAACACTTCAACCTGGCTGCCTTCACCGGGATGTGGGTCTGGGGGCTTGAACAGCAGCTGGTCCATCTGCCACACCCCAGCCAGCACTGCCTCTGGCCCCAGAGATCCCTGCCAGCCTTCCCCCAGCCTGTTTCACCCACAGGCACTCAGCCAGGGCCGCACCATGCTGCTTCTTCCTCTTCCTCTGCTTCTCTTTTCTTCTTCCTTTACCTTTTTACCTTCCTTCGCTCCCCAATGGAGTATTATTGGCACACTCTCTCTGGAAGGCTATTTGGTCATCTGTATCAGACACTTAAAGATAAGCCCTCTGGCTTAGCAGCCCCAATTCTAGAAACTTCCCTATAGAAAAGCAATCAGAGTGTGGATGAAGATTCCTGTATGCTGATGTTTGTCACAAAGTTGTTTATAAAAGGGAAAAATTGGAATTATATATATCCAAAAATAAGTCAAATGTTATAGTATACTCATCTGACAGAATATTATGCCGCCATAAAAAAAATCATTTCAATGACTATTTAATAATCTGAGAAAAGATGAGACAACACAAGCAGTTTACCAAACTGCATGTATATAGTTGATTCTCATTATTCATGGTAGTTACTATCTATAAGGTCACCAGGAACCCTGACTGGTGAACACTGACTCATTACCCCAGAGGAGAAGCAGGGTTAAATTCCTGCCAGCCTCTGTCACAACGTTTTTGTCAACTGATCAATAGGTAACCTTGGTTTATGTGTGCTTCTGTGGAAGGACACCTTACTTTTGAATATATATTGTTGAGTCATCGGCATTGAACTTACAGCCAATGGCACCGTGACCGAAGCCTGCAGGAAGCTTACCTATCACGCGCACTTCCTCTGTCAGGCACATCACAGCTGTTCTGAGCTTAGAAAAGCCAGACAGCACTTCAGCATGACATTTGGGGCCATTTTAAACAGTGAAGTTGCCAACAAAGGCACAAAAATGTGAAAAACATGAGACTACACAGGACACGTATCAAAGGACACGTATTTTGTCTGTGTCCTTTGATACGTGTCCTGTGTAGTATCATGTTTTGAGACTCTCTGCCTCCCTGCTTCAACTCTCATGGAGTAAACACATGTCTTTTGATCATGTATTTACTTTTGATACATGTCTTTTGATCATGGACACGTGTTTACTCCATGAGAGCTGGAGCAGGGAGGCAGAGAGTCACCTTGTTCAACCTCAGCAACCAACATACGTGCTGGGAGATTCCAATTTTTCAAAGCCCTGAAAGTGTCCTCAAATCATCACTAAAGTGCCACGAGTGTTGATTTTGGGCTTGCAGAATCAATATCTTCATTATTTTATTCCCAGTCAGTGGGAAGAGGGGAGGTAAGAGGGTAGTGGGAGCTAAAGAGAGAAAACATACTAGAAGGAAATACAAACCAATGTTACCAGTAATTCTCTCCAGGGTGGTGCAGGGTACAGAATACGGTCCAGGGTACAGAATATGGTACAGGGTATAGAATATGGTGCAGGGTACAGAATATGGTGCAGGGTACAGAATATGGTGCAGGGTACAGAATATGGTACAGGGTATAGAATATGGTGCAGGGTATAGAATATGGTGCAGGGTACAGAATATGGTACAGGGTATAGAATATGGTGCAGGGTATAGAATATGGTGCAGGGTACAGAATATGGTGCAGGGTACAGAATATGGTACAGGGTATAGAATATGGTGCAGGGTACAGAATATGGTACAGGGTATAGAATATGGTGCAGGGTATAGAATATGGTGCAGTGGGAGTTTTTGTTGTTTTCCTTTTCTCTGATTTTTTCAATTTTTTGCAATTTGTGGGTTTTATTCTTAAATTCATAAAAGAAAAAAGGTGTTTTAAAACTTCCTGTCCTGCCCTACAAGTACCTACCTTTTGTTTCTTCCATACCATGAAGTGCACAGTCGTACGCACTCTCCCACGCTCCTATCTTCTTAGTAACTTGGCCAAATCAAGTATGGTTCACATCTTGGATAATACTGCCACCAAGCGTCCATAAGGGGAAATGCAAAGAAGGCCGGCTGGGGTGGGTGGGGCACACAGAAGGTAACCTCAGGGCTCTTCAGCTTAGGATGTAATGAGAAAAAAGGGACATGCAAGCAGGCTAAAAGAGAGGGACAGGCAGAATGAGACACGCCATAAGAGCGGCAGAAGCGGGGAGGCCACAAGGAGGTGGCTCAGGGAAGAGAGGACGCAAAGGCCTGGGGACCACCGGAGACGGCAGCCAGATTGAAACTTTCAAGACGGAGTGTTGCAGCTGCCTCCTTCACCATAAGGTCATTCTTCAACTCCCTCCACCTCTTTCTAGAGGAAAAATGGGAGGTGCAGCTTCTTGCATGAGCCCAGATGCCAACCCACAGTATACAGTCACTTGTCTTGGCCGCCTTTGCCCCTTCACCTCCCCTAGATACTGGTACCTTCCTACAGAAATCCCCAGGGCCAGCCAAGGGCATCTCAGAACAGAAGACCCAGGGAGATCAAAGATGCTAGCAGGGACCCCGGAGCAGCCAGGAGCCCCAGAGCTCTGAGGCTTAGTTCCAACGAATGTGAAGGCACGTCGGTCTTGGTTCCAGCCACCATCGAAATACCTTCCGTGTTGGGAATGCAAAATAAGAACAATCTCAGGACGTGAATTTCCCAAGTGTCAAGTGGAAAAATTAATCCTAGTCCTTGGAGCTAGTGTCCCACAAAAAACATACAGCCGCAGCTTCCTGTTTCCTTCCTGCCTTCAAGGAGCTGTCCCCATTCCTCCTGATGCCAGGAGCAGGGCGTAAGACCCGTACCCTGAGCCCACACCAAAACCTGCACTCAGGTGAGGATCTGCAGTGAGCAGTTACACCTCCACATGAACGAGTTTAAAATCTGCATTACACCCCCATGTACATTTTCACTGGGACCCTGTGCTAGTCTCTGAAGAGAGAGAGCCCAGCTCAAAGGGGCTCCCGACGGCCACCTTCAGTATAATTCAAACATCAACACAATAATGACTGATTTAACACATTAAAAATAAAAAGCATTGAGGTCCATACTAATACTCAACGAGGCAGGAGGGAGAAAGCTCTTCTTTGCAGAAAAAAAGTCAGCTAATCAAGAGAAAAAGAATGATAATGAGAAAATCACCACTTTGCAGTCCCAACTAAATGACTTCTTCAGACAGGAAGGTCAATGGATGCTTAGACCATTAGGTAAAAGATAGCTGAGAAATAGGATATCCGTACAGTGCCAAGATATTGCCCACAGTTTACTTGCTAATTACAAAGGGGGAACATTTACTTTTATAAGAGAGCCATCTGGAGGCATCACTTTCACCGTGTGATCAGGCAATCAACCCTGATGATGGGACAACCTGACATTATGGCTTTCTGTTGTGATGCCATATGACATGCAGAACATCGCCTATGCTGACTTCTTGCCGAAATACTTCATCTGAGTCTAATCAAGTCTCTAGACCTAACTTCCAGTTTACAGGAAAGAGAGGAGCCAGAGAAACAAGTTAAACAGCAGAAGAAAACAATCGAACAAATCCAGTACTTGGACAAATGGCCTGGGCTGTTCAAAAATTCGATGCATGAGGTGAGAAACAAAGGAGTGGTCCTGGGAACAGCTGGCAGTGGCTACGGGGACACGAGGTAGGGGTGGGCCCTGGGGACATGTTTAAAGTCAAAAGCTAGAGGTGGCATGTGTGATATGGAGAGAGAAAAAAGAGGGAGGAATCAAGGCAGGTCCACATTTTCTGCCTTTGATGGTTGTACCTGGCTAAGACAGAGGCTTTTGGATATGGGGCAGTTTGCGCAGAGAAAATGACTCCCTCCAGGGCTCAGAGGGGCAGCAGGCAGAGCTGTTTAGAGGCACAGAGAGGCCTGGGGTTGAAGGGAGGGGTTGGAGAGCTACCAAGTTCTCTGCGGAGAGGTGACGGCTGAAGCCTGGGAGGGCTGGGGCTGCCAGGAAAGCCCGTAGGGGGCACACAGACACTGTGGGCTGGACAGCCTGGGTAGAGACAAGGGCTGGGACAGAAGTCAGCAGGGACTGGAGCCACAGCACCGCCTCAGGGCAGGAAGGCGGGCTGCAAGGAAGAGACTAGGGCGCCCACCAGAGGGGTCTTTCTCTGCCCAACTCCCCCCACAACATTTTTAAAATAATCATTATGTTTTTATCCCACATCTTTAAAATATATTTTCCCTATCTTTATGCCTTCATGTCTGGTTTCCATGCTATTGCTCCATTTTCCCCCAAATGTTCCTCTACTATCCACTGTCCGACGTCCTCTCCTGGGCTATCTGCATCTATGTGTCTGTCTGGGACACCCCCAGGCAGACCTGTCCACATTCGTGTGCAGGGCAGCCTCTGAGAGCTGGGCCTGTGTGGGTGTCTCACCACACACCAGGATCAGCCCCTCCCTGTGCACACACATCTGGTGCGGGCGCCTCGCTCTGTCTTGCTCTCACCCCGCACTGTCCACAGGGCACCAGGAAGTCCCCTCCCGAGAGAACCCTCCTGCTCCCTTACTGCTTACCATTTTCCCCGCAAAGCTGACCTCCACAAAGGGGTCCACCAAGTTCTTCTTGTTACTCTCAAAGCCAAAGATCTGTTTCACGTTGTCCATCACAGCATCGTCCACTGGGAAGAGGGACACACCAGTCATTGCCTGCCTGCTGTCTCACCTCCAAAACCCTGACTATCCCCCATCTGTCTCCAGGCAGTCCTGGGACTATCTGAGCAAGAAGTTGTGACCCCTTCACACAGGGACTCAGTCCAGGGGCCCCCCAGAGGGAGGACTGTCTCAGAGCAGTAACTACTGAGAGCACCAGGCCACTTTGTCACCAGTCCCAAACGGCTCATTCACTGTCCTCACCCTGCATTCAAAGCCTTTCAGTCAAATCTACCAACTTATCGACTGCTTGACTGATTAGAAATCTACATCACTAAGGGCAGTAAGTACCCAGAAAAGGACTGGCAGTTGTTATAACAATATCCCATTATTGGTGCCTGGTTGACATTTTCCTTTAAATCTATTAGTGCAGCGATTTACCTGAGGTTAACCAAGAAGTCAATTCTGTTGTTTTTTTCTTA